>NC_141696.1:1143442232-1143784732 GCF_964263255.1 Lissotriton vulgaris | reverse complement strand
TATTTTCCTCATCAGGGGCCAGCAGTAAAGTGCACGACGTCTACCATCTCCCTTTATTAAACCAAGCAAGTGCTTGTGGGAGGTGTAGTCCATATTATCCTGGATGGATGTACTTTCAAATTACTGCTCGTTCCAAAGGCTCTAACATGAGCCCCCAAACATCACTCCTGTCCTCATCCATCGCGCAGCTCCACATATGAGACTCCTTGGATAGAGGGTCTCGTGGCCCCCGTTTCTTCGGGGTGATGCTACCCAGCGGCAGGACCGCCGCTAATACATTCCGCTCCGTGGGGTTGTCCAAAAAGCGGGTAGCACTCGAGCCTGCGTGCGCCTTCCCCAAGACGTTAGTTGGTATGGGCAGTTGCGTGCTTGTAATAGGCCCGACGCGTTTCGGAAATTTATTTTCCTCATCAGGGGCCAGCAGTAAAGTGCACGACGTCTACCATCTCCCTTTATTAAACCAAGGAAGTGCTTGTGGGAGGTGTAGTCCATATTATCCTGGATGGATGCACTTTCAAATTACTGCTCGTTCCAAAGGCTCTAACATGAGCCCCCAAACATCACTCCTGTCCTCATCCATCGCGCAGCTCCACATATGAGACTCCTTGGATAGAGGGTCTCGTGGCCCCCGTTTCTTCGGGGTGATGCTACCCAGCGGCAGGACCGCCGCTAATACATTCCGCTCCGTGGGGTTGTCCAAAAAGCGGGTAGCACTCGAGCCTGCGTGCGCCTTCCCCAAGACGTTAGTTGGTATGGGCAGTTGCGTGCTTGTAATAGGCCCGACGCGTTTCGGAAATTTATTTTCCTCATCAGGGGCCAGCAGTAAAGTGCACGACGTCTACCATCTCCCTTTATTAAACCAAGCAAGTGCTTGTGGGAGGTGTAGTCCATATTATCCTGGATGGATGCACTTTCAAATTACTGCTCGTTCCAAAGGCTCTAACATGAGCCCCCAAACATCACTCCTGTCCTCATCCATCGCGCAGCTCCACATATGAGACTCCTTGGATAGAGGGTCTCGTGGCCCCCGTTTCTTCGGGGTGATGCTACCCAGCGGCAGGACCGCCGCTAATACATTCCGCTCCGTGGGGTTGTCCAAAAAGCGGGTAGCACTCGAGCCTGCGTGCGCCTTCCCCAAGACGTTAGTTGGTATGGGCAGTTGCGTGCTTGTAATAGGCCCGACGCGTTTCGGAAATTTATTTTCCTCATCAGGGGCCAGCAGTAAAGTGCACGACGTCTACCATCTCCCTTTATTAAACCAAGCAAGTGCTTGTGGGAGGTGTAGTCCATATTATCCTGGATGGATGCACTTTCAAATTACTGCTCGTTCCAAAGGCTCTAACATGAGCCCCCAAACATCACTCCTGTCCTCATCCATCGCGCAGCTCCACATATGAGACTCCTTGGATAGAGGGTCTCGTGGCCCCCGTTTCTTCGGGGTGATGCTACCCAGCGGCAGGACCGCCGCTAATACATTCCGCTCCGTGGGGTTGTCCAAAAAGCGGGTAGCACTCGAGCCCGCGTGCGCCTTCCCCAAGACGTTAGTTGGTATGGGCAGTTGCGTGCTTGTAATAGGCCCGACGCGTTTCGGAAATTTATTTTCCTCATCAGGGGCCAGCAGTAAAGTGCACGACGTCTACCATCTCCCTTTATTAAACCAAGCAAGTGCTTGTGGGAGGTGTAGTCCATATTATCCTGGATGGATGCACTTTCAAATTACTGCTCGTTCCAAAGGCTCTAACATGAGCCCCCAAACATCACTCCTGTCCTCATCCATCGCGCAGCTCCACATATGAGACTCCTTGGATAGAGGGTCTCGTGGCCCCCGTTTCTTCGGGGTGATGCTACCCAGCGGCAGGACCGCCGCTAATACATTCCGCTCCGTGGGGTTGTCCAAAAAGCGGGTAGCACTCGAGCCTGCGTGCGCCTTCCCCAAGACGTTAGTTAGTATGGGCAGTTGCGTGCTTGTAATAGGCCCGACGCGTTTCGGAAATTTATTTTCCTCATCAGGGGCCAGCAGTAAAGTGCACGACGTCTACCATCTCCCTTTATTAAACCAAGCAAGTGCTTGTGGGAGGTGTAGTCCATATTATCCTGGATGGATGCACTTTCAAATTACTGCTCGTTCCAAAGGCTCTAACATGAGCCCCCAAACATCACTCCTGTCCTCATCCATCGCGCAGCTCCACATATGAGACTCCTTGGATAGAGGGTCTCGTGGCCCCCGTTTCTTCGGGGTGATGCTACCCAGCGGCAGGACCGCCGCTAATACATTCCGCTCCGTGGGGTTGTCCAAAAAGCGGGTAGCACTCGAGCCTGCGTGCGCCTTCCCCAAGACGTTAGTTGGTATGGGCAGTTGCGTGCTTGTAATAGGCCCGACGCGTTTCGGAAATTTATTTTCCTCATCAGGGGCCAGCAGTAAAGTGCACGACGTCTACCATCTCCCTTTATTAAACCAAGCAAGTGCTTGTGGGAGGTGTAGTCCATATTATCCTGGATGGATGCACTTTCAAATTACTGCTCGTTCCAAAGGCTCTAACATGAGCCCCCAAACACTCCTTGGATAGAGGGTCTCGTGGCCCCCGTTTCTTCAGGGTGATGCTACCCAGCGGCAGGACCGCCGCTAATACATTCCGCTCCGTGGGGTTGTCCAAAAAGCGGGTAGCACTCGAGCCTGCGTGCGCCTTCCCCAAGACGTTAGTTGGTATGGGCAGTTGCGTGCTTGTAATAGGCCCGACGCGTTTCGGAAATTTATTTTCCTCATCAGGGGCCAGCAGTAAAGTGCACGACGTCTACCATCTCCCTTTATTAAACCAAGCAAGTGCTTGTGGGAGGTGTAGTCCATATTATCCTGGATGGATACACTTTCAAATTACTGCTCGTTCCAAAGGCTCTAACATGAGCCCCCAAACATCACTCCTGTCCTCATCCATCGCGCAGCTCCACATATGAGACTCCTTGGATAGAGGGTCTCGTGGCCCCCGTTTCTTCGGGGTGATGCTACCCAGCGGCAGGACCGCCGCTAATACATTCCGCTCCGTGGGGTTGTCCAAAAAGCGGGTAGCACTCGAGCCTGCGTGCGCCTTCCCCAAGACGTTAGTTGGTATGGGCAGTTACGTGCTTGTAATAGGCCCGACGCGTTTCGGAAATTTATTTTCCTCATCAGGGGCCAGCAGTAAAGTGCACGACGTCTACCATCTCCCTTTATTAAACCAAGCAAGTGCTTGTGGGAGGTGTAGTCCATATTTTCCTGGATGGATGCACTTTCAAATTACTGCTCGTTCCAAAGGCTCTAACATGAGCCCCCAAACATCACTCCTGTCCTCATCCATCGCGCAGCTCCACATATGAGACTCCTTGGATAGAGGGTCTCGTGGCCCCCGTTTCTTCGGGGTGATGCTACCCAGCGGCAGGACCGCCGCTAATACATTCCGCTCCGTGGGGTTGTCCAAAAAGCGGGTAGCACTCGAGCCTGCGTGCGCCTTCCCCAAGACGTTAGTTGGTATGGGCAGTTGCGTGCTTGTAATAGGCCCGACGCGTTTCGGAAATTTATTTTCCTCATCAGGGGCCAGCAGTAAAGTGCACGACGTCTACCATCTCCCTTTATTAAACCAAGCAAGTGCTTGTGGGAGGTGTAGTCCATATTATCCTGGATGGATGCACTTTCAAATTACTGCTCGTTCCAAAGGCTCTAACATGAGCCCCCAAACATCACTCCTGTCCTCATCCATCGCGCAGCTCCACATATGAGACTCCTTGGATAGAGGGTCTCGTGGCCCCCGTTTCTTCGGGGTGATGCTACCCAGCGGCAGGACCGCCGCTAATACATTCCGCTCCGCGGGGTTGTCCAAAAAGCGGGTAGCACTCGAGCCTGCGTGCGCCTTCCCCAAGACGTTAGTTGGTATGGGCAGTTGCGTGCTTGTAATAGGCCCGACGCGTTTCGGAAATTTATTTTCCTCATCAGGGGCCAGCAGTAAAGTGCACGACGTCTACCATCTCCCTTTATTAAACCAAGCAAGTGCTTGTGGGAGGTGTAGTCCATATTATCCTGGATGGATGTACTTTCAAATTACTGCTCGTTCCAAAGGCTCTAACATGAGCCCCCAAACATCACTCCTGTCCTCATCCATCGCGCAGCTCCACATATGAGACTCCTTGGATAGAGGGTCTCGTGGCCCCCGTTTCTTCGGGGTGATGCTACCCAGCGGCAGGACCGCCGCTAATACATTCCGCTCCGTGGGGTTGTCCAAAAAGCGGGTAGCACTCGAGCCTGCGTGCGCCTTCCCCAAGACGTTAGTTGGTATGGGCAGTTGCGTGCTTGTAATAGGCCCGACGCGTTTCGGAAATTTATTTTCCTCATCAGGGGCCAGCAGTAAAGTGCACGACGTCTACCATCTCCCTTTATTAAACCAAGGAAGTGCTTGTGGGAGGTGTAGTCCATATTATCCTGGATGGATGCACTTTCAAATTACTGCTCGTTCCAAAGGCTCTAACATGAGCCCCCAAACATCACTCCTGTCCTCATCCATCGCGCAGCTCCACATATGAGACTCCTTGGATAGAGGGTCTCGTGGCCCCCGTTTCTTCGGGGTGATGCTACCCAGCGGCAGGACCGCCGCTAATACATTCCGCTCCGTGGGGTTGTCCAAAAAGCGGGTAGCACTCGAGCCTGCGTGCGCCTTCCCCAAGACGTTAGTTGGTATGGGCAGTTGCGTGCTTGTAATAGGCCCGACGCGTTTCGGAAATTTATTTTCCTCATCAGGGGCCAGCAGTAAAGTGCACGACGTCTACCATCTCCCTTTATTAAACCAAGCAAGTGCTTGTGGGAGGTGTAGTCCATATTATCCTGGATGGATGCACTTTCAAATTACTGCTCGTTCCAAAGGCTCTAACATGAGCCCCCAAACATCACTCCTGTCCTCATCCATCGCGCAGCTCCACATATGAGACTCCTTGGATAGAGGGTCTCGTGGCCCCCGTTTCTTCGGGGTGATGCTACCCAGCGGCAGGACCGCCGCTAATACATTCCGCTCCGTGGGGTTGTCCAAAAAGCGGTGTAGCACTCGAGCCTGCGTGCGCCTTCCCCAAGACGTTAGTTGGTATGGGCAGTTGCGTGCTTGTAATAGGCCCGACGCGTTTCGGAAATTTATTTTCCTCATCAGGGGCCAGCAGTAAAGTGCACGACGTCTACCATCTCCCTTTATTAAACCAAGCAAGTGCTTGTGGGAGGTGTAGTCCATATTATCCTGGATGGATGCACTTTCAAATTACTGCTCGTTCCAAAGGCTCTAACATGAGCCCCCAAACATCACTCCTGTCCTCATCCATCGCGCAGCTCCACATATGAGACTCCTTGGATAGAGGGTCTCGTGGCCCCCGTTTCTTCGGGGTGATGCTACCCAGCGGCAGGACCGCCGCTAATACATTCCGCTCCGTGGGGTTGTCCAAAAAGCGGGTAGCACTCGATCCTGCATGCGCCTTCCCCAAGACGTTAGTTGGTATGGGCAGTTGCGTGCTTGTAATAGGCCCGACGCGTTTCGGAAATTTATTTTCCTCATCAGGGGCCAGCAGTAAAGTGCACGACGTCTACCATCTCCCTTTATTAAACCAAGCAAGTGCTTGTGGGAGGTGTAGTCCATATTATCCTGGATGGATGCACTTTCAAATTACTGCTCGTTCCAAAGGCTCTAACATGAGCCCCCAAACATCACTCCTGTCCTCATCCATCGCGCAGCTCCACATATGAGACTCCTTGGATAGAGGGTCTCGTGGCCCCCGTTTCTTCGGGGTGATGCTACCCAGCGGCAGGACCGCCGCTAATACATTCCGCTCCGTGGGGTTGTCCAAAAAGCGGGTAGCACTCGAGCCTGCGTGCGCCTTCCCCAAGACGTTAGTTGGTATGGGCAGTTGCGTGCTTGTAATAGGCCCGACGCGTTTCGGAAATTTATTTTCCTCATCAGGGGCCAGCAGTAAAGTGCACGACGTCTACCATCTCCCTTTATTAAACCAAGCAAGTGCTTGTGGGAGGTGTAGTCCATATTATCCTGGATGGATGCACTTTCAAATTACTGCTCGTTCCAAAGGCTCTAACATGAGCCCCCAAACATCACTCCTGTCCTCATCCATCGCGCAGCTCCACATATGAGACTCCTTGGATAGAGGGTCTCGTGGCCCCCGTTTCTTCGGGGTGATGCTACCCAGCGGCAGGACCGCCGCTAATACATTCCGCTCCGCGGGGTTGTCCAAAAAGCGGGTAGCACTCGAGCCTGCGTGCGCCTTCCCCAAGACGTTAGTTGGTATGGGCAGTTGCGTGCTTGTAATAGGCCCGACGCGTTTCGGAAATTTATTTTCCTCATCAGGGGCCAGCAGTAAAGTGCACGACGTCTACCATCTCCCTTTATTAAACCAAGCAAGTGCTTGTGGGAGGTGTAGTCCATATTATCCTGGATGGATGTACTTTCAAATTACTGCTCGTTCCAAAGGCTCTAACATGAGCCCCCAAACATCACTGCTGTCCTCATCCATCGCGCAGCTCCACATATGAGACTCCTTGGATAGAGGGTCTCGTGGCCCCCGTTTCTTCGGGGTGATGCTACCCAGCGGCAGGACCGCCGCTAATACATTCCGCTCCGTGGGGTTGTCCAAAAAGCGGGTAGCACTCGAGCCTGCGTGCGCCTTCCCCAAGACGTTAGTTGGTATGGGCAGTTGCGTGCTTGTAATAGGCCCGACGCGTTTCGGAAATTTATTTTCCTCATCAGGGGCCAGCAGTAAAGTGCACGACGTCTACCATCTCCCTTTATTAAACCAAGGAAGTGCTTGTGGGAGGTGTAGTCCATATTATCCTGGATGGATGCACTTTCAAATTACTGCTCGTTCCAAAGGCTCTAACATGAGCCCCCAAACATCACTCCTGTCCTCATCCATCGCGCAGCTCCACATATGAGACTCCTTGGATAGAGGGTCTCGTGGCCCCCGTTTCTTCGGGGTGATGCTACCCAGCGGCAGGACCGCCGCTAATACATTCCGCTCCGTGGGGTTGTCCAAAAAGCGGGTAGCACTCGAGCCTGCGTGCGCCTTCCCCAAGACGTTAGTTGGTATGGGCAGTTGCGTGCTTGTAATAGGCCCGACGCGTTTCGGAAATTTATTTTCCTCATCAGGGGCCAGCAGTAAAGTGCACGACGTCTACCATCTCCCTTTATTAAACCAAGCAAGTGCTTGTGGGAGGTGTAGTCCATATTATCCTGGATGGATGCACTTTCAAATTACTGCTCGTTCCAAAGGCTCTAACATGAGCCCCCAAACATCACTCCTGTCCTCATCCATCGCGCAGCTCCACATATGAGACTCCTTGGATAGAGGGTCTCGTGGCCCCCGTTTCTTCGGGGTGATGCTACCCAGCGGCAGGACCGCCGCTAATACATTCCGCTCCGTGGGGTTGTCCAAAAAGCGGTGTAGCACTCGAGCCTGCGTGCGCCTTCCCCAAGACGTTAGTTGGTATGGGCAGTTGCGTGCTTGTAATAGGCCCGACGCGTTTCGGAAATTTATTTTCCTCATCAGGGGCCAGCAGTAAAGTGCACGACGTCTACCATCTCCCTTTATTAAACCAAGCAAGTGCTTGTGGGAGGTGTAGTCCATATTATCCTGGATGGATGCACTTTCAAATTACTGCTCGTTCCAAAGGCTCTAACATGAGCCCCCAAACATCACTCCTGTCCTCATCCATCGCGCAGCTCCACATATGAGACTCCTTGGATAGAGGGTCTCGTGGCCCCCGTTTCTTCGGGGTGATGCTACCCAGCGGCAGGACCGCCGCTAATACATTCCGCTCCGTGGGGTTGTCCAAAAAGCGGGTAGCACTCGATCCTGCGTGCGCCTTCCCCAAGACGTTAGTTGGTATGGGCAGTTGCGTGCTTGTAATAGGCCCGACGCGTTTCGGAAATTTATTTTCCTCATCAGGGGCCAGCAGTAAAGTGCACGACGTCTACCATCTCCCTTTATTAAACCAAGCAAGTGCTTGTGGGAGGTGTAGTCCATATTATCCTGGATGGATGCACTTTCAAATTACTGCTCGTTCCAAAGGCTCTAACATGAGCCCCCAAACATCACTCCTGTCCTCATCCATCGCGCAGCTCCACATATGAGACTCCTTGGATAGAGGGTCTCGTGGCCCCCGTTTCTTCGGGGTGATGCTACCCAGCGGCAGGACCGCCGCTAATACATTCCGCTCCGTGGGGTTGTCCAAAAAGCGGGTAGCACTCGAGCCTGCGTGCGCCTTCCCCAAGACGTTAGTTGGTATGGGCAGTTGCGTGCTTGTAATAGGCCCGACGCGTTTCGGAAATTTATTTTCCTCATCAGGGGCCAGCAGTAAAGTGCACGACGTCTACCATCTCCCTTTATTAAACCAAGCAAGTGCTTGTGGGAGGTGTAGTCCATATTATCCTGGATGGATGCACTTTCAAATTACTGCTCGTTCCAAAGGCTCTAACATGAGCCCCCAAACATCACTCCTGTCCTCATCCATCGCGCAGCTCCACATATGAGACTCCTTGGATAGAGGGTCTCGTGGCCCCCGTTTCTTCGGGGTGATGCTACCCAGCGGCAGGACTGCCGCTAATACATTCCGCTCCGTGGGGTTGTCCAAAAAGCGGGTAGCACTCGAGCCTGCGTGCGCCTTCCCCAAGATGTTAGTTGGTATGGGCAGTTGCGTGCTTGTAATAGGCCCGACGCGTTTCGGAAATTTATTTTCCTCATCAGGGGCCAGCAGTAAAGTGCACGACGTCTACCATCTCCCTTTATTAAACCAAGCAAGTGCTTGTGGGAGGTGTAGTCCATATTATCCTGGATGGATGCACTTTCAAATTACTGCTCGTTCCAAAGGCTCTAAAATGAGCCCACATGTGGAGCTGCGCGATGGATGAGGACAGGAGTGATGTTTGGGGGCTCATGTTAGAGCCTTTGGAACGAGCAGTAATTTGAAAGTGCATCCATCCAGGATAATATGGACTACATCTCCCACAAGCACTTGCTTGGTTTAATAAAGGGAGATGGTAGACGTCGTGCACTTTACTGCTGGCCCCTGTTGAGGAAAATAAATTTCCGAAACGCGTCGGGCCTATTACAAGCACGCAACTGCCCATACCAACTAACGTCTTGGGGAAGGCGCACGCAGGCTCGAGTGCTACCCGCTTTTTGGACAACCCCACGGAGCGGAATGTATTAGCGGCGGTCCTGCCGCTGGGTAGCATCACCCCGAAGAAACGGGGGCCACGAGACCCTCTATCCAAGGAGTCTCACATGTGGAGCTGCGCGATGGATGAGGACAGGAGTGATGTTTGGGGGCTCATGTTAGAGCCTTTGGAACGAGCAGTAATTTGAAAGTGCATCCATCCAGGATAATATGGACTACATCTCCCACAAGCACTTGCTTGGTTTAATAAAGGGAGATGGTAGACGTCGTGCACTTTACTGCTGGCCCCTGATGAGGAAAATAAATTTCCGAAACGCGTCGGGCCTATTACAAGCACGCAACTGCCCATACCAACTAACGTCTTGGGGAAGGCGCACGCAGGCTCGAGTGCTACCCGCTTTTTGGACAACCCCACGGAGCGGAATATATATATATATATATATATATATATATATATATATATATATATATATATATATATATATATATTTGTAGTCCAAGTGCCCTGAAGCATAGAAGGTCACACAGCAGCGCCTCGCCAAACGGCTCCTTAATGCAGCTTGCCTTCCTGCTCGTAAAACTTTCCATCTGCCAACGCGTTTCGAGGAAAACCCTCTTCTTCTCTGGCTGCCAAAATGAAACATCTGAATCTCGCATTTTTTTCACTGTTGGCTCTTTATTGAATTACATCACCGCCCCCCAGTGGGCGTATTCACAGTATGGATTTGCGTGTGTGTTGGGACATGGAGTCCTAAATGCGAGCACCCTTCTTTACTTTGGTAAGTTCGATTGTTTCATTTACTTTCAAGGCGCTTTTGTATCCTGTAGTAGGTATTGAGCACTCGGCAGGCTTTTCTTTGCATATTAGGCACTGATGCTGATAATGTCTTAATTAGTGTAAAACAACAGCCTCACCCTGCTGGTGTATGGAATTCTCCTCCAGCTTGTTACGGTGATGGTGCTCCTTCTCACGGCCGGGCTGCCGCGTTTATTTTTGTATATATATATATATATATAATATATGTATAAATATTACCTACTGGCTGTCGCCAGTAGGTTGTTATAGTTAGGTTCTAGTTTCCATAGGAAATCCACAACATTCTATTTGGAATAACTTTGGCGCTGGTGGACGAATCTTCGCCAAATTCTCCAAGAAAATGGCCTATTCCGCTCCTTCCCTGAAAGTTTGGGGGTGATTCGTCAAGTGGGGGCCGAGAAGAAAGGGGGGGCCCAAAACGAGTTTTCCCCATGCAATTTTCCATAGGACATTTAGCCAGGGCTACAGCCTGAACGGCTGAACGGAATTACACCAAATTTGGCAAAAAGGTAGAGTTCGGTTCACAGATTGTGATTTTTGTTAAATGGTGTAAATCTGTTCAGTAGTTCCTGAGAAAATCAAAAGTAAAATCATAGTGATATCTAGAGATGAAGTACTGTACTCTGTACTGTACTCTGTACTGTACTCTGTACCTTCCCGAGCAGGAGCTGCATGGTCATTGGCTGTCAACTGTCTGTCAACTCTCCAAACCAGGAAGGGTTGGCAGCCATCTTGTGCCTCGGTAGAACCGAGGCACAAGTAAGCAGTGAAACAAACGTGCAAAACACGCAAAGGGGCGAGGGTAGAAACACCCTGACCCCTAGGCCTGCTCAGGGGGTCCCACACGGACCCCCAAGGCCAAAAAATTATTATTATTATTTTTTTTAAATTGCGGGGTACGAAGTACCGTACTCTGTACTGTACTCTGTACCTTCCCGAGCACGAGCTGCATGGTCATTGGCTGTCAACACTCCAAACCAGGAAATGTTGGACGCCATCTTGTGCCTCGGTAGAACCGAGTCACAAGAAAGCAGTGAAACAAATCGCGGGGTACGAAGTACCGTACTCTGTACCGTACTCTGTACTGTACTCTGCACTGTACTCGAGCGCATACTGGAGGTTCCTGGTGGGCTAGTTGGCCCCCAGGGACCTCCAGTATGCAAGGGGAATTAGTTCCCCCTTTGCAAACACGCCAGGGGGCTGCGTTGCAGAGAGGTGTAAAAAGGGGCACTGCCTCATTACACCTCTCTGCAATGCAGCCCCAGGCGCATACTAGAAGTTCCTGGTGGGCTAGTTGGCCCCCAGGGACCTCCAGTATGCAAGGGGAATTTGTCCCCCTCTGCAAACGCGCCAGGAGGCTGCATTGCAGAGAGGTGTAATGAGGCCACGTCCCTTTTTACACCTCTCTGCAATGCAGCCCCCTGGCGCATATTGGAGGCTCCTGGTGGGCTAGTTGGCCCCCAGGGACCCCCAGTATGCAAGGGGACTTAATCCCCCAACTTAGAACACGCTACAGGGCACGTTTGCACAGTGATGAAGGTAGAGGGCGGGGCTTGAGGTGATGTGAGTGCAAACATGCCCTGTGGCGCGTTTTAAGTTGGGGAATGAATTCCTCTTCAATCCAGAGGTCCCTTAGGGGGCAACTAGTCCAACAGGTATCCCCAGTAAGCGCCACAGAGCTGTGTTGCAGAGTGTTGTAAAAAGGGGGCGTGCCCTCTGAACACCTCTCTGCAACACAGCTGCCTGGCGCATACTGGAGGTACCTGGGGGGCTGCTTGGCTCACAGGGGACCTCAGGATTGAAGAGGAATTAATTCACCAATCTAAAACTCTCCACGGGGCGTGTTTGCACACATGTTACCTCAGGCCCCGCCCCCTTCCTTCACTATTGAGCAAAATATTCCTGTAAAATCAGCAGAACTACGAATTCCGATTTACTCACCTGTTATAGTATAAAATAATATAACAATTAATACATTTAAAAATTATCATTTAAAACACCTTTGAAATTCACTGAAAAAACCATAGCTTTCAGCCACGTTATAGTTAGGAATTAGCATTTAAAAAACCTTGCAAATTCACTGAAAAAAACATAGGTTTCACACAATGTCTGTTCTTTTGTAATCTGCTTCATTTGTGATTTTTTGAAAGATATGCCTTGAAACAAAGATATTGCCCGTTGATGATATATGCCCACTTGGGCGGGATTGTTGCTGATTACAAAAGTTCAGAAATTTGTAATTATCTAGGTTGAGAATCATGTAAATGAACAATGATATTATGAATACATTGATGTTAAGCTTAAGTTGCGCTAATGGGTATGAACGCGCTGTACCTATAAGGGCTTTATTGTAATGAACGAATTATAATAGACATGGATGAAATATTTTATAACCTTATTTTCATTCCACTTATTGGGTGTGATACACGTCAAAATGTGTTAAGATACGATGAAGGATGATCATTAATCGGATTTACGCAAATGACTAGTTTAAAATGTCTGCCACTAATATTTTGTTGAGGAATTTAGTCCTACTTCACTGTTCGTGTAATTGTATGTAAATAGCACAGTCACTTTAACAGCTTTACCGTGACCAAGCTGTAACTGGCGAAACGCGTCGGTAGGCAGTTGCCAATTTTGCCTTTTTAAACACCTTTGAAGCATCCAGAAGTATCCTACGTTGTCTTCTTCTTGAAAGGGGAAACTTTGTGTGGAAAAAAAACCAAATATATATATATATATATATATATATATATATATTACCTACTGGCGGTCGCCAGTAGGTATATATAGTTAGAATTTTCAAAAATCCCATAGAGAAAAAATCCTATGTCTAATAACTTTGGCGTTTGAGGACGGAATTGGCTGAAATTTTCAGGAAAATGGAACATTTTGTTTCTGAGCAGCCCCTGACAATTTGGGGGGGTTTCATCAAGGGGGGGCTGAGAAAAAAGGGGGGTCCCAAAACGCGTTTTTCCCATGTTAATTTCCATAGGGCGGTTGGCCTCACTTTTATGAATGAATGGATTTGCACGAAACTTGGCAAAATAGTAGGGACTGTTAGCCCGATGTGCCTTTGCTAGGTCTCAATATATGTGCTCCAGTGGATTTTGAGTAATTTAGGTTCAAAAAAAGATATATATCTGGGCGGAGCCTAACCACACATCTGATCTGATTGGCTGTCAGCACTTCATCCAAGAAGTGTTGGCAGCCATCTTGGGACCAATATACATGATAGCACCTCATTAAAAAGCATTGTAGTTAATAGAGGGTTTTAGGACTTTAGTTACATTATAAATCATTTGTTGATGGTACCATACTCGTTTTAGGAATTGTGGTGGGTTCTAAGGTGATTTTACCATGTGAAAAAACCTTCTGCTGTGATATCATGAATATTGTTTGAAAGAAAACTAATATCTCATGATTTTCCCACAGTGGTTTGGAAGGGGATCTATAAGCTAAACTGAAAGCATATTTTCTGTAAATTCACATTATCTTTCTCAGTCATGTGAAAATGAAGTCTGACATTCTCAGTAAAACATGTACATCCAACAAGGACAGAGACTGTCAGTTGATTCCTTTGTGTTCTACTGCAGCCTCCTAGAGTGTTCTAAAGAACAACTAGAGCGC
Source organism: Lissotriton vulgaris (assembly GCF_964263255.1). Classification (NCBI taxonomy): domain Eukaryota; kingdom Metazoa; phylum Chordata; class Amphibia; order Caudata; family Salamandridae; genus Lissotriton; species Lissotriton vulgaris. The sequence continues at coordinate 1,143,771,098 of NC_141696.1, read as the reverse complement.
TAACAGTCCTACTTATTACAAAGGTATGGCACACCTGAAGCCATCTTGATTGGAATAAAGTGGTAACTCTTAAAACATTTAATTTAAAAAGAAACAACATGAGGGGGTATATTTTGCCATAGAAAGTATGATTAGTGCTGCAGAATGAAAAATTAGGGCACATTTTGAGTGACTTCTCAAATCCTTTTCTATTTCATTAAAACATTCTGACATGCAGTCTCCCAAAATGGCCACCAGAGACAAAAGAGCCCAAATATCACCCAGATGTAGCCCAAGTATAGCCCAATGACAGAATGTCCCAGAGTGTTCTAAAGAACAACTAGAGCGCTAACAGTCCTACTTATTACAAAGGTATGGCACACCTGAAGCCATCTTGATTGGAATAAAGTGGTAACTCTTAAAACATTTAATTTAAAAAGAAACAACATGAGGGGGTATATTTTGCCATAGAAAGTATGATTAGTGCTGCAGAATGAAAAATTAGGGCACATTTTGAGTGACTTCTCAAATCCTTTTCTATTTCATTAAAACATTCTGACATGCAGTCTCCCAAAATGGCCACCAGAGACAAAAGAGCCCAAATGTAGCCCAAATATCACCCAGATGTAGCCCAAGTATAGCCCAATGACAGAATGTCCCAGAGTGTTCTAAAGAACAACTAGAGCGCTAACAGTCCTACTTATTACAAAGGTATAGCACACCTGGAGCCATCGTGATGGGAATAAAGTGGTAACTCTTAAAACATTTAATTTAAAAAGGAACAAAATGAGGGGGTATATTATGCAATAGAAGGTATTATTAGTGCTGCAGAAAGAAAAATTAGGGCACATTTTGAGTGACTTTTCAAATCCTCTTCTATTTCATCAAAAAATTCTGACATGCAGTCTCCCAAAATGGCCACCAGAGACAAAAGAGCCCAAATGTAGCCCAAATATCACCCAGATGTAGCCCAAGTATAGCCCAATGACAGAATGTCCCAGAGTGTTCTAAAGAACAACTAGAGCGCTAACAGTCCTACTTATTACAAAGGTATGGCACACCTGAAGCCATCTTGATTGGAATAAAGCGGTAACTCTTAAAACATTTAATTTAAAAAGGAACAAAATGAGGGGGTATATTTTGCCATATGAATTATGATTAGTGCTGCAGAAAGAAAAATTAGGGCACATTTTGAGTGACTTCTCAAACCCTCTTCAATTTCATTAAACAATTCTGACATACAGTCTCCCAAGATGGCCACCAGAGACAAAAGAGCCTAAATGTAGCCCAAATATCACCCAGATGTACCCCAAGTATAGCCCAATGACAGAATGTCCCAGAGTGTTCTAAAGAACAACTAGAGCGCTAACAGTCCTACTTATTACAAAGGTATGGCACACCTGAAGCCATCTTGATTGGAATAAAGTGGTAACTCTTAAAACATTTAATTTAAAAAGAAACAACATGAGGGGGTATATTTTGCCATAGAAAGTATGATTAGTGCTGCAGAATGAAAAATTAGGGCACATTTTGAGTGACTTCTCAAATCCTTTTCTATTTCATTAAAACATTCTGACATGCAGTCTCCCAAAATGGCCACCAGAGACAAAAGAGCCCAAATGTAGCCCAAATATCACCCAGATGTAGCCCAAGTATAGCCCAATGACAGAATGTCCCAGAGTGTTCTAAAGAACAACTAGAGCGCTAACAGTCCTACTTATTACAAAGGTATAGCACACCTGGAGCCATCGTGATGGGAATAAAGTGGTAACTCTTAAAACATTTAATTTAAAAAGGAACAAAATGAGGGGGTATATTATGCAATAGAAGGTATTATTAGTGCTGCAGAAAGAAAAATTAGGGCACATTTTGAGTGACTTTTCAAATCCTCTTCTATTTCATCAAAAAATTCTGACATGCAGTCTCCCAAAATGGCCACCAGAGACAAAAGAGCCCAAATGTAGCCCAAATATCACCCAGATGTAGCCCAAGTATAGCCCAATGACAGAATGTCCCAGAGTGTTCTAAAGAACAACTAGAGCGCTAACAGTCCTACTTATTACAAAGGTATGGCACACCTGAAGCCATCTTGATTGGAATAAAGCGGTAACTCTTAAAACATTTAATTTAAAAAGGAACAAAATGAGGGGGTATATTTTGCCATATGAATTATGATTAGTGCTGCAGAAAGAAAAATTAGGGCACATTTTGAGTGACTTCTCAAACCCTCTTCAATTTCATTAAACAATTCTGACATACAGTCTCCCAAGATGGCCACCAGAGACAAAAGAGCCTAAATGTAGCCCAAATATCACCCAGATGTACCCCAAGTATAGCCCAATGACAGAATGTCCCAGAGTGTTCTAAAGAACAACTAGAGCGCTAACAGTCTTACTTATGACAAAAGTATGGCACACCAGAAGCCATCTTGATTGGAATGAAGTGGTAAGTCTGAAAACACTCAATTTAAAAAGGAACAACATGAGGGGGTTAATTTTGCCATAGAAAGTATGATTAGTGCTTCAGAAAGAAAAATTAGGGATCATTTTGAGTGACTTCTCAAATCCTCTTCTATTTCATTAAAAAAATTCTGACATGCAGACTGAAACATGCACTTTGAATACCAGCAGCAGACGTCCCTGGTGAGCAGTAGCTTTACTACAGTGATCTAATGTGCAACTAGAGTGCTAACATTCAGAATTTATGGCAAATGTGTGACACATCTGAATGCCTTCTTGATGGAACCAAAGTAAACAAGCATTGAAAATGCAATAGATCTTGCCCTCGTTTAAGTTAAAGCCATTCTGTTTGTAATGAGGTGGCTTTTTAGCTTTGCTTTTATTAGTGTTTTTTCAACTTTCATGTAAATAACATGCATCTGTATGCATATAAGTATATGTATGCATGCATTTATGTTTGTATTTATATAGATATACAGATGATATATGTTTATATATGTATGTATATATATATATATTCACTGAAAAAACCATAGGTTATAGACCATATATAGTTAGGAATTAGCATTTACAAAACCTTGAAAATTCACTGAAAAAACCATAGGTTATAGACCATATATAGTTAGGAATTAGCATTTACAAAACCTTGAAAATTCACTGAAAAAACCATAGGTTTTAGACCATATATAGTTAGGAATTCTCATTTACAAAACCTTATTTTACTCACACAAAACCATTGAAATGCCATATATAGTTAGTTGCACTAACTATATATCGCGCACCCGCAATCCACTGCTGATGATGTCACATATTACATCATTCATGACATGGTCAGTGACATCACTGATGACATCACTGATGACAACATCCAGTGACTGTATGTTTCTGTAAAGTTAAAATATGTCTTACATATTGAAGAATGGGTGGATGTATAAGTGTCTGGATGAAGGATTTAGTAGGTGCATGACTGATTGTATGAGTGAGTGATTAAATGTGTCTCACTGAGTGCATGGGTTAGTGACTAAACTGTCTTAATTTGTGCATCATTATGTCTGTTGTTCTGTAAACTGTTGCATGTGTTGATAAGTAGCTATATGAGTAACTATATGGGTTATTGATTGGTTGCCCAAGTATTTGTATGGGAGACTGAGTGTGTGTGTGGGTGGCTGGGAGGTGTATGACTCTGTGCATAGATGTGTGAGCAGTTGATTCACTAGATGTATGGTTTCAAAAGTGCATGTGGAAACAGCTGTATGGGCGGTTGACTGTGTGCATGAGTGTATTGGTGAGGGAATGGATATCTCAGTGCTACATGTCAAAGTAAGTACATATGTAAAACACAGTACATGTGAGAGTTGACATATATAAATAACTGTGCATAAGAGCCAGTGAATGTGTGAGTGGCTGTATGGATCATTGTGAACTTGTATCAGGGATTGTATAAGAGAGTAAATATGTGTTAGTATATGTTTGAATAAGTAAAGTTTGTATAACTGTATAGTTGAGGAAATGGAGATGTGATTGATTCTTTGCATGACTGACTAGGTGTGTGAGTAACTCCATGGATGAGTGACAGTCTGTGAGTGTCTGTTTACACTGATTGTATCTAAGGTTATATTAGAGTCTGAAGAGGTTCATTGTATTATCACATAAATGATATCATCAGTGATGTGATCAGTAATGTCAAATGAGATGTCATCAGTGATGTCATCAGTGATATCATTTGAGATGTCATCAGTGATGTCATCAGTGATGTCATTTGAGATGTCATCAGTGATGTCATCAGTGATGTCACTGACCATGTCATGAATGATGTAATATGTGACATCATCAGCAGTGGATTGCGGGTGCGCGATATATAGTTAGTGCAACTAACTATATATGGAATTTCAATGGTTTTGTGTGAGTAAAATAAGGTTTTGTAAATGCGAATTCCTAACTATATATGGTCTAAAACCTATGGTTTTTTCAGTGAATATATATATATATATGTATGTATATGTATATGTATATGTATATCATTCCACAAAACATCCCTAGGTAAAGACACACTCGCAGAGCAGATAAATTCTACTGATTCTTTAATAAAAGTAAACCAGCATTTTCATTCAGATGTATATCTTACCTTACGCGTTTCTGTGCAGCAGGCCGGTTTCTTATATCAAAGACTCATCTGCTCTTCGAGTGCATCTTCAAATGCGGATGTTTTGTTGAAATATATATATATATATATATATATATATATATATATATATATATATATATATATATATATATATATATATATATAAAATCAACAGGGGTGCATACGTGAGGCATTTTATCAAGAAAGCCTATTGGTCGGCCTGTGCCATAAATAAAGTAACGTTAGCAATGCAATGTATGGTCACGCCTATGATTAAGGACTATCCCGAAACGCGTCTGGCAAGACATGCAGGTTTGGGGCGCTATCTTTACCCGAATGAGCATTCAAGCCTTACGTGTGCACCCTCGTTGCTGAGCAACTTGTTGACACGCACAAAATACATACACAATAAAACCATAAAAATATTAACAATTCAATAAGAAAAAATATATTAATTTAAACAATAAATGATTAGTTCACATGTTTAAATACTATAGACATTATAATAAATTTAAAAATAAAAATAAATAATGTAATATTCTCCAGTCTGTATAACAGTAGGGCAAGTGTTGGACTTCGGGGGGGTTGAATTTACTATTCCCACTCTAATCTAAGCAACAGTAGGTAAAGCGTTGGACTTTGAAGGGGTGACATTTACTATTCCCACTCTGGTCTACACAACAGTAGGGAAAGTGTTGGACTCTAGAGAGGTTAAATGTACTACTCCCACTCCGAACAGTTCATCAGTGGGGAAATTGTTGGCCTTTGAGAGGTTAAATTTACTATTCCACTCAAAAGAACGCAACAATAGGGAAAGCATTGGTTTTCAGAGGGGTAAAATGTACTATTTCCACTCCAAACGGTGAAACAATAAGGAAATTGTTGGACCTCGGAGGGGTTAATTATACTTTTTCTTCTGCAGTCTAAGCAACAATAGGGAACAAACTCAACTTCAAACACATTACATATATGAGTAAACCCATGAATGTGGAAAACAAATTAAACTCTTAATATAAAAAATATTAATTACCATAACAAAAATATACACACACACATATATATGCAAATAAAACTGAAAACAATTAATCAATTTACATAATTCATATTTAATAATCTATTAATAGATAATTGTTATTCAATTGTTCATTAATTACCTTCCTACCATATACCACTTCAAACCTAGCATTGCACAACTAAAATATAATTAAAATAAATAAGTATTCCATAATTTACATATTTAAAATTCAATTAAATAGGTAATTTACAAATGGTAATTAATAGCTCATTAATTATTACTTAGTTAACTTTCCGCCGTATACCCCTACAAACCTAGCAACCGTAACTAAGATAAAAAAAATTAAAATAAATCTTTTTATTAAACAATCTCGACATACGGGTACAGTTCCACTTAAGTCAATCATAGGAGTACAATGAAATCAAAATACATACAGGTAAAGTAGCATAATGCATTGGAAATTACAGGGAGGGGGGATCATCACAATCAAAGGTACAGGGAGGAGTACATATGCTGCCACTGTATTCATTCGAGGGGGCCCAGATCTTTGACCATTTTCGGGGGCAGCCTCGGGCCATGTATACTGTCTTTTCCCTCATCATACACCAGTCGAGGTCTTTTTTCCAATCAGTGACCTTGGGTGCATGTGATGCCCCCCAGAGTTGACTAAGATATAATTTAAAATAAATAAGTATCCCTTAAATTATAAAATAAAAAACAATTAAATAATGAATTAACACTTAATTGTTAATTATTTGTCACTTAATTAACTTCCCAACGTATACCCCTACAATTCTAACAGCCCTCAAATAACTTATAACAAAATTAAATCAGCATTACATAATTGATATAATACATATCAATCATATAATTGATTAAAATATATTAAATAATTAATAACGAACTATTACCTAATTAACTTCCCACCCTATCCACCACCACCAACCCTCTACGACACGATGAATTACTATTACTATTAAAAATTAAATACAGAATCCTAATTCACTTAAAATGTCATGCTATTTTAATAGAAATTAATAACATTTATATTCACATTAATTACATAAAATTAATATATCAACTAAAATACATCAAAATAATTTTAAAACTACATTTTTAACCACTGTAGTACTGAAAATGAGATTGAAAACATAAATATTATTTTAAACAATATCACTTCCCTCAAAAACGGTATTATTGTTAACGATATTCTTGCATAACAATATTTATGTATAACAATACTTTATTTCCGATATTTCTCTCCCGATATTTATGCAGATTTTTTTGTCCAAGCACCCTATTGACATGAAGACCGAAGTTAACCATGCCGAACATTGTGCCCACCAACATTAAAATGACCACATGGTTGCTCATATAGTTGTATGGACGCTGACTACTCTGACACCTGTTTGTAAGTGAGAAATCAAGAGCTCCAACTCTCAGCCTCTATTCTGTTCTCGGTTTGTAGAGAAGATGTGGCAGCATTTGCAACATAAGGAGCTTTGTATTTACGTTGCTCCCACCAATGACTTCACAGGAAGAAAAAGAGGGGTGTCTGCTCGAAAACCACCTACGTTCTTTCCTTTTAGGGATGTAGGGGAGGACTAGACTTGCAGAGGTAGCAGGACCCCATTTGTTAGGATTTGTGGCTCTTGATCGACAGAGTCCGAAAGCAATCCTCCAGTACATAACTATGCTTGTGCAAGAGTGGTAACAAATAGCAAACCTAAAGAGGAAAGGGTTAATGGGTGTGTGAATGTTCTTATGTCATCAGTGCATCTCTCTTGGACTTCAGGGGATTCTCTGTAGTATTTTCAAAGGTGAGTGCTAAGTGTACACTAATGATATGGGAAACCAACAAAGGGCCTGATTACGATGGCGGATGGACTTCTGTCCGTCCGCCATCGTCTTGGGGCTTGGGCCCGCCCTCCTATAAGACGCGGTCCTGCATATGCAATTACAATGTGGCTGACACCACGGCGGCCGCAAAAGACATTATTTTCATTGTGCCTCAATGGAAAAAAGCGGGTTTTGGTTTTCACTGCACTACGAGGCAGGCACCAATAGGAACAATAGGTGCCCCCCAAGTGGAAAAACCAACTGCCCCTGCACAAGGCAGTCCTGCAACTTGCCCCCAAAGGCCATCCCTGCCAGCCTTTCCATGGTGGGTGAACTGCCATTGAAAGGCTGGCGGGGAGCCAGCATCGTAATCTGACCTGCGGTGCCTGCTAGGCACCGCTGGTATGCATTACATGCTGCGGGCCTCCGCAGCACCGGCAGGCTCAATGAGTCCATCAGATACGTGGAGGTCGGTGTTTCCGACCGCCACGGTATCGCCCGCCATCATAAAATGGCGGGCGGAAAATGGCCTCACGATGGCGGTGAACCTGCCAACGACAGCCTCTCGGTGGCTGGTTCACCGCCATTGTAATGACCTTCAAAGTTTTACTATGATTCATAAACATTGAATTTGTCTCAGGAAAGTAAGTGTTGGTTATAATGCTTAGTGGCTACATAAAGGTTGACTGCAACTACACCACGAAATGTGTGATATTTTGTATTCACCAATAATGGTACACCCTAAGAAGTCTGTTTCTTGGGTGTAAGTGATGGTAAATAATCTGAGTTCCAGTATTGCATTGAGTTCAAGCACTTTTAAAAGGGTAGATTCAAAAGCCAGCATCATTGACGTTGTTGACCAATCAATGTAGGGATTATGGTGGTCATCCATGGAATTTCCAAAATCACAGGATGATGATGGGGCACAATCAAGGCAAAAGTACATAACAACTTATGCTGGCCAACCAACAATTGAACTAGAATGGTGTGTTCAGCCAGTGGTCCAGAGCCTAATACAGATCTATCCTTTGTTTGCATTGGATGAACTTTGTCTTTTAGAATTACTGTTCTACCATGCTCAGTAGAAATGACATTATCCATAAAAAGTACAATTGCTCCTAGATCAATGTGTATCAATCTGTTGTGTGTCAGATGATGGAGACCCTTGTACTCTCACTAAAAATGGTAAGAAAGAAGGTTATCTACTAGCGGCAGACCTCTATTTCTAGGGATATTTTGGAAGGAACAGCTACGCTTTCCTACCTGACAAGTGATCAGTGTTCTTCTTTTCCTGAGGCTCATCGTGGCAAAGAGTATATGCTCCTACCATATGTACTTTCTTGCCACAATTCATAGAGGCCCAAGTGACCTCCTCCTATACATTACTTTGCTTGGGAGACAACCTTAAGACAACTCTCAATTGCATAGATTACCCTTCTTCTGCATGTGGTGCTGTAGTCTTGGATTAAGAACCACAAGAAAATGCCCACATGTAACATGTCCTTTCTTTTTTCTGACTTTCTCTAATTCAGATGATGGTCTGTCTGTAAAGAAAGGTCCATCACATCTTCGTTGTAAGTTGTCTAGCCACTTTGGCAAGTTCATGCTTATTTCAATTTTTGAGACATCTTCAAAATAGGGCGATTTGCATCCTCAGACCAATCGACCTCCAAGGTGAATTCCCTGAATTTGCTGAAATTTGATAACATATCCAGGGTGTCTTGTTGAGACTCTGAAAAGGCCACCTCAGCTGTCTAACTTTGGCCTGGCCCCTCAAACAGGTTTAAAGGCTTGAAGGAATACAAGAAATAAACTCAGTTTGTTCCAGTAGGAATGCACCTAGGGCCAAAATATTGCAGTTTTGCTATGGAAGTTCTCACAGAATATTATTATAACCAGATCACTAGGACAGATAATAAAGCCTTAGAGCCCGCTGTAGCGGGCTCTACCTGCCAATAAAGGCCCTTCTTCTCGGGCCTTTAACAATCAAGCAGGCCCTTAATGGTTGTAGAGCTTGCTGCGGATGGCTTTAAGGCTATTAGGACATTGGCCCCTAAAGGGCAGATTGTTCTAATTTGTAGAACAAAATAATCATGGACTCCAAGGCAGTTTAAATCTCCTCTGTCTCTGTGAAGCCTTTGTTCACAGCAACAGCTGTGAGCAAACATTGGAATGTTGATGCTCCTGGCTTCTACCAGCCATTAGAAGCCCAGAGCACTCTATTGTCCTCAATGTAGCGCTCAACATTCTAATGTTCTAATACATTGTAAGCTCTTATTGCACAAGTTTCTTTTAAAAAAATTCAAATGAAATACTTTAATTTTTTAGAAAGGAATTCGAAGAGGAACAAAAGTTTGAAGGAAGCATCCTTACCCAATGACATTTTTGAAAGAAAAGTCTTGGAAAACATTTCAAATGATTCTAAATTGGCTTCAGCTGTAGAGCAAAGAGCAATCGAATATGGAGGTAAGTATAGCTTCAATATGTTTCTTTAAAAAATAATGCACAAAGTGTGTAAACAAGTGAGTGCTTGGCTGGTAACAAGGAAGATTGCTCAGGCACTATTTCACCAACACACAGACGCTTTCAATTAAATGTGGTCATGCACTAGTTCGCCAATGCACAGAAGCTTTCAATTCCAACTAATCATTCTTGCCTTCACTTAGTTGTGATCTTGGCATATTAGAGTTGGTCAGGCTGGTTTTAAACAATCTTTTGTTAAGGGGAGTTGATACGAGGTCCAAAATATTTTTCCAACATAGTCATGGACATCTCATATACATCAGTAGGTTCACCATCACCATTACCAATAGTTATGAGGTCCATACTGTCATAAATATTTCTGCCTTCCACCCCTAAATTATGCAGTAATATGGCTTGCTTTCTGAAAGCTGTAAACTTTTCTCCCCCAATTGCCACTATTTATGAGTCAAATAGGTTCCTCCACCTTTTCCAGGGAAGCATAGGTTCTCCTTTTTCAGGCAAAAATGCTGCAGGTTGAGACATGCTTTTTTATTATGGTCACTGTAATTAGTCACAAGGCAAAATTCTCACCGTAAGTAAAATCTCCCCCAAAAATTTGTAGTAGATGATTATTTTCACTGTGAGATAAATTGCACTGATTTTATTCTGTTCTGATCTTGTTTAACAGTGTTCCGATCTAGTTTGCTTTACTTTGCATTACTTCGTTAAGCAAACGTAGCCCAATCCAAAATGGCTGCCACACATAACATAACGTGTGACGCGTGATGCGTCTGACGCGTGACGTATGCAAGGTGATGACGCGTATGACGCGTTCAACATCAGCGTCACATTTAGCCTTCCCAATTGTTATGCTAGGGAAGCAGTTTGCATCAACTGCAGGATCAAAGGACATTATGCTCGTGTTTGCAAATCCACAAAGAAAGGCCTTACAATGGAAAATACTTCTGATAGTATTCGCACTGTGGTCATTTCAAGTATTTCAGAGACTGATGGGAAAGTTGACTCTGATAAAATTGTGATGCCGTTCTGTAACATTTCTGTGGATGGTAATGAGTTCAATATAATGGCTGATTCGGGTTCCTCATTTACTTTAATTGGGAACAAGATATGGGATGAGGTAATAGGACTTGAAAATGTTAAGCTTTTGCCTCCTGATATTTCTCCCCTCAGTTATGGGGGGTTTCGTGTGGATATTGTGGGGTATGTGACAGCAAGGATTGTGTTCAAAGGGAAGGAGATTGAGGAGAAGGTGTATGTGGCTGTGAGAGGAGATAATCTTCTGGGTTGGAGGCATCAATGTGACTTGGGTATAATTTTGAATCCTAAGGCCAAGAACCTAGAAGATCAGGTCATGTTGATTGATAGAGTGTGTAATGACTCAGATAAACAAGTTTTGTCAATTGATGATGAGGATGTTAAAAGTAAATACTTTGATGACTTTCTGAGGTATTTCCAGATGCTCTTGGTTGTCTCAAAGGTTTTGAGCATCAGATTATATTAAAGAATTCAGCCATACCCTGTGTACATAAGGTACGGAGGGTACCTAATTTGATGGTTGAGCGGTTTAGACTTGAACTTGAAAGGTTGCTCAAATTGGGTGTGATTGAAGAAATCAAAGCCTCGGAATGGTTATCTCCGGTGGTTTTGGCGCCTAAGGATGGTGGGTCCGCTGTGAGAATGAATGGATTTGGGTGGACCGAAAGCCTCTCCCCAACATATCAGAGTCCATTAGTTTGCTGAAGGGGGCCAACATTTTTAGCGTACTAGATTTATCATCTGCCTACCATCAGATTACTCTTCACAAGGATTCAAGGCACTTAACATCTTTTGTTACACCGTTGGGAGCGTATCGTTTCTTGAGGATGCCTTTTGGGCTGGCATCAGCAGCAGTTTGTTTTCAAAGAGTGAAGAAAATGGTTGTTAGAAGTTTATCAAACGTTCTGTTTTTCCAGGACGACATTCTTGTGTATGGTAAAAATGAGTGTGAGCATGAGAATGTTTTGAGATCTGTGTTGACAAAATTAAGAGAGAAAGGGCCTACTGCTAAGAAGGAAACATGTTGTATTGGACTAGAGTCTGTTACTTATCTTGGTCACGTCATTTCAGGTGAAGGTATACAACGCAAGTTGCAACTTGCGGAGAGTATTGTTAAGGCCCCTGCACCTGAAGACAACGAACAGGTTAGGTCATTTTTGGGCATGGCATAGTTCTATTCTAAGTTTATAAAAGGGTTTGCCAGTGTAGTTGAGCCTATCAGGGTGTTGTTGAAAAAAGGAGCACGTTTTGTTTGGACACCAGAATGTGAGACAACTTTCAATTTAGTGAAATCTGAAATTGGGAAGATGCCAACCTTAGGTCATTTTGATACCAAATTGAAGACTATCCTTACAACTGATGCCAGTCTCAAAGGACTGGGAGCGGTGCTTTCCCATGTTGTAGGTGGGGAAGAAAGAGTTGGAGCCTTTGCCTCCAGAGCTCTCAGAGAGGCTTAAGTTAATTACTCTTGTATCGAGAGAGAGGCTCTGGGTGTTTTTTGGGGAATACAACACTTCAAGTTTTATTTGTGGGGGATTCCTTTTATGGTGAAGTCTAACTATCGCCCACTTGTTCAGATTTTTTCGCGTCATCAAAGTGACCACATGACTCCTAGACTTAAGAGGTGGAGTGAGGGCCTGCAGGAATCTAATTTCCGCGTACAATATATATCAGGCTTGAACAATAAATCTACTTATCTAGGTTGCCGGTTGACTCTCAACATGTAGGAGAGGAGTTAGAATGTATAAATTGGTTGATGGAGACGAAAGACAATGATACTCAAGATGATGAGAATTTACAGCAAGTTCAAATTAAAATTAAAATCCAGGAGGAGGAGCTTCGCGGGCAAGCAAGATGGCCACGTAAGCTCGGAGATCCGGAGACCCTCCGATCCTCCACATAAATCCTGATGAGAATCCTGATCCACGGAAGTGGAATATTGTGGGTGAACGGTTGTTGAGGCGGGACTCGCTTTCCGATTCAAAATCCGACACTCCTAGGTGGAGTTACACCGTGTAGAAGATTCGTGCCAGGGACATGCTATTGCCCGTGCGGTGGCTGACGACGGCGACATTGTCACACGCAAGCAGTGTGGCGTGAGAGTGACTACTCCGCTGGCCCAACGAAGCACGCGGAGTTGCGGAGTGGGACGGTGCTGATCAGCAACTGGTGTTCGCGGCGCCCGATAGTCGCATCGAAGAGCCGTTGTGGCCTTGGTGCGTGATCCATTGTGCTGGTCCCCAAAACCATCATGGGGGGCAGAGGCGAGTCGGACAAGGCGACGGTCCGTGGGAGTAGGAAAACTACGTATTCCCAATCGAACAAAATGGATCGCTATGCCCAGCAGAAGAGCACGCCGGCCTAAGGAGTCACATCGAGACATGTCGCCAGACACGTCGGACCCGACACTCCGGGACGTTATGGGCGCCATTGCGGGCATCAAAATGGAGAAGCATAAACAACACGAGGTCCTGACGCATAAAGTCGACACCCTGGCGATTGAGGTCAACTTGATTAGAGCCGATCTGGGCAAGACCAACGATAGGGTCAAATCGTTGGACATTAAAACCGCGAGCCTCACAACTGATGTATCGGATCTACAAACAGAGGTCCGAGACTTGAGATCGGCCAACGATCTTTTCGCGAGACGGCTGGATGATTTTGAAGGACGTGCCAGGCGACAGAACGTTCGAATCATTGGCGTACCAGAAGGGGCAGAGGACTCGGCCACCGATCTTTTCATGGAAGACCTGATACAAACTCATCTGGCCCCTGCGGGCCTCAGCCGTTTCTTCTCAGTGGAGCGAGCTCATAGACTGCCAGGGGGACGCCCGAAACTGGGTGCCCCACCGAGGAACATTATAGCACGGCTGTTCTAAAATGCGGACATAAACTTTTATTCGGACTTTACTCGGTCGGTACAGCGGCGGAGACAAAGCTTCACGGGGGTGAAGAGGCGACTCAGAGACCTGGGGATGAAGTACTCGATGATGTTCCCTGCGAAACTGCGCATTGAACATGATGGCCGTGCCATATTCTTTGATTCGCCTGAAGTGGTGAGCGAGTGGTTGGACACTTTGCCGCAGAGACATGATGAACGCGAGGAACAATCGGAGGGCGCCTCGGGAGGCCCTGAGCAACAGGAGTAGAGTCTATCTTCGGAACATTGTCGGACAATGGGACTGCTGGTGACAACCGGTGTCACATTCCTGCACTTTATAATGAATATCCTTTACTTTGTTATGGAGGGTGGCGGGGGGGCCTGCGTGATCTCCATTCTCCTCTACGGTCTTTTTGTAGCGTAGTTTTCTGGGGCGACAGGCACACTGCTGGTTGGGGGGGCTACTTAGTCTGATGCAGGGGTGCAGGGTGGGGGGGTGGTTTGGTTGTTGGTTGTATGTTTTTTCCTTTTTTCCCTTTCTCTTCTCCAAGGCAATGTAAAAACTGTAATTCTTATGGTTCTGTAACTATGATGCCTGCTGGGACTGGCGAAGGCCCACAATTCGACGATGGGGGGCAGGAACCTAAAAGTATTGTGTTGGAATGTCAATGGGCAGGGGGATCGCATAAAGAGAGGTGTGGTTTTGCAACTGTTTAAAAGATGTATGCCCGACGTTATTTTGCTACAAGAGACACACTTGGTGGGGAACACGTGCCAAGCGCTTAACAGGAAGGGTTTCAAGATGGTGGCGCACTCGGGGTTCTCTTCGGGATCCCGGGGGGCGGGGATCATGGTGCGCGCGTCTCTCCCATTTGAGATTGACTCTAGTGTTGCCGATGAAAGGGGACGGTACGTCGCCGTCTCGGGGAGATGGGAGGGACGGTCCCTGGTTCTGGTTTCGGTTTATGTTCCCCCTGGGTTGCAAAACAACACGTTTCAGGACATTGGGGGCGCCATTTTAGGTCTCCCTGAGGGTCTGCTTATTATAGGAGGTGATTTCAGCGCAGTTTTTTCGGGGACCCTAGACAGACATCCATCCAGAGATCTCCGAGGTTCGCAATCCTGGCTTCCCGACTTCCTGGACACCATGGGACTTATTGACTGCTGGCGGCTCATGCACCCTACCCAGAGTCAATACTCATTCCACTCGGGGGCACACGGAAGCCTCTCCAGAATCGATTATGTTCTGGCTCTAGCGGCCCACGCGTCGGCAGTCTCTGAAGCCCGATTACTGGCGAGGGGCATCTCAGACCATTCTCCGGTCTGGGTGTCCTTTGACTTCGACATCGTGGCGACCGAGAGGGTGGTATCAGTTAATCCGTGGTACTTCCGCAACCCCAAGACTCGTGGACTCATGGCTAAGGCTATTGAGCTTTATTTCTCTGAAAACTCGGGGTCAGTTACATCGGCTGTCACCCTATGGGAGGCATTTAAGATGGTCTTGAGGGGTGAGGCGTTCTCCCTTATAGCTGAGGTTCGGAGATGCAGGAACGCGGATGTGGTGCGGAACGAATCTGAAATTGAAGATCTGGACTCCCAATTGGAAGTCGACCCGACACCGGACCTTCTCCATGTTCTCTCGCTTAAACAGTCAGAGTATCGAGCTACTGTTACTGATGCTGCCAAGGTCATGTGTAGAGAGCAACAGGGTAGGATCTACGATGTCGGGGACAAGGCGGGCAAACTCATTGCTTGGCTGGATAAAAAAGAGAGAGCCAGCCGTGTGGTCCCAGAGGTGCTGGGGGAGGACGGCGTGACTGTCACCGACCCGAGTGCCATTGTCATGGCATTTGCAGACTATTTCGAGACCGTTTATACCTCGGTCTCCGACATGTCCGAGACTGACTCTGGGGAGCTCTTGGCAGAAGCGGAGCTCCCGTGCCTGTCGGAAGTGGAGCGGGACGAATTGGATAGGGATATTACCGCCGATGAGATTGCCCTCGCAATACGCTCCCTTAGATCTGGCAAAGCGCCCGGCCCCATTGGTATACCAGTGGAGCTTTACAAGATTAAGCCTGATGCCATCTCCCCGCCCCTGCGGAACATGTTCCTGGAGGCACGGGAGACGGGCATGCTTCCCTTGGACCAGAGACTGGCCACCATTGTGGTCATTCATAAGGAAGGGAAGCCCAGAGACCTGTGTCGATCGTATCGTCCCATCTCTCTGTTGAATGCGGAACCCAAGATTCTGGCTAAACTGCTGGCCAACCGTTTGGTTGGAGCGATTAGCGACCTGGTTCACTTGGACCAGTCGGGCTTTATTCCACACCGCAACACTGCCCTTAACCTCAGGAGACTACATGGGGCCCTCGCAAGGGTCCACACGCTCAGGGAGCCAGCCATCCTGGCGTCTTTGGATGCTACAATGGCGTTTGACTCCCTCGAGTGGAACTATCTGTGGGCAGTGTTGGCGAAGTTCGGATTTGGTCCGGAATTCATAGGGTGGGTCAAGCTCCTGTACGCTAGCCCGCTTGCCAACGTAACAGTTAATGGTCGTGTATCTGCGTCCTTTGCTCTCCGCAGAGGCACCAGGCAGGGTTGCCCCCTGTTGCCCCTGTTGTTTGCTTTGGCGCTTGAACCGCTGGCGGCGTGGCTGCGACTTCACCCGGATATAAACGGAATACGGTGGTCCCCTGGATTTGAGGACCGTGTGTCGCTGTATGCAGACGACATCTTGCTATATCTCACCTCTCCTTGTAAGTTACTCATTGTGGTGTGTGATGTGCTACGTCTTTTTGGTCGGCACTCTGGCCTGGTTATTAATTGGTCGAAGTCACACCTATACGTGCTGAGAGGTGGGACACCTCGGCTTCCAAGGGACTGCAACATACAGGTGGCGCGGCAGGGATTCAAATACTTGGGGATCTATATTTCAACAGATCCCAAGGTACGCTACACGAATAACTTGCTCCCCCCTCTCGCACGTCTCCGGCGTGACGTGGAGGGATGGCGGAAGCTCCCGCTTTCCCTGCCTGGGCGTGCGGCACTGTTTAAAATGATGTCCCTGCCCAGATTCCTGTATGCTCTTCAAAATACCCACGATCCGGTCCCATCCAGCTACTTTAGGGAGGTCGAGGGTTTGCAGCGGACCCTTCTCTGGGATGGCAGGCCACGCATCGCTATTATGAAGCTTACGCTCCCATGGTATGACGGAGGCATAGCGTTGCCTGACATCCGGAGATATTATTGGGCTTCCCAGCTAGCGGCCCTTAATCACGGCCTCTACGGTCCAGCAGTAAGCCCAGGTTATGCCATGGATCGGTGGCTCCTGGACGACGGGAAGTATCATAGAGCGCTACACTCGAGATCTCTGGTTGGTAGAATGTCGGGGCGACGAAGACAGCCGTACACATATGGCGGGCAATCACAAAGTCACAGGGGTGGAAGGGTAGGCTTACGATGGCAACTCCTCTCTTTGAATCTGAAATACTGGACAAATTATGGCACACGAAGGGATTCGACAGGTGGGACATGATAGGCATATCCAAGGTGGAAGATATGATTGTGAAAGGGGAGATAAAGTCCTTTACTCTTTTACAGACAGAGTTCCAGTTGGGTGGAACGGAATATTTCCGGTATGCCCAACTGCGTCATGCCATTCTGGCAGTGATGCCGGAGGGCGAGAAGATCCCCGAGTCTTCCCCATTGGAGGACAGGGTGCTGGACGGCCATATGCATGACAGTGCCATTTCCTTAATCTATAAAAAACTCATCAATGTCCGTACGGACCTCCTCCTTGGGGTGAGAGACCAGTGGGTGCGTGATGGGATTGAGCTGGATGATGAAGACTGGCAATATGCAGTGTCCTCCCCCAAGGAGGTGGCGATCCCGGCCAGGTTGCGGCTGGTTCAATTAAAGATTCTCCATAGAGTGTACGTGACGGGTCCCAGGTTGATACACATGGGTCATTCAGTGGACGGCCTCTGCAGGCGTGGCTGTGGTGCATTGGCCACCTTCATGCATATTATCTGGGAGTGCCGGGTGATCGCCTCCTACTGGAGGCGTGTACATATGATCATGAGCGAGGTGACTGGGGTAGACGTTATGGCAGAGGCCCGGCGCTGCCTCCTGAATGTGTGGGGTCCTACTGATTATAATAGTGCACAAACACAATGGGTCACCTTGGGGAACATGGTCGCGAAACGAGATATTGCTCAGATGTGTGGTGCTGTTACAGCCCCAAAGGTGGTACAGTGGAAGGCCAACATGGATTGGTGCATGTTCCGAGAGAAGACGGTGTACATGGCCAGGGGTAAACCCAAAAAGTGGCAAAAGATATGGGGGGCCTGGAACGAGTATAGGGGTGATATTTGCCTGCCGCCTGACACCGCCCCCCTGGAAGAACGACTGTCCCCGTAGCCTATGGCTCCAACATACGTCCTATTAGCGGATGTATCCTGTATCCTCCCCCCCTTCATGATCTTGCAATGGGTGCTGTTCATATTGTTTTTATGTTATTGGGCCTAGCCTTTCCTATGATCGGGCTCTGTTACACAAATGTTTAAATTGCCTTGTTTCCTAGCACTAGTTTGGTGCTTTTCCCTTTTTCATCTTAGTTATTTTTAAAAATTTTTAAATAAAAAACCTTTGTACGATTTGGTAATATACTTATTGTACACCAGCCGATTGACCGATGATATACTGCCTAGCCTCCGGGATGTAAGGCTAAATAGCTGTGTGCACTGATTTGAAAATAAAGGTTTTCCAAAAATTTAAAAAAAAAATAATAATTTAAAATCCAATCCAATGTATTTGAATGAGAAGTAAATCCAATTCCAATCCAAACAGGGTTCATAGGGGAATTGATGGTTGCAGCTTGTCCCCAATCAAGACCTCCTCGTCGCTAGTATTAAAAGCCAATGTTCAGTATTTAGTCCAAGTAGACTTTATTTCAAATGCAACCATCAACATAAGCAGGTCTCAACTGCAGCTCCTCCAGAGTAGAAATGCCCACATCAGCCCTTGATGTCATAGGATTCTAATTCCATAGACATGATATACAAATATTCCACAAGCTCCATGGTTGGACATGCAAATAAATTACAACAGGAGGCCATAGATTTCAGAACCTTTGTACCACCTGTCATCAAGTGGGACCACTGCCTGCTCTTAAAAAATATTTTTGCTGACAAACGCGAAAGGGAAGGGATCCCTTGGGGAATCCCTTCCTGTTTGTGACTGGCTTACCACCCATTTGAAATGGGTGGTTACTGTGATTGTTTTGCAACCACAAATGCAGTCTCAAAACAATCGTACATCCCCTTGCGACTCACTATTAGGAAGGGACGCACTAGGCATGCCCCTTCCTAATAGTGACTCGCAAGCCCTATTTTGCTAGTCAGTAATAGACTACTGACTCTCAAAATAGGGTTTGTACATGCTACAACCCTTTTTAGCCATCAGAAATGGCCCAATTTCTGTTTGCAACTGAAAAAAAAGGTCACACATCTGGCCATAAATGTTGCTGCGACCTGGACAACAGGCTGTGGAGCATAGCAGAGTTAAAAATAACAATCCGAAATAACGCCATAAGCAGTTGGATTTATTTATGTATGTCCAACCTAAGCATGGATAAACATTTAAACAACCCAATTGACGCTCTCTTTACATGCGTGGAGGAATCTGTGCAGTCTATCTGCAGTACTAGGTCTGTGTCCCACTCTGAAGTCCAAATTCCCTGTAGGAAAATGGATCATCTCACTGTTTTGGATTCTTCCCTTTCATCTGCATAAGTAAAATCTGTGGGCACTGTGAACAGTAAACTGTGCCCCAAACAAAAATGTTCTCCCCACACTATAGCAAATGCTCGAGTTCAGTGACAGCCCAAACCTGATTAATGCTTCCCTCACAGAGGGTGTTGTCCTGATCCATCTAACACATGTGATCATCACACCTTTGTTAAATAACAGACAAAGACCCACAAATCCTGATGAACTGCTATCCAATAATAAAAACCCATATACCAGTCCGAGAAGGGGAACCATAATCAGTGTGTGCAGGAGAGACCTGTTGATGTTTAATCAACCATTGAACAATCTCAAGATTTCTATTGACCTTCTTTAAGTGCATACAATCCTAAATTAACAAAGCAGCACATAGTCCACCCAACACAGAGTTGTTCTTCCACAATTATTCTCCCACTATTCTCTTCCAATAAATACCCTGTGGACCCATAGCAAGGTGACCAAACATAAGTCCAACAGGGCTGAAATGTGCTCTCTTTCTGACATCTCCCTGTAAGCAAAATGTAGTCATTGAAACATAATATCTTACGCCCTCAGAGGGGCTTTTTCTAGAACAGCAATCATGCCTTTCTGACACCTATAGTTTTGCCTGTGAAACAACTGAAAAAGTTGTAAGATTCTCACCTTAGTCCTATGTTGTCTTCGTGTAGGCTAAATGAAATTATATCACAATTAACCTCTGTTTGATGCCATTTACTTAGGTATTACCACATTGATAAAAAAAATAGTACTTAGCGCCCTGAACACCACAAGGTCAGGGACATCCCTATGGGACTCTACTCAGGGTACTCAGTGTCATGACCTATCATTATCTGAATATTAGAATGGTTTGATTATTAGAATAAATCTATTCCCTGTGATGTCTTAGAGCCTGACAATATCCAACCCGACCTCTCAATTCACATTTCCGCCTCTGACATGGAATGAGGGAAGTTTTGGTCTACCCTCCTGCACTGCTTTGGCAAGGCAGGCAAGAAAAACTACATGACTTGATTATCAGTCCTATCTGGAGCTAGTGGCTTATTACTATTGCATTGGTCCTATATCCACCAAGAAGGCCATCCAATGGAATTTCATGAGCCAAGACAAATAAAAAATGTCTGTAAGAAGCACCACTAACCACATAGTCTCCACATACCCAAGGTCTTTACTCTCACTGCTGAGAATACCTTTCTTCAGTTTATAATTGCGAGAAATTAGGTTTATGGTTGAGTGGGATGTTAACCCTACTCAAGCAACAGCTACAATCCCTGTCATGGTGAACTACAAAAGTCACTAAATTAACCTGTGTCTAACCCTCTGGCATCTTGACACAAAAGCAGTCAGGCTTAACCGAAAGGCCTTATTTAAAGTATTTATGCAGCACACATACAATAATAAAGTGAAAACACAAGAAAAATCCCACACAAATTTAGAAAAATAGAGTACATTTAGATAAAGTATTTGACTGCAAAATGACAAAAATCCAATCAGTAGAACTGAAGTTGTAGATTTTAAAGTAAAAATTAGCAACTTAATGATCAAAGAGCCAGCTGCGAACATCTAGCCCCACAAGAGCATGCCAAAGTAGAAAAATATGGCTGACCATTGCGCGAGCCAAATACAAAAAGCAAATTGGGCGCACTCAGTGTTTACCTTTGAACGTAAAAGACATTTCAAAGAAATGTCTCTGTGAATGCTATCGAATTTATATTTCGGCAGACAGGATATCCGTCATCATTGTGACAGAGTAACCCGTCTGCTGAAATGTAAATCAGGCCCTTATTTTTTTTTCGTAGTCGACAATCTCCAGCAGGATGAACCTGGAGGCTGTAGCTGACGAGATTTCTACAAGCCCAGATACCCCTTTGACGAAGGACTGCTGAGAGGGTTTGCTGCTGTGGAAAAGAACTTGGCGGAAGCTGGCGCGAAGTCAGGCTGCCTGGCAAAGAACCTCGGGAGGATAGGCAAGCAGGTTGGTCCCAGTCTCCTCTCGGTTCTCAGAGCAGTTTTAGCCAAAAAGTTTCTAAGCCCCAAGTTTTGGTTTTTGGTGGTCTCGGCACCTTTAATGCCTCCACCAAGGGTGCAGAACTGGAGGGGCACCACTTGCAGGGTTAAGACAGGGTCCAAGTGTGGGTTTAAGATGGTTGGGGCCTTTTCTGTCTCTGAGGCTCTGATCACGAGGCCAGCCAAATAGCACTCGGAGTTACTTTGGTAGTCGCGGCTTCAAGCAGTTGAACAGGGCTCAATCAGCAGGACAGGCCAATGAGGGAGAAAGGTAGGCTGCGAGCAGCAAAGCAAATCTTCCTGGTGCAGCAAAGCAGTCTTCGGAAGTTCTCAGCAGACCACAGCAGTAGGCAGTCCTCTGAGAGTTTTCCACAGTGCCAGAAAGTGAACTGAAGAGTGGCTCTGAGGATCCTATTTTTATACCTTGTGCCTTCTTTGAAGTAGGAGGAGTTTCCAGATAATTCCCTTTTAAGTTCTTGAAGTTTCCTCCCTCCCCTGCCCTGGCTCTAAGCTGGTTCCACAAACAATGCAGTGGTGGCAAGTCCTTTGTATGGAGTCACGGCTCAGCCTATTCAGTTGCAAGTGGGGCTGTGCCCAGCTCTGCCCCCCCCATACTGCCAGTGATGGCTCATCTAGGAACCCTTAATCCCTCTATTGTGTAGCTCTACGGGAGGAATAAACATAGTCCAGCTACACCCACTCATGTGGCCCAGGAACAGCCTACAAGCACCAAATAGCCTGGGCAGGAAAATGCAGTCTTTCTAAAAATTGAATTTTCAAAATTCTAACTTAAAATCTGATTTTACGATTGAAGATGATTTTAATTACAATTTTTCAGACACCAAACATGAAATGGTTACCTGTTCCCAATCAAACGTTGGCACTTGTTAAATGTTATAAAGCAGTACAATGTTATCCTATATGAGAGGTAGGTTTCACAGTAGTGAAAAACACATTTATGAGTTTTTCACTACCAGGACATTAAAACCTAAAAGTACATGTCCAACCTTTTAATAATAATGCACCCTGCCACTTGGGCTACCCAGAGTCTACCTTAAGGATGACATATGTGATTGATAAAGGTGAGTTTAAGGCTTGGCAAGGAGTTTATTTGGCCAAGTCGAATTTGCAGTTTTAGACTGCATTCAGGCTGCAATGGCAGACCTGGGATATGTTTTAAGAGGCTACTTAAGTGGGTAGCACAATAAGTGTTGCAGGCCCACTAATAGCATTTAATTTCCATGCACTGGGTATGCAGTATACCACTTTACTCAGGATTTATAAGTGTATTAATTGTGCCAAACAGGTGTAAGCCAATGTTACCATGTTGGAGGAGACAGCACAAGCACTTCAGCAATGGTTAGCATTGGTAAAGGGCACAGTCTTAAGGCCAACAAAATTGAACTCAGAAAAAATAGGAGGGTGAAAGTAAAACGTTTGGGAA
The DNA here is from genome assembly GCF_964263255.1 of Lissotriton vulgaris. Classification (NCBI taxonomy): domain Eukaryota; kingdom Metazoa; phylum Chordata; class Amphibia; order Caudata; family Salamandridae; genus Lissotriton; species Lissotriton vulgaris. Next base: position 1,143,748,047 of record NC_141696.1, on the reverse strand, counting down.
TGAACCTGCAGAGCTGGCCAAGTCCAACAATAATGAACAGTCTAGAGTGTTCACCTTTCTCTTAAGTAGCAACCTCTCTTTGTAGATATTTCAGGGTTTGGCAATCTTCCTCTGTCCCCTGAAGAAGTTTTCCTTTGTAGGACATGCTATATATTGCAACTCAACAACATAAGTAGTTGTCCCTGATTGTAAATGTTTGGTCCTGCAGATTCAATGACATTTCCCTCATGAGCCTGACCCCTCAGCATTGACATTGCAGGCTCCACCTACTGTCAGGATCATTAAAAGAATATAAATATTGGAGAGAATGCAAAGTCCAGAGCGGCAAAACCCACTCTGTCAACACTGTTTGCCTGCAGACCCAATATTATTTGTACTGATAAGCATGCAAAAACAGTGTGGGAAAGGGAAATTGGGTGCAAAGGAGATTAAAAAAACACTGGACCCATATTTTGTATACATGGTTGATCTGGGACATCATGCTGTTCATCCACACGTTTGGTAGGTGGTCCTTGAATACAAAAGAATTATTGAGTACATTGCCAGACTTAATCGTGATGCAAACAAAAAAAACATTTGGTGTTTTCTCTTTGTCAACCATTACTCAATGTACTGTCTAATAAGAAATAAACATATGTTTTGAATTCGATGTACTGTTATGTTTACAGTATACTACCACTTACAAAGAAGGATGAGGACCTCTTATAACAATGTTGATTCATTTCTCAGCTTCCATAACCTTGCCCAGATAATATCTGTGATAAAAAGACTTAATAGTAATATATATATTTTTTAAATATTATTTTTATTGGTTTTCACTTTAATCGTAGTTTCATACATAATCCAGTTGAAAGTTCGGTTATGTACACATCAAATTAGCAATCCTAGGGAGAAAACATAAATTACAATTACAATCATAGCAAAGTCATGTGTCGCTCTCCTGTGCGTTGCAATTCCATTTCTACTGATGGGGAAACGCAGATGTCGCCCTGGTAGGCGTTCCACTTGCCCCAATTTCTGTCCCATTTCTAAGGACACTTTTGTGCTTCGAACACTTATTTTTCGGCAATCATACAATTCTCTTATTCTCTAACCCGTAGTCTAAGTGAAGGTCTGTCTGCTACCCCCACGCCTTGCAATTTCCATTTTAACTAGAGTGTGTCCCAGTGTTGCCATTTGTTGTTCTACCTCTGTGAGGTCAGTTTGTTCCCACATGTTAAGGAGCCCCAATATTGGCGTAAGGGTGAGTTCCTTTCCCAGGGCTTCACAAATATGACCCGTGGCCCCCTCCCATAATTGTCGTACCCCTGGGCATTCCCAGATCGTATGATAAAAGGTTGCATCTTGTTGGCAGCCCCGAAGACAGAGCAAACTTGTTCTTGAACCTATTCTCGCTAGGATTGGTCTGGTCAGATAGGATCTATGTAGGATTTTAAGTTGAATAAGTCGGTAACGAAGGGTAATGGCGGCCTCACGGGGGGGCATCATTGCCGCCTGCAGTCTTCATCATCAATGGGCCCGAAGTCCACCTGCCACTTCTCCCGAAGTTTACGAAACCTATCAGGTAGATTGTTACATAGCTTTTTATATGTTAATGATATGACTTGGTGAGCAACGGCCCGTCGGGTAGTCTGTCCTCCAAGGGGGACAAATCTGTCAAATCTGCTATATCCGGAAGATCAGTGGTGATGGCGTGTCGGATTTGCAGGTATCTAAATACCTCCCCTTGTGCCATGTCATATTTTTCTTCGAATTTAAGGATTGCACCCCTCTGTACTAGGTCTTGTAAAGTAGAGATCCCGATAGTATCCCATTTGTCGAACCCAGGTTGATGACATAAAAGTCCCAATTTTTGAGTAAACCACAGTGGCGTGGCTTTGGTGAGGACATTCTACCAGCCAAGACCGGAGTTTGCCAGGTGCCATATGGCGCCTGTGTGGGCTGTGGGGCCAAGATATTGTCCTTTCCGAGCCCTAGAATACAGTGCCCCCAAGTAGCCAGCGCATCCCATTTGGTATTTATCCAACATGTAAGCTGGATCAATCAGGGAGCGGTAAATCCAATGATTCATCACCACCAGCTGTGAAGCCCAGTAGTGGAGTCTAATGTCTGGGAGGGTAATGCCTCCGTCATACCACCCCTTGGTTAACTTGTTCAGCGCTATGCGTGGGGCTCCCCAGTCCCACAGCAGCGTCCGGACTTCACTCTCCACCCCTGAAAAGCATGCATGCGGGACCTTGTGTGAACAGTTTTGAAGAATTTAGAGGAATCGTGCAAGGGCCAGCATTTTGAAAAGAGCCGCCCGACCCACTAGAGACAGGGGTCTGGGGTTATAAACACCCCCAGATATAGAAAACCCTCTGTGATTCCCTCTACCTTGCATCCCGGGGGGAGTCTGGAAATCTGACCCCTGAGAACAAACAGTATCCGAAGTTTGTGAATATATTTACCACCCCATGTAGGGATCTATAGGGGAGGAGAGATACAGCAAGATATCATCAGCATAGAGCGATATTCGGTAATCATGCCCTTCCGCCCACTTCAAGCCTCTCACCATGACATCTCGTGTGACCCACGAGGCTAGCGGCTCTAACATTAGGGAGAAGATCAGGGGGGATAGAGGACACCCCTGTCTGGTGCCTCTTTTTAGTGAGAAAACTTGAGACTTGTAGTTATTTACTCAGACTTGCCCACTGTATATCGCAGCTTCACCCAGCCCATGAATTTCGGACCAAAGCCCATGAGTCTCAGTACCTCGAATAAATATGGCCATTCGATGGAATAGAATGCCATAGAGGCATCAAGGGATCGGACCACTGTGTCTTCCTCAATACACTCACGGCATACAAGCACATTGTGGAGGCAACGTATATTGAGCGCCATACTTCTCCCTTCCATAAAGCCAGATTGATCTGGGTGGACTAATGATGAAATAACCGTGAGCAAGCGCAATGCCAGCACTTTCGCTAGGATCTTCCCTTCCGCGTTGATCATGGAAATAGCGTGCTAGGATCTACAACTGTCAGCGGGTTTCCTCGGCTTTTGTATCACAACAATAGATGCTAATAACTGATCCTCTGGTAGGATCCCCTTCTCATAGCTCTCTTCATACATGGCCCACAGATGAGGCGCCGTCTGGGTAGTAACCACTTTCAGGAATTCTATAGGAATCCCATTAGGCACCTCTGCTTTCCCCAATTGAATTTTGTTCATGGCCTGCTGAATTTCAAGGTCTGTCAGGTCCTCATCTAGAGTCTCTCTTTCACTGTCAGAAAGCATTGGCAAATCATTGTCCGAGAGGAGGGACCAGGAGTTTTCCGCCGTGTATGTGGTGGATGAGGTGAATATTTGTTCCAGGTGGTCTGCGAATGCATCCGCTATGTCTTTTGGGTGTGTAATCTGTGACCCATCCCTGAGTGTCAACCGTGGCACCCACTTCTCACCCTGCTCCCTTTTCTCCAACCAGGCTAGCATTTTACCCGCCCTGTCTCCCAATTCATACAGCCTATGTTTAGTGTGGAGAAGTTTGGCCTTCATTTGTTCATTCACCAGCATCCTATACTCTTTTTGTTTGAGCGTCAGGCGGTGCCTGGCCTCCTCTGAGGGGGTATTGTTGCTATCGCCTTCTAAGACTTGGAGCTCGCCTTCTAAGTGGTCTATTTGTTGTTGCCTTTTCCTAGTATATCCTGCCTTAAGGGCCAGGGCATGACCTTTGACCACTACATTAAAGGCCTCCCATACTATCTGCGCCAATTCCACAGATCCCACATTGTCTTTGAAGTAGTTGGTGGTCTGGGCGAGTAGTTCCTCCTTGATATCAGGAATTGTCAATAATCAGGGGCTAAGAACTATCGCAGCCAGCCCGCGGCAGATGACCAAAATTCGCGAATTCCACCCTTACTGGGGAATGATCTGATATGCCTCTTGGTAGATCGTGGGGATTGCAGAAGTGACCAATGGATGCAGAATGTGTTAGGAAATAATCAATGCGGGAGGAACTCTTGTGAGCGTTGGAGTAATAAGTCTATTGTATACCCTCTGGTTGGAGTGTACGCCACACACCAGTGAGACCCATGGCTTAAGTGAATTCCTCCATGTGTGTGTGGGGTCAGGACTGTGGTCGCTGGGGAGATCTATCTCTCCGATCGTACATGGTCATATTAAGGTCCGTCCCCCCCCCGCCCAGTGTCAGGGTGCCTATGGGAAGGTCAGCTAGTATCTTCCCCAGGTCGACCAGTGCCTCCCCGCCCAGTGCTGGCGGGAGGCACACCAAAAACACATTAATTGCCCTTCCCTCCCATTGCACCACCAGGACCGCAAACCTGCCCCTGGGGTCTGCCAACGTGCGCGTCGATGTGAGTGCCAAGTTCTTTTTGACCAGGATACCCGTCTCACGCCATCCAGAGGTGTAGTCAGCATGTATCAGTAATTTGCAACCCCAACGTGTACGGGCCTTACATTTATTGCCCACCATGGGCGTCTCTTGTAATAGCACCAGGTCGGGGGCCTGTCGTTTCAAGTGTTGCTGCACTGTTCCCCATTTGATTTTCTCTCCCATGCCATTCACATTCCGGGTCAGCACTGAGAGTGACGTGTCCATACTAGCCCCCGTCATCTGATGGCAATGCCCCTGGACCTGAGTCCCTCGTAACTCTCCACAGCATGGTATTTACAATACAGAGGTATGACCCCCATGTACATATTGGCCTGAACAGATGCACACATAGACAGCAACACAGGTTACGTCTAACTTCCCTGTGTGGTTGCTTTCAATGGTCGGAATGAAACCCAACAGTACTGGATTTGTGGATTGCATATTCAAACAATCATAACTCCCCCAACCCCTCCTCCCAAACTGCCACCCCTCCCCCTCCCTGCCTCCCTGCCAGTGGATTTAAAACTACCCATACCCCAACTAGGCAGAGTGCCTCTTCCCCCCCAAAATGTTTGAAGGTGCAGGCTGGCAGCTCTCAGTCCCTCGCCTTTGTCAGAATCCACTGTGTTACTCAATACAGTGACCAAGGTCTGCCCTTCAGCGTCCCTCATGTCCTCCCTCTACCCCGCGGTGCTTGTCATACACATGCTAGAATATTTAGTCAATTTCTTGGCTAACAGTAGCCCTCCAGTCATGAGCAACATTTAATTGTCCCCCCTTTTTCTCCCACTCCAATAGGCCACTTATCTGAGAACAGTACGTGTCTGCCCAATTCGGGGATCAGTGTGACCCTCTGCGCTCCGTATCTCTCCTGTCCACCTGGGAATGGGCTTCTGCCTGTACTTTCTCTCAGTCGGAGTTGTTTGGTCGGAGTCCACCTGTTCGTCCCCTGCGGGGGCCATCCATTCTGCGCCAGCCTTCCAACCAGTCTCACGCGTCTTCCGGTGAGGAAAATAACCACGTCTTCCCCTCTTATTCAAAGCACAGTTTGGCGGGAAAGAGCATGGCGTATTTCACTTCCCGCTCACGAAGCTCTTTTTCACTGCCAGAAAGCTACGTCTTTCGGCCTGGACCTTTGCTGTGAAGTCGGTTAAGAACGTGACCACATTGTTGTCCAATTTGAGAGGAGAATTAGCTCGTGCCGTCTGCAATATTACGTCCATGTCTCTATAATTGAAGACTCAAGCAATAAGCAGACGTGGTGGGGCGCCCAGCTTAGGGCGCCCTCCGGGGACCCAGTGTGCTCTTCAATAGAGAAATAGCTCAAGATCCTTTTGGGCTGCAGGTGTTTCAGAATTAACTCTTCCGTGTAGATATCTGCCACAGGCCCCTCCGCGTGTTCTGGCACACCTAGGATGCGTATGTTATTCCTCCGTGCCCTTCCTTCATAGTCGTCCAGCTGTTTTGCTATCATCATCTGCCGTTCTTGCAGATCGCTTACTTGTTTTTGGAGTTGGGATGTATCCGTCTGTAGCGCAGCCGTCGTGACCACGAGATCCTTGACTTTCTCATACATTTTGCGGAAATCAGCACGGAGTAAGTACACTTTCACGTTTACGGAGACAATTCTGGCTTCCAGGGAGGTATGCACCCCGTGATCGCAGCCATTATATCATGGAGTGTGAGATCTGGTTGTGGTAGAGGGCTGCTTCTATTATCTTGAGCTTCCAACTTCCCCTTGTCCTGCTCGTCTCCCATCTTATTCCAAGCAAATTTGGACAGTTTAGCTTGGGCTGACGCCTTGGGTCCCCTGCCACTCGCCATTTTCCACCCGCGTTGTAAAGAATGAGGTCTTGTTGTTGAGACTGGCACGGTAGTCTCTGCCGCTTACCTAGTGGAATGAATGTCTCACTGGTGCCCTGTTGGGTTTCCCTGGGACTAGTATTCGCAGGTGTCTCGTCATATGCTCTCTGCCAGTGATTCTCCGCCGTCGCTTGACTGAAGGAGCCAGCAGGGTCCCAAGGTATATCACTGTTCAGGGGTATCGTAGGTAACGCCCTGCTTTAGGCGGGGGGCCACAGCTACCCCCTCCTTCCTTGGCATGTTTGTGGTTCCAGCAGCAGGTCGCCACCGAGCTCTCAGTGTGTCTCACTGGGTGGCAGCCCTGCAATGCCCCCCTCGTGCTGTTTCCCTCTCTGCCTCTGCTCCTGTGTATTCGGAGGGGCGGCACCACTACGCTCCAATGTGTCCAATGTCAAAGTGCACTGCCCGCGCTCTGGGACTTGAGCGGGAGCAATGGGGGGCCACGCATGGGGCCCACTGTAGTGTGTCCTGGCTCCAGAGGCCCTGCAGGCTTCTCCCGGCAGGGCCTCGATTTCTGGAGGCGCCACTGCTCTTGCGCTGCTCCGCCACCACTCACTCACCCCCTGGGCACCCGTAGCAATGTCTTCACTGTCAGGTGCTCCACCGCCTCCCGCTGGCTCCGGCGGCCCGCCGGTCATATCAAATAGCCCGCGGGGCACAGGATTGCCGGAGCTCTCCCTCAGAGCAGCGCTGCCACCGCCATTTTAATGCCGGTCCGTCGCGGTCAATCTTCTCCTTCGCATTTACATACACCGTGGAGTCGTCTTTCTGGGCGTCGCAGGTCTGTGAAGTGCCGGGACTTGCAGACCCCGTAAATCGGGGATCAGCACACGGTGAAAGACAGGATTGTTGTCGGATTAATGGCGAGGGCTAGAGAGCAGCCATTCTCCTCGGCTGCTAGCCACGCCCCCTAAATAGTAATATTAATCAAAAGTCAAAGTAACATTAGAAATGTTAGCATTTTTAAATTCCTGAATGAAGAAATACAGTCAACATCTTACTAGCATGACATCCAATCTCCACACTGGATCTGCGAGTGTGAAGGCAAAAATGCCCCAGGACAACTACACACTCAAAATGTTCTCCAGGAGAAAATATCCTCATAAGCTAAAGATCCTTGAAACTATTCCAGAAAGAACAGAGTCACAACAGTCTGGTACAAAACCTCTTGTAAGAGTTTGATACGTATCCGATGCCTCCTATGGAATGAAAGCACCCTATTCCACCTCTTGTAGGAGCCCAGGCCTCTGACATTGCAGGTCAGCAATCTATAGATAGTGTCCATTAACGTTGGAGCGATCGATGTGTCATCTCCTCCCATCCCAAGTGATTCTGCATTCATCTTGACAGTTCAAACAAAGCTCCCAAAGAAGCAACCATAGCAATGGCAATACACTTGCCCCCCTCCCACAGGCACATATAGAATAACATGCGTCCTATCTTTGCCTACCCACTGCATGTGCCAGGACTCGCACATTACCCCTAGTCGTCCAACAGTGAGGGGAAAAACAAGAATACACACTATTGGCTCCTGGCCCACCCTTGTGTTGCAGCCCTGACTAATGAAACCCTCTCTGTCCCTATAATTAAGGATCTTCGCAATGAGAGCCTGAGGAGGAGCACCCACTGGCGAAGGAGGGGCCAGGACACTTTGGGCTCTTTCCACCACAAAGAATCACAAGGGACCCTGGGGCTGTAGGTCTATGCCCACTCATGTTTCCAAAAATAATTTGGGTGCTGTGCCTTCAACTTTCTCAGGAAATCCCAATAAGTCAATGGTGCTCCGACGTGAGCAGCCGTTGGTGTCTTCTGCTCTGCGCTGTAGGTTCGCTGTAGAGGTGGTCATCCAGGCCATCTGTTGTTTCAACGCTGCCACTTCCCCCTGGAGTTCAGAGATATTCCCTTCTGCCGTCTGTACCTTGTCTGCTACTTTTTGCAAATTGGCATGTAAAAGATTTACATCAATGGAGACTGTCTCAATTCTATTCTCAATCGCCATACAGTAGCCATGCATTGCAGCAAGGAGCTCGGCCCGGCATGGCTCTTGTCTCTCTCTGGGTGGCTGATCCTTTGTCTCCTGCCTCCCTTATCTTGTGAGCCTGTGGGATTGTTGCCTCGGGTGGTGTATTGAGTGATTGTATTTATTGAGTGTGAGCGTGGGGCCTGGTCTTTCCCATGACGTCCAACTGATTTATTGGACCTTCACAACCTGCCAAGGCGACGGTTCTGAGTTGGAGCCCTCCGGGACGCTACCTAGATGTGGTGCCAATCCACTCCAAGGCCCGTCTCATAGGAAGCTTCGAGGCTACAGAAGGCCCACTACTCAACAGTACAGACCAGCAGCGATCCGGGTGTGGTATCCTGACTTTATAAGCTGCCTTTGTAGGGCCCTCTCCTGCCGGAGAGGATGTAGAGCGCTGGAGTATGCCGTGGCCATGTGCCACTCACTGCTGTTTTGGCCAGGCATAGTGGCTAGCCCCTACTCCCAGCCAGACATGGACGGGTGCAGACTGGCTTGCCTTTGGCACGTCCCTGCTGCTCCTTGCTTTAAGAGGGTGAGTAGTTCTGACAGATTACTTCCCTAAGCCGCCTGATTGTCTACCCCCGAGCCAACCAGGATCGAGTGTAGCGCATCCTCCCAAACAGTGAAAGCAGCGAGTTAACATGTACATTAAAAAAACGTTTCCAGTGTAAAATAGCAAACAATAAAAGACCAGTTAGGCTAATGAGCAGCACACATCAAAGTGCAGGCACCACTACAGTTATTGGGTCATCTGCACTACTCGTGGCAATACTAGGGCAAGGAGCTGTGACAGACTCCTCCCCCAGGCTGCCTGATTGGTTACCCCTTAACCAACCAGGATCAAGTATAGCGCATTCTCCCATACAGTGAAAGCGGAGAGGTAAAAGGAATTTAAACAAGCATTTACAATGCAATGGTTTTGCCTTTTGAAAAGTTTGAGCTATTAGAATTGTAAATGACAAAATTTGTATTTATGTGTTGGTTTTGAAAACAGATAAATAAATGGCATTGTCAATTACAATGCCAATAGTTTAATCTCTGGCAAATGCCACACAAAAACACACAGACTCACGCACACAGACCCACACACAGACCCACACACACCAACAGAGCCCCCCCCCCCCACACACACACACACACACTCTTACACGTGTTACCATCCTTGTGGGGACTATGTGTGAATACCAGCCTTGTGGGGACTAACCTTTCCCAATGTTTTTAAAATACACTAATAACAGAAAAATGTTAAGAAAAAAATCATTATATAGGATCCTGCTTCAAATTTGCAAATATATTGTTATTTAATCGTGCGCACAGCACCATCCTTGTGGGGACCTGAACACGTGCTACCATCCTTGTGGGGACCTAGTCCGTAACACTATTTGTGATTGAATACAGTCGAAGGCACATGGCTAAATGTTTATTTTATCAACAATATACACAAACATTATAATCTATTCATATATGAATTGCTGTATATAATAGGTGAGTACATTACAGACAGATTATGTTAATGTGCCAGAAAATATCATATCATGCTTAAAGAAAGACACTTAAAGCTGTATTCAACCTATTTATTAATGCTTAAAATCATCTTAGGAGATGAAGGTACTAACACATAAAGAAATTAACATATGGAACCAAGGAATATGGTCAAGTGGAACCCGGAGCTTGATTAGCTGCTTTAATTTTTGCCAACATAGATGTTAAAGTCCCCACAGAGATAGTGGGTGAAGATCACTTTGTTTAAGTCTCCATAGAAATAGTGTATACATTCAAAGCTTAAATCCCATTATAAAGAGTGTGAAGCTAATGATGTTCAAGCCCCCACAGAGATGGTGTGTTATTATAGTGATGTTCAAGTCCCCACAAAGATAGTGTGTTATTATAGCAATGTTGAAGTCCCCACAAAGATAGTGTGTTATCATGGAGATGTTCAAGTCCCCACAGAGATGGTGTGTTAATATAGTGATGTTCAAGTCCCCACAAAGATACTGCGTTATTACAGTGTTGTTCAAGTCCCCACAAAGATAGTGTGTTTTTATAGTGATGTTTAAGTCCCCACAGAGATAGTGCATGAAGGTGATTGTGTTTTAGTCCTCATTAAAAATGGGCCAGATTCACAAAGGTAAACTTAGACAAAGTCTAACATTACTACTTTTTAGCATTCACAAATGTAAATTTAGACCAAAAGTCAAACTTAACTACTTTTCAATATTCACAAAGCCTCATACAGAGAATGTGAAGCTGATGATGTTCAAGTCAAAGCAAACATAAGGAGATGATGGATGGAGTGCTGAAACCTTTCAGTCACTCACCCCCAGTCACAGATCTCGGTTGAATCCACTATCGTTCTTTAGCTCAATTCGTCACCCCAGTTCAGACCCAGCTATATTCAAATCAGTCTTGACCCTGTGCCTCATGGGAACAGTCCAGCTCAAACTGCCAAAGGAGGTCTTCCCTGGACCGGAAACAAGCATCATGGGACTGGTTTTGGGGTAACACCCCCTCATCAGATAGGCTAGCTTGAATCCAGAGCCAAAGTGAGCAAGGGACCAACGTCTGAGCATATACTACCAACTCAGTTCGAACAAAGTGTTTGCAAGGAGATGATGGACAGAGTGCTGAAACTTTTCAGTTACTCACCCCCAGTCACAGATCTGGATTGAATCCATCATCATTCTTTAGCTCACTTCACCACTCCAGTTCATACCCAGCTATATGCAAATAAGTCTTGACCCTGGTGCTTCAAGTGGAAACAGAGCTTGCGTTTAATTACAGGAATGCTCAAGTCCCCACAGAGATGGTATGTTTTTATAGTGCTGTTCAAGTCCCCACATAGATAGTGTTTTATTATAGTTTTTTAGTTTTTTCCAAGCCCCCACAAATAGTGTGTTAATATAGCCATGCTTAAGTCCCCACAGAGACAGTGCATGAAGATGATTGTGTTTAAGTCCTCATTAAAATAGGGTCTGATTCACAATGGTAAACTAAGGCAAAAAAATCAAACTTTTCTACTTTCCAGTTTTAACAATGTAAACTTAAATAAGTCTAACTATACTACTTTTCAGTATTCACAAAGTCCCATGCAGAGAATGCAAAGCTGATGATGTTCAAGCCAAAACAGAGCTTTCGTGTAATTACAGGAATGCTCAAGTCCCCACAGAGATGGTGTGTGACTATAGACATGCCCAGGTCCCCACAGAGATAGTGTGTGATTATAGAGATGCTGAGGTCCCCACAGAGATAGCGTGTGATTATAGAGATGTCGAAGTCCTCACATAAATAGTGTGTGATTATGGACATGCTCAGTCCTCACAGAGACGGTGTGTGATTATAGAGATGTCTAGGTCCCCACAGAGATAGTGTGTGATTATACACATGCCCAAGTCCCCGCAGAGATAGTGTGTGATTATAGAGATGGCCAGGTCCCCACAGAGATAGTGTGTGATTACAGACATGCCCAGGTCCCCACGGAGGTAGTGCGTGACTATAGAGATGTCGAGGTCCCCACAGAGTTGGTTTGTGACTATAATATTACCATGGTTGCCAGATAGAATGTGTGTGATTATAGCGATGTCGAAGTCCTCACAGAGATAGTGTGTGATTATAGACATGCCCAGGTCCCCACAGAGATAGTGTGTGATTATAGATATGTCGAGGTCCCCACATAGATAGTGTGTGATTATAGACATGCCCAGGTCCCCACATAGATAGTGTGTGATTATAGACATGCCCAGGTCCCCACAGAGATAGTGTGTGATTATAGACATGCCCAGGTCCCCACAGAGGTAGTGTGTGACTATAGAGATGTTGAGGTCCTCACAGAGATGGTGTGTGACTATAATATTACCATGGTTACCAAAGAGAATGTGTGTGACTACAGACATGCCCAGGTCCCACAGAGATGAAGTATGATTAGAGACATGCCCAGGTCCCCACAGAGATAGTCTGTGATTAATAGGAGGCACATGGACGCCCCGTTTGGGGCAGCTGTGCGCTTTACAAAATACACTACATTTACATGGATAGCACACAGAGATAGTGCATTATTATAGTCATGTACAAGTCCTCACAGCGATATTGTGCGATTACAGTGGTGTTTAGGTCCCCACAGTGATAATGTGTGATTAGTCATATTCAAGTCCCCACAGTGATATGTGTAATGATAGGTATGTTTAAGAACCCGTACAGATCGTATTAGTCTAGTGGCTTATTAAATTAATGAATCCACTAGAGGGAAATGTGCTGACCACTCTCTCACATGTGTGAATCCTGGTGCTACCGCTCAGCCTTTATTCCTTCCAAGGTCTATAGAATAAGTACTATTTACTTGTATAACAAAAAACATATGGAATTCAGCAACAAGATACCCTCATGGGGGGGAACGTGCACTTTATATATGCACATGAGATGATATGATGTGATAATAGTCGTACTCAAACCACCACCATGATATACTGGAATTATCCTATAACTATGAATCCCACTTCAAATGCAGCATTAACTGAATTAAACTGTGTTCATCCACGAAGGTTCACACTTCCTTAAACATCCAAGTATCTGAGTTCTCATTTTGTTTTCTAGCCCCATCTTATCAACTCTAGTCTCCATTAAGAAGATAAAACTGTATTTCTGATTGCAATATACTCCCCATACTGATTTGTTCTGACACTTTAGGATTATTACAATAGAGAAATCGATTTAAGAACTGGCACACCCTTATATTTTTGTCTCTATAATTCAAGAATGAAATGATCCTCTCCTCACAAAGCTCTTCTTTCTCTCAAAGTATATTCTTCATGTGAGGAGTGGGATTTTTCGATTGTTAGAGGGGTGAGTTGGCATTCCCTCAAACCAGCACCACTGGCGATTGGGAAGCACTCTGGAATCCACAAAACCCAGGTTGCAATATATATATATATGTGTGTAGATATAAGAATATCTACTGATTGTATTAGACATTGAATCGCTCTATACGAGCATAGCGCACCAAAGAGGATTGGAATTTGTCAAGCATTTTTTAGACACCAGACCTTTAAACTGTTACAACCATAACATTATGTTATTGGAATTGATCAAATTGTACCTTTTTAATAACTTTTTTATGTTTGACAGAAAAGTGTACAGGCAGTGTAGAGGAGTTGCCATGGGAGCCTGCTTCTCCCCCAGCTACGCGTGTTTACACGTGGGCTGATGGGAGGAGCGGGCTCTCGGGGGGCAATACAAACAGATGGTGGATACGCATGTAGTAAAATGGTATCGCTATATTGATGATGTCTTCATTGTATGGGATGGTGATATTAAAAGTGCAGAACTTTTCATTTCAGAAATCAACACTAATGATAGCAATCTAAAATTTACATCACATATAGATAAGGCCAGTGTTGATTTCTTAGACATCACAATATACATATCAGCCAATGAAATACATACAACACTACATAGGAAGCCAACAGCGGAAGCCATGTACCGTACATGCCACCAGCTCCCACCCACAGCACCTAATTGCTAGTATTCCTTATGGTGAGCTCCTGAGGTTAAAAAGAATTTGCAGCACAGAAGCTGAATATGAAAAATGTGCAACCGCTGCCTTAGAAAGATTCAATTTAAGGCCTGCTTGCAGGCCAGGTTGCACCCCCCCTACTGCCGAGCAGCACCACCTCTGTGTGCTCGCCCCGCTGCTGCCTGCTGCTGCTCCTAGCGTGTGTTCTAGTCTCCTGTGCCCCAGGATCGCCGCTGTGATTTTGGTTTGAATTTCACTGTTTTGTATCTCCTGCATTCCTTTTCCCATTGCGTGTTATTTCTGTCTGTTGTAGCCCAGCTTCTATCCCTCCCACCCCCCCCTATTTGACTTCCGTTCCCGCTTTCTCCGCCGCTGACCCCGTGGCCATTCCCCCTCGCCGCCCTGCTCCTCCCTCCCTCCCCACCTTAAATGGCAGCCGCTGCCCGACTGTGGAGGTGACCCCTGACCCTGCTTGCAGGCCAGGACGCCCCCCCTCCTGCCGAGCAGCACCACCTCCGGGTGCTCTCCCCGCTGCTGCAGCTCCTAGCGTGTGTTCTTGTCTCCTGTGCCCCAGGATCGCCGCTGTGATTTTGGTTTGAATGTTTTGTATCTCCTGCATTCCTGTTTTTCTGTTCCCATTGCGTGTTATTTCTATCTGTTGTAGCCCAGCTTCTATCCCCACCCCTTCTTTTTGACTTCTGTTCCGGCTTCTCCGCCGCAGACCCCGTGGCCACACCCCCTCGCCACCCCGCTCCCGCCTCCCAGCTGCTCCTCCCTCGCTCCCCGCCTTAAATGGCGGCCGCTGCCCGACAGTGGAGGTGACCCCTGACCCTGCTTTCAGGCCAGGTCACCCCCCCTACTGCTGAGCAGCACCACCTCTGTGTGGTCGCCCCACTGATGCCTGCTGCTGCTCCTAGCGTGTGTTCTAGTCTCCTGTGCAACTGACTTGAAAATTATCATTGATAAAGCATTCACACAAGGAATCATTGACCAAAGAACTAAAAACTTTCTGTTACTATCTCATCCCAAAAGTCCATCAATATAAGCTACGCCTAAGATACACAAAGACTTGATGAATCCACCGATTCGTCCCATAGTATCTACCCGTAGAAGCATCCATGAACCAGTGGGACAGTATTTGGATCGTAAATTTCAACCAACGGTCCAATCTTTGGCTCGTTATATCAGAGACACAACTGACTTCTTATGTAGACTGCAAGAGTTGGAAATCCACCCTAACGAAACATTATGGTTATGCACAGCTGACGTCAGTGCATTGTACACTTCCATCCCACATTCAGGTGGCATAGAGGCCATTGAACAAGCGGTTGTAAATCTAGACTTGGATGAAGGCAAAAAAAATTTCCTAATGGAATTAATGACTTTCACTTTATACCACAGTTATTTCAAACATCTTGACAACTGGTATTTGCAACTAGTGGGCACCAACATGGGTAATTGTACAGCACCAGTCTACGCTAATATCTACATGGGAGAATTCGAACAGGCTAACATATGGTCAAGACCAGAATGGAGCAACAATCTCAAAATGTATGTACGATACATTGATGACTTGTTTATTCTTTGGAAGAACACTAAAGAGAGTCTAGAGACAGCCCTCAATACTCTGAACAATGTTAATGACAGAATCAAATTCACATGGAATATTGAAGCCAATTCCATTACTTTCTTGGATGTCAAAATTACACTCAAAGAAAACCAGATAACCACAGACATTTTCAGGAAACCTACAGATCGAAACAATACCCTGCACTATACTAGCTTTCATCAAGCATCCTTAAAAAACCATTTACCGAGATCACAATTACTCGGAGTCAAACGCATAACCTCAGACCCCACCACGGCGGAAGCACGCATCAATGAAATGACGGAGAGATTCCGTGCAAGAGGATACCCTGATCAGGTTTTGGAATCTGCAAAAAACTTTGTCCAACCCATGAATCGTTAAGACATTCTAAGAAAAACCGGACAAAAACCCAAAAGCGACCGGATGGTTGTAGTTTCAAAATTCTCCAACGTTAGCACTACCTACAAAAACATGGTACTCAAATATTGGCCACTTTTGCAATTGGAGATAGATTTCAATGATGTGTTTAAGTCTTTACCATTGTTCGCCTACACCAGGGGTAAAAATTTGGGAGAAATCCTCAAACAGACCAAAACACCGGATCTTCAATCCCGTGGAACCAGACCATGCAACAATTGCAGTAACTTTCATAACATCATATCAGGTACAGAAATAACACACCCCATGAAAGGACATAAAATTCATTTACAGGTAACAGCTACTTGTAACACCAACAACTGCATTTACCTTTTGAAATGTCCGTGCGGAAAAACCTATGTTGGTAAAACTGAACGAAAAATAAAAACACGTTTAAACGAACATAAGTCCAACATTCGCACAATGAATCAAAAATCCACAGTAGCAACCCATTTCAACGAAATGAAACATGCTGTTTCTCAACTAAAATATACCATCCTGGAAGTCATCAAAAAAGTGGAGGGAAGAGACAATAATAAGCATTTACTCCAAAGAGAAAATTACTGGATATATAGACTACTGTCGATGAGGCCATATGGGCTTAATGAACGCATCAAATTTTCATGTTATCTATAGATAACGTTTCACAGACATCCCCATGTTGGGATCATCAGTTCTGGAAAATTCTCCTTGTTGCCATACAATGTATTCTTTATTATTATTTTGTTCTGATATGATAATATCTTGTTTTTGTTTACTTGCATTTTGTACACTAGAGTACATCACCATTTAATTTCTTTTTTTTTGTAAAAGCCATTAAATATCTTATGTGTAGTTTCACTTGTGTTGTTCATCATGTTTTAGCAAATCAGGTATTTACACACCCCAACTGATAGTCCTCTGTTTAGCTTCATATTTAATCATGCGATCGCTTATAGGTATCCCTACCTTGGGATCATCAGCTTTGGAATATTCTCCTTGTTGCCACTATTTAGTTCTGATATGATTATATCTTGTTCTCATTTAATTTTCTACGAGCAGTTTCACTCGGGTGTTTAATATGTGGTAGTAAACCAGGATTCACAAACACTGACTGATAGTCCTTCGTTTAGCTTTATGTTTAATCACGTGACCCACACTTCCGATTTAACTAACACTTCCGCGTTAACCTCCTAACCCATTGCGGAGCTTTTTGAACCGGCGCAAACCAACCCGTCTTGTTTCTCTTCTAAATGTAAGTTTACGGAGCACCCGTTATGAAATAGCACTTACTCCGGAGCATCAGCCGATTCACATTAGCCGCTTATAACGCTGGGGTTATTAATGCACTAAATGTTTGGGCACACCCGTATTTAGTTAGACACGATGAGATTTGACTGCATTTAACATGTCGAAGCTTTCATTTATTTAATTAGTTCATTTAATTCTTGTATACCACCTAATCATTTTTGTATACCACCTAATCGTCTAACTTGCACCCGTTTCACCAGCCGGTTTTTATTTAAATGTTACGCAATCACATGGCTAACTTTTCACTCGTTCATTATTTGATTTAAATCAAGAACTGTCACATACTCACGTTCATGAGCACGCTTTTCTGATTGATTGAGTTGTTGCACTAGCACACTTTAGACTTAATAAGTAAGGAATACATAGGTTCTTTATAGGTCATTCTTTTAGATGCTCCCCGACGAAGGACAACAGTCCGAAATGCATTGGAGCAGGAGAGAAATTTTTTTGAATATATTGTTGCATTGAGTATGTGAATTAACATACCGAATTGAACACAATGGATTAAAAACCTTTTTGTCCAAGAAAAACTTAACAATTGTGTGTCTTCAAAATTTGGAGGCAAGAATCGCCACATAGTGTGCCCTAAGGGATGCTATCAGTTTTTCATTGACAGCACTTTATACTTTGAGTACCACTCGTCCATTGGGCAGAGGACGACACCTGGGAGCACCTACCCTATCATATAAACATTTTTCTTATAAATAGTTAACGATAGCTGTGCACTTGTCCATCAACCTCATAAACCTAGTCTCCTGTGCCCCAGGATCGCCGCTGTGATTTTGGTTTGAATTTCACTGTTTTTTATCTCCTGCATTCCTGTTTTTTCTGTTCCCATTGCGTGTTATTTCTGTCTGTTGTAGTCCAGCTTCTATCCCCTCCACCCCCCCTTTTTGACTTCTGTTCCCGCTTCTCTGCCGCTGACCCCGCTGTCACGGCCCCTCGCTGCCCCGCTCCCACCTCCCAGCAGCTCCTCCCTCCCTCCCCACATTTAATGGCGGCCGCGGCCCGGATGCGCAGCGGGCGTGCCGAAGGCACGCCAAAGGCAAGCACGTCTTCGCCCGTCCGCACCTGGACCGCGCCCAGCGCCAGAACCCCTGGACCAAGTACACGCCACAACAGCAGACTCCGATACGATGCCAACACTCTCCACTCTCTCAACACCGACCGAGACACCACTGCTTCCTGGCCGCCCTGAAACACAACCACGGACCCTTCTCCTGCCACACCTGCAACTTCACATGTGACAGAGCCATCAAAAGCCCAAGGAATGGACCCAACCACCTCCGCTGCATACTCCTCAACACCCGCTCTGCAACGCAAACACGCCATAGAGCTCTGGGACCGGTTCGACACCACCGCCCCAGGCGTTGCCTTCCTGACCGAGACCTGGTTGAACGACGCCTCGGCACAGGACATCGCCATAGCCATCCCGGACGGCTACAAGATCTCCCGCAGAGACCACACCAACGGTATAGGAGGAGGACTAGCCATCGCCCACAAGTCTACCCTCCAGGTTCACACTCTTGCAGACGACGCCATCAACTCCGCCGCACACCTTCACTTCCGGATCCACACCGACCCAACACCACCCTCAGAGGAACACTCATCTACAGACCTCCTGGACCCCGGGCCCTCTTCAGCGACTCCGTCGCCGACCTCGCCAGCAC
Organism: Lissotriton vulgaris; assembly: GCF_964263255.1. Classification (NCBI taxonomy): domain Eukaryota; kingdom Metazoa; phylum Chordata; class Amphibia; order Caudata; family Salamandridae; genus Lissotriton; species Lissotriton vulgaris. Next base: position 1,143,729,315 of record NC_141696.1, on the reverse strand, counting down.
CCACGCACTCGCCTCCACGGACTACATCCTCCTTGGGCACCTGAACTTCCACCTCGAGAACAACAACAACAACGCCAACTCCACTACCCTGATCGCCAGCCTCACCAACCTCGGCCTCCGACAACTCGTCAACGAACCCACCCAAGCCGCAGGCGACATGCTCGACCCTGTCTTCTCCACAAGTGCCCACGTCGCCTTCACCCACACCACCAAACTCCACTGGACTGACCACCGGTGCATCCACTTCACCTTCAAGAAACCAACCACGCACCACCGCACCCAACAGCTGCCCCGCCGCTGCTGGAGCAAAGTCACCGAAGACCAGCTAACCACCACCCTCGCCCGGAGCCCCCCACTGACCCCAACGCCGCCGCCAGCAACCTCAGACGCTGGATCAACGGCTGTGCCAACACCCTTGCCCCGATCAAGAATCCCACCAACAGAAGCACCAACAGAAGCACCAACAGAAATGCCAGCTGGTTCACCTCGGACCTCCAGACCTCCAAACAAAACTTCCGAAAATTGGAGAAGAAATGGCACCACGAACAAACACCGGAGAACCACGCAGCCCACAAGAATGCCATGCGCCAACACCATCACCTCATCAGATCCACCAAAGAGACCTCCTTCAAGGATCGCCTCGACTACAATGGTCACAACAGCAAAGAGCTCTTCAACATTGTGAAGGAACTCTCCAACCCCATCTCCAACACCAACGACATCCCACCATCGCAAGACCTGTGCAACTCTCTTGCCTCCTTCTTCCACCACAAGATTGCAGACATCCACAACAGCTTTGACAACCAGACCACCTCCCGCCCAGAAACCACCCACAGACCCCACCAACACAGATGCCGCCGCCCGAAACTTCAGACAATGGATCAACGACTGCACCAACACCCTCGCCCCGATCAAGAAACCCTCCATCAACCATCCCAGCAAGAAAGCAGCCTGGTTCACCGAAGAACTCCAGATCTCCAAACGAACATGCCGGAAGCTGGAGAAGAAATGGGTCCACGACCGCGCACCAGACAGCCATGCAGCCCACAAGAACGCCATCCGCAGACATCACCACCTCATCAGAACAGCCAAGAGATCTTCCTTCAAAGCCCGACTGGATAACAACGCACACGACAGCTAAGAACTTTCAACATAGTGAAGGAACTCTCCAACCCCAACACCAACACCAACTACATCCTGCCCTCGCAAGATCTGTGCGACTCACTGGCCACCTTCTTCCATCAAAAGATCGCCGACATCCACGACAGCTTCAACTCCTCATCTGCCCCAACCGCAACAGACCCCACCCCGAACGCCACCTGCACCAACCAGCTGACCTCCTTATCCCACGTTAACGATGAAGAGACACGCAAGGTCATGAACTCCATCCACTTAGGATCTCCATTAGACCCCTGCCCACACCACGTTTTCAACAAAGCTGATGCAACCATCGCACCCCAACTGCGGAAGATCATCAACATCTCCTTCGACAGAGCAACATTCCCGGAAAGCTGGAAGCACGCCGAAATCAACGCCCTCCTCAAGAAGCCCAAGGCGGACCCCAAAGACCTCAAGAACTTCTAGCCCATCTCCCTGCTCCCCTTCCCGGCAAAGGTCATCGAGAAAATTGCCAACATGCAGCTGACCCGCCACCTCGAGGACAACAACATCCTAGACCCATCCCAGTCCGGATTCAGATGCAACCACAGCACCGAGACTGCCCTCATCGCCGCCACAGACGACATCAGGCGCCAGCAAGACAATGGCGAAACATCAGCCCTCATCCTTCTGGACCTGTCAGCCGCCTTCGACGCGGTCTGCCACCACACACTAAGGACACGCCTCCAAGAAGCCGGAATCCAGGAGAAGGCCCTGGACTGGACCACGTCCTTCCTCTCCGGCAGAACCCAGAGAGTCCGCCTCCCGCCTTCCGATCCGAAGTCATAAAAATCATCTGCGGCGTACCTCAGGGCTCATCCCTCAGCCCGACCCTGTTCAACGTCTACATGGCCCCCCTTGCACAAGTGGCCCACCAGCACGACCTGAACATCATCTCCTACGCCGATGACACCCAGCTCATCCTCTCCCTCACCAAGGACCCACACACCACCAAAACCAACCTCCATGAGGGAATGAAGGCTGTCGCCGAGTGGATGAGGAGCAGCCGTCTGAAGCTGTACTCCGACAAGACGGATGTCCTCATCCTAGGTCTCACCCCGTCTGCGTGGGATGACTCCTGGTGGCCGACCACACCGGCAGCAGCTCCAACACCCACGGACCATGCACGCAACCTAGAATTCATCCTCGACTCCTACCTCTCCATGTCGAAACAGGCCAACGCCATCACCTCCTCCTGCTATAACACCCTCCGCATGCTTCGCAGGATCTACAAGTGGATCCCGACCAAAACAACAAGAAAAGTGACCCAAGCCCTCGTCAGCAGCAGGCTGGACTACGGCAACGCACTCTACGCAGAAATCCCGGCCACACACCTGCGACTACTACAACGCATCCAAAACGCCTCCGCCCGACTGATCCTCCAGCGCAGCCACATCACCTCCCACCTAAGAGACCTGGACTGGCTCGATCCCCTTCAAGCTCCTCACCCATGCACACAAAGCACTCCACAACACCGGACCAGCCTACCTGAACGACAGACTCAACTTCTTCACCCCCGCCCACCAGCTCCGCTCCGCCAGCCTCGCCTTTGCCGCCGTCCCGCGCATCCAAAGAACAACGTCCGGCGGCAGATCCTTCTCCTTCCACGTCGCCAAGACTTGGAACACCCTTCCCACCCATCTGCGGCAGACCCAAGACCTGCTCACCTTCAGAAGGCTCCTCAAGACCTGGCTCTTCGAACAGTAGCAGCACCCCCCTCAGTGCCTTGAGACCCTCATGGGTGAGTAGCGCGCTTTACAAGTTGATTGATTGAGTGACAAATTACTTAAAGCAGCCACCCAAAAAGCTGTACTTCGGTCAAGAGATTCCCTTTTAGACAAAGGTTCCCCAATACAAGATACAAATGAGACAAGTAAGGATGATTGCACTGCTCCAAGGCTAATTACTAGCTATAGCCAGCAACAAAGACAGGTCCAAGCAATCATTAAGAAAAATTGCCCCACCTTGGGATCAATATATCAAGGAAAACTTTATTCCATACGATGGTCTTGACGCGTTTCGGCGGCAAAACCGCCTTGTCCACTTGTATGTATTTATGAACAGGATTTGGCAAAAACAGCTGCTTCATGCAGAAAAAGACGAAGAGCGAACCCAAGGTTCCTTGTGCAATATTAAGTGACTTTATTTAGGTGCCCAGCAAGTCTGCCATTACGCGTTTCGACCCCAACTCAGGACTTGATTATTTATATGCGCATACACCTCGTTTAACAAACTTCAAACATTTACTGTGTTTAGGAACACAAAATCTGTATGTGGATTTCCAGAATGGATCTAGCAGTCCTTTGTGCAAGAATAGAACAAATTAAGTACATCCGCCTTTGTGTGGGAAGACACATTCTCAAAGTGTGCCCAGGTGAAACATGGGAAACTTTCACAAAGTTGAAACATCTATTTGTTCAGCCTTTTATATTTGGAGTGTAAAATAGAAATTCTTAAACAAGGCTTAAACATTCTCAAAAGTGACCATGTCAGCTACAAGAGACTTTCTCAGCTTTGATGGTTGTGTTATTTGAAGGGCAAATCATATACAAGATTGATTCTGATGTTGGCGACGAGATCCATCAGCAGCCCGTGGTTAACAGTATCGAAAGCCATGGGCAGATTGATTAGAATCAAGGCCACACTTCCCCCTTGTCTAGGTACAGCCTGAACTCTTCAGTGGCTTTAATTAGAGCTGTCTCTGTACTGTGGCCTCTACTGAAATCAAACTCAGTGATGTCCAATAGGTTGTGGTATTGAATAAACTCAACTAGTTGAGTATTCATCACTTTCTCAATGATCTTCAATGGCATAGGTAGACATGAGATGGAGTGATAACTGTTTGGATCAAGAGGGTAGAGGGAAGGTTTTTTTTTTATTAATGGAAGCACTGTCGCTTTCTTCCAACTAGTGGAAAAGAACGAGATTGGAACATTAAATGGAAGTTGTTTATTAATTTGAGCACAATAGTCTCGGCTGCTAGCATGGCAATCCTAGGTGGACAAGGGGATCCAGTTCTGATTGATTGACCAATCTTGTGACCTCATCTCTAGACGGTGGAGTAAATGCATTAAAGGTAGTATCCGCGCCAGTGGAGGTTGGGCTGGTCATGTCACAGTGGGCCAAGTTGAGACTCTATTGAAAACATCTTTAACTTTCTGTAAGAAAAGGTGGGCTAAGATATTGCAGAAGTATTGACTAATGTTAGTGAGCTCATTTGCTGTATCTGTTGTGAGTTTAATGACAGTTTGAAATAGTTCCTTAGTGGAATTTTTAGCTGCTCCGATCCTATTTGTGTAATAAGAAGCTTTTTCTTTTAAAATCATAGCCTTATAGTCACCCAGGCATTTCTTCTACTTGACCCTTCCTTTATCCTTGTGATCTGATCTCAATCTTTTCTCCTGTCTCCTACAGCTGTTTGAGTGCCCTCATGTCTTCTTAGAACCAGGGGACAGAAATATTGTTTCTCTTATATTTAGATATCTTAACTGATGTCAGGGAGCAATCAACTATGTAACCAGTGTGTATCCTGTGAGACAGCTGCGTCCAAGTCATCACAGATGACAAAAAAGGGCAAAGGACCAAAAAGGGCACAATAACAGAGCAACAGTACAGAAAGAAAGAATACAGGCCAAAACAATAATACCAACGTAAAAGCAGAGAACACAATCACGGTGGGCTAACAGGGAGCAAGGGAAGAGCGAGCACAGGAGCTCACAGCCTAGAACCTTCAACAGGTGGTAGAAGCGGGCTCAGGGGTAGCTTCACACAGGTGGTGCTGTGTGGCGTGGGGAGCGACCTGCCTGAGAGCAGGATCAAGGTCAGGAAGAACAATCTGTGTCAGGGGAGCTTCAAAGGCCTTGTCGCCTTTGTAATGTGATCTCCAGCCTCTCCTGCTATCAGGAGCAGTACCCCTTCCTGCCTCCCCTTCTTTTTGGCGGGAAGACAGGCAGGAAAAATAAGAACAGCCCCTAAGGTGTGACCACCTCTGCCAACCCCACCCCTCTGGTGGGGGAGGCAAGGTGAAGCTCACTCTTCAGTGCCCGACATCATGGAGATGGCGGGCACTCTCCAATCAGAATTAGGGATTTGTGCCCACTCCCCCATGTGGGGTGAGCACACCAAGGGTGTAGTCACCCTAAGGTCAGTAGCCCATTGGCTACTGACTTTGAGACCCCTAAAACGCCCCCTAAATCCTAGGTTTAGCCCTGAACCAAGAAGGGAGATTTCCGCAACCTTCGAAGAAGGACAAAAGAAGATGCCCAGCAGAGAAGACTGCAGAAAATAACTGACCTGACCCCGAGCCCTACCAACCTGCCTGCAGTATCCAGAGATCCTGTGCCAAATGTCACCTTGCCCTGCAGCCAGCAATCTCCAGAACCCCTTGGAGGACTGACTGCCTTCAGCAAAGACCGGATCTCCTGTGAAAAGCAGCTCTGTTCAAAAGAAACTCCCAAGACACACTCTGAGCCTGCTGAGGACAAAGAAACCTGATGCCTGGAACTACCACTGCACCCAATGCCTATGACCCAAACCCGGGTGGCCCTCCGGTCCCAGATAGGTCTCCCAGCACTCCAGAGCCCAAGTCTACCATGGGTTGACCCCTCCAGGACTCCCCAACAATGCCTGCAGTCTCTGCATGGAGACCCACACAACCGCGAGTGGCCCGGTAAGGTGAAATCTGACCTCAAAAGACACCACTGCATCCAGCCGCCCTGCGCCCTGGAGATGAGAACCCGAGGTGCATCTACGTCCCTGAGCCCTCCAACTTACCTGCTTAGCTGTTGGTTCCTCCCGGAAGTCTTCCTGGGCCAAGCCTGCAACCAAAATCCAAAACCGGCAACTCCCTTTGAAAATAGGGCCCTTTGAAAACAGGGCACCCAACGCCAAATCACCAATACCTGCACCCGGCTGCCCCTGTGTTGCTGTGGGTGCACTTTGGGTGCGAACTTGAACCCCCTCTCTGCCCTGAGCTTAAGTCCAGGAGCTTTGCTCCCTCAACGTTGTGGCCTGCTCGTCAGCAGCCACCAAATGAACACCCCCTATCCACTACTGGATAACATTGGGCCTCAGCACTCTGCACCGGGCCACCCTAGTGCCACTGAAGGTGCTTTGAGAGTACATCCTCTACCCTGGGGGAACCCTGGTCCTAACCCCAGAAACCCAACTCCCACAAAATAGCACTTACCTCCAAACCGATAACTTCATTTTTTACCATAGGATTGCATTGACAGCTTTTCTTTGAAAGTGTGGAGTTGGTTTGTATGAAACCTTGAAAAAACTGCATGGGAAAAAAGTGAATTACTTACCTTATGTCTAGGAAATGTCTCAGTGTGATATCTAGGCATTTCACACTGATTAGCAAAAGTAACTTAAAAAGTAATCCAAGAAGTAATGTGTACTATAATCTACAAAGTATCTGAAAAGTTATTGTGATTATTGACTTACCTGTAATCAACCAACTGAATTTGAACCTGCATTCAACTGTAAATTACTGCACAAATATTGCAAAGTATTATTCCACTTACCTGCACCAGGCTTGGTTTGGTTCTGGAAATAAAATAAATAATATTTTTGATGCAAACAAATTGGTCTGAGTTCAGTCTTTGAGTGTGTGACATCATTTCTTGCCTGAGTGTGTACAATAAATGCTTAACACTACCCTCTGATAAAGCCTTACTGCTCGCCCACACTACCACAAAGAGAGTAAGGTGCTATGTACTTTATCCTCTGCCTACCATTGCGGTTCCCCTTGCACTATGGTGCAAAGGGTGTGTGATTTGTCACAATGCAGTCAAAAGTGCACTAGCTATGGGGAAAGAAAAAATGTGGCATATCTTAGTAGATATGGTTTATTTTTCTCTCTCCCTTTGTCGCAACGTAGTGTAGCAACTTTGTAGGCTGCTCCGCGTTGTGTCAAATATTGCCAAATCTGGGCATGAGTCTTTTCACACAGAAGGGCATTGTATTGTATTGCAATATTTATATAGCACTAACTACCCCTGAGCAGGCGCTGAAGCGCTTACCTACATGGGCAGCATTCTACACCATATGGAATGTGTGGCTGGAAGGATGTTGTCTTTGTATGGATACTTTGTGGGAAGTGTTTACAAGTTGTGTGTGATGACCCCCAATGTGCTGTTATCAAGGAATGGACCAGAGCGGTGAATAAAGAGGTGTGAGAGGCAGGAATGGGGTTTATGGTTTTCAATAAGCCGGTAGCTTTGAGGAGCTCTGCAGGTCCCTTTATGATATATATTATGATAATAATCCCGGGTGAAAAATGGAATGTCAGTAATCATCCAACAGAATTCTGCTAAAACAGAGCAAGAGCTTGAAGTCAAAACATTACTCAGGAAATGAAAGAAAACAAGAAATGTTTGTATTTATGTATGCACCAGTCCTTGAACACAAACCCCATGAAAAACCTCTAAGCAGAAATCCATTTTCTTTGTACTGTAGAATGTTTCACAGGACAAGTGGGAGAACATTATAAAAACTTCGTTTTTACTACATCATATTGATAAAAAGGAGCAAAAAGCCTAGGCAGGTCTTGTAGATGTGCAAATTTACAAAACGAAATTGGTCTTGCAGTAAATGTGCGTGTGTACAGTTTGAGTTTCCGTTTTGCCTAGGGTGTGTCAGGTGTAAATTGAAATCCATTTAAGTTATAGTGAAATGGATTGATCTCTATGACAGTAGAAGCACAGAGCTGCTTCAGTGACAGACACACCGCAGGCAAGGGATACATTGAAAAGTTCTGTATCTGAAATGCAGATCCTGAACGCCAGCAAAAAAGAAACACAAGCGCAGAGGAGGTCACATTTATATCGCCACTCCTCACTTACTGTATGGGCCCTCGCAATCTGAACACACAATGTGCTTGCACAAGTGATGTGGATGCACGGACTGGCACCTGCTGTCTCAGCTGATTCCCACTCTCATGCCTATGTGCTTTGTGAGACTATGCAGAGTGCAAGAAGGGAATGCAAACCGGTCACGTATGCCTGGCCTTCCTCCTATTAGGACATCACTTTAACAGTAAAAGTTTAAAGAGATGTATGGCTCATGAGAAGCGGTTCTGCAAATGTAAACTTAGTTTTTCAAAGAGCAGGATGTAGTTAATTCAAGTCAGCGCCTTATCTGCTAACATCGTCTGCAGACGATGCTTCATTTGAAGGGCAGACATCAGCATATCACTTTGGACCCATTGGCGCCCCTCCCCCAGCGGCTACATCCTGGGGTGCAGGGGCTGCCCTTGGCTGGCTCTCTGCTGTGCGGATGGGGATGGTCAAGCTCTCGGCCCTTTGTTATGTTGAACCTGGGACGGAGCGCGCTGACATCTGATCCCTCACCCATTGCAGCAACAGAGAGTGACAAAAGAGGCCACAGAAGTATGGGGGAGGGCTGCAGCACGGGATGGGACACTGAAGGTGTTCTCTTAAAAAGAAGCTTTCATCCACAGTCCTTGGATACAATTTAATACATTCAATACCTGTTCGATTGTAAGCAGAGACAGGGGAAAAGGACATTTCTTTTTCAGGCTGGTGAAAAAAAGCACGGGCATTTCAGCACCTCGAGATATTTGACATGTAAAAATCGGCTTGCAACAATTAGACACTTTTAGAAATAAAATGAAATTTACATTCCTAAAATGTCAATCCCCAGTAAAAGGAAACATGTTTAATTTCAAGTCCCCAAACTGTTATTTAAAAATATTATGTTCATTAAAGAGGTGGTGTAATTGAAATGTGCTTAATGGATACCAGTTTATATGTTTGCACTTTAGCTCATACTTTTAATTTTATATGTGCAATATTTCTGGTGTTCCCAATTGAGTGCTGCCGGCTTGACACCTCCACATTCGGTCATAGAAAGCAACTTCTTGCTTTATTCAGCATAAACAGTACACACACCTCAGTAATCTGTCAAATTATGATTTTATTCTTTGTATTCTGCAAACTGTGGCTGTTCTTTTTCAGTTACAAGTACGTAAAAACAATAGAGTGCAAAAAGAAACCAGCTGTGGTGAGGTATGATTTTTAATAACTTCAAAACTGTATATTTATGTGGGTATTTTTATATGACAGTGGCAACGCAGGGAAGTACAAGGCCAAAGGAAATAAATTGATCTGGGTTCTGAAAAGGGAAGTGGAGTTTCTAAGGGTAGTGAGATGTAGTGCTGTCTATGTGCTGTCAGATCGTTTGTAATTTTACAGTAAAGAATAGATGATGGTGTTGCCGAGTGTGGGGGGTCGGTCGGTCTTGAATTGTTTTGAATAGCGTTCCACTTTTGTTGGGCTACATCACTGGTGATGTTGGTGTTGCGCAAATGAGTTTTACAGTATGAAGTCATCAGTGGATTTGTTTTTCTTCCAAGGTATTCCATATTGAAGAAGGGAGAGATTGTTGTCATCAAGGTCTCCACCATACCAGGGTGCCAGTGGTTTGGAAATACAGTGTAAATGGCTTTTGGTGGGGTAGATTCTACCAAGTCTCACATCCAGAAATAAATAATTATTAAAAACTGACTTTGAAATGGGCACCTACCAGACGCTATATTCATGTCCTTAATTTTGCAGGAAAATAATGCTGATTGGTTTAATGGCAATGACTATAAAACCCGAAAAGTAATCAATGTCAGCGATGCAGTCCCTGTTCACAATTCACGTTTACATTCCCTAACAGTCTTTTCTTTTCCTAGATATGGTGTTTTTATAGGTTATTTTCTTGCAACATAGAACTCTTGCCTACTGCAAACTATGCACATAGGTGCCTTTATGTGTCTGTGTGAATACAGGTTGAGGGTGGCAGCTCATCACAGGTTATGATTGAGAGCTGTGGAGTTGAGCATGAAGGCAGTGAGAGTTTCTCACATTGCACATTAAATGGTTCCGACTACATACTCGACCAATCCTTGGCCTCTCTGCACAACTCACAGATTGATGGTCACTTATGTGGCAAGTGTAATTACCAGTTTGAATGAAAATATGTACAGGAGATACACTCCTGTTGAAATATTAACAGTACCAAATGAGAATAAAATGTTATGTTTATAGGTAAGACGAAACAGAGAGAGAGTGTATGTGAGAGAGAAGGCACGGTAAAGGGAAGGTGACACAATGAAGTAAATGCAGAAGGACAGAATTAAAAGAGTAAAAAAAAGTGTAAGGACATTACGTGTAAAATATGCAGATGTATGATATCAGAAAGATGTGGCAAGAAGAAGTCTGTGCCTAACCAAGTGAGAGACCATAGAGGAAAGTGGTGTGCAAGGGAAACAGGAGTGAATGAGACACTCTGAAGATCAATACTTTTTCCAACACTGTCACTAATGTTCAGTTTAATTCACAGCCAAAATTCCAGAAAGATTTTCAATTTTAATATTTAAACCCAGTATCATTGTTAATAATTTTTCTGATACTGTTAACATGCCTTGGGAAAGCAAATAGGTCTGGCTTGTGTTAGGCGTGTGTTTACTGCTGTGTGATATGTGTGGATGCAATAACCGATATGTGTGGATGCAATAACCGAAAACTCACAAAGAGGCACCAAACTAAAGATCAGGTTGCATGCTGTATGAAGCACAGGATTCTACTTCACATGTTTTACATACCAGCATTGATTACATAGGCTACATCTCTTGGAAAGGATTGCCAGTTAGATCTCTTTGGCCAGGCCCATTCTACACATGCTCCACCATTTTCATCCTACATAAAGCTCTAATGTCACATGTTTTCGTGCCATCCCACTCTATGCCACTCCACTCTACGGTAATCCACTATACACCAGTCCACTGTACCCACTTCACTGTAAGCCACACCGCTCTGCATTACTCCATTACACACTATTACACTCCAAGCCATTCAATTCTACAACACTCCAGTCTATGCCACTCCATTGTTGGCCCCTACACTCTACCCTATTCCACTGTATGCCACTCCACTCTACGCCGTTCCACGGTATGCTCGTCCAGTGTATGCCATTCCACTGTACGCTACTCCACTGTACACTAGTTTACTCTAAGCCATTCCAATACACGCTACTCCACTATATGCCACTCCACTGCACTCCACTCTACGCTATTACACTATGCCACTCCATTCCACGTCCCTCCACTATATGCCACCCAACTCTACACTAATTAGCTGAACGCTATTACACTCTGTTCTAGGACACTCCAGTCTACGGCAGTCCACTCTATGTTCCTCCAATCTACGCCACTCCAATCTACGCTATTACACTGCAAGCAGCTTCACTCTATGCCACTACACTCAATGCTATTCTACTCTGTCACTACACTCTGCGCTACTCTACTCTACACCACTCCACCCTATGCCACTCTAGTCTATGCCACTCCACTCTCCACTATCCCACAGTATGCCACTGCACTGTGTGCCTCTCCACTGTATGGCACTGTACTCTATGCCACTACTCTTAGGCCAGCAGTGCGGGTGCGCTTTGCTTCCCTGTAAGTAGCCTGCCATAGACAGGGGGTAGGTAGAGAAGTACAGTAATCCAAAACATTTATTCATTGCGATTGTGGATGCACATACATTGCAGAGGAATCCAAGTAAAAGATAATTGAAATGGTAAAGTAACCCCAAGAAATCTCAGAGGGATAGTTTTGAAGCTGATAAAGGAACTTTGATATATACACCATCTTAATGAAAGCGATCAGGGACAGGGAAAAAGTGCAATTTCTCTAACAAAAATGTTCTCATTTGATTTCTTCAATGTGTACCATACTTCTGGAGTAAACACCCATTATTACAGAATGCTAGAGGTGGCTTACACAACTCACAATCACATTGCTTTGACTGTGAGGTATGAATTAGCAATAAGTACCTGAAAGCGCTAGGTCTTTGGAGGGCACTGACGAGCTATATCACTTTCAGTGTATGGAAACGCACAACGGCATTGTAGTCTGGAATTACTTCTTATGCAATTTTATATAGCGCAAACTCAACCCGAAGCTTTTGGAGTGCTTTACATGATTACCAGTAACATTGCATAGGATCACATTCCCTTTTTTGGGGATTAAGTGAATATTCCAGAATTACAGAATGTAGAGGCGACGCAAGACATACTCTCCCAATTAATCTTTAATGACAAATAAACCTCTGTATGCCTTTATGCTGGCCGTTCTGAATACCACTTCTTGCTTTATTAATGTTTACAAACTGGCTGTTCTGAATTACACTTCTTGCTTTATTAATGTTTACAAACTCACTAAAAGAGTTAGGCTGGGTGCTTAAACCGCGTTCTGCTCTCAGTGCCCCAGTCAGTCACATCTCATGTTGCCTTTCCCTGCAAAGGTGCCGTCTTTTCAGCTGGGCCCATCCCCCAGTCTGGGAGAGTTTCCTGTTCAGGTGATTCCAGCGCACTGGGCCAGGGGCGGTCTTAGGCATGTGCAAGCTGTGCACCTGCACAGGGCCACCAAACCCCAGGGGCCACCACGTCAATATATATCCTTAATATAATAATCCTCTAAAGATGGATACATATTTGCGTGGTGGCCCCTGGCAGGGATTTGGTGGCCTGTGGCTCTGTTCCACTACCAAACACCCTGACCCCCCTCTTCACTGGCCTCTGCACTCCACCCCGCCCGGAACCCCTCTTCCAGGGCCCCCTACCAACGCTCCCTGCCCAGGGCCGCCATGAGCCTAGAGCCGCCCCTGACAGGGCTCTTGACGGGCTAATTTCAAGTTCAAGTTTAAAATTTGTATAGCGCACTACTCACCTAGAGGGTCTCAAGGTGCTTGAGGGAGGGGGGGGGGTACTTTACTTATCGAATATCCACGTTTTTAGTTGTTTTCTGAAGGAGAGGTGGTTCTGTGTAAGGCGGAGGTAGGTGGGGAGGGAATTCCAGGTCTTGGCCGCTAAGTAGGAGAAAGATCTTCCTCCCATGGTGGATCTTTGGATGCGTGGAATTGCGGCGAGGGCTTGATTGGACGATCGTAGTTGGCGTGTGGGGGTGTAAAAGGACAGGCGCGTGTTGAGGTATTCGGGTCCTAGGCCATAGAGGGCTTTGTGCGCTTGGGTGAGGAGTCGGAACGCTATTCTCTTGTTGACGGGGTGCCAGTGGAGGTCTTTCAGGTGACCGGAAATGTGAGCTTGGCGGGGGATGTCTAGGATGAGTCTGGATAGGCGTTTTGGATGCGTTGGAGTTTTTTCTGTAGTTTGGCTGTGGTTCCGGCGTAAAGGGTGTTTCCGTAGTCCAGTCGGCTTGTGATCAGTGCATGGGTGATCGTCTTTCTTGTTTCGGTGGGGATCCAACGGAAGATTGTTTTGAGCATACGTAGGATGTTGAAGCATGATGATGAGACGGCGTTGACTTGTCTGGTCATCGAGAGGGAGGAGTCCAGGATGAAGCCCAGGTTACGTGCGTGGTCCGTTGGTATTGATGCGTTTCCCAGGGCCGGAGGCCACCATGAGTCGTCCCAGGCGGAGGGGGATGATCCTAAGATGAGGACTTCCGTTTTGTCCGAGTTCAGTTTTAAACGGCTGTTCTTCATCCACTCGGCTACTTCTTTCATCCCTTCGTGTAGGTTGTTTTTGGCGGTGTTTGGGTCTTTGGTGAGGGAGAGGATTAGCTGGGTGTCGTCTGCGTAGGAGATGATGTTGAGGTTGTGTTGGCGCGCGATGGATGCGAGGGGACTCATGTACACGTTGAAGAGGGTGGGACTGAGTGATGATCCTTGTGGTACGCCGCAGATGACTTCGGTGGCCTCTGATCTAAAAGGGGGGAGGCGGACTCTCTGGGTTCTTCCGGCGAGGAATGAGATGATCCAGTCCAATGCTTTTCCTTGTATTCCGACGTTGCTGAGGCGTTGTATAAGGGTGCTATGACAGACTGTGTCGAAGGCTGCGGAGAGGTCAAGTAGGATGAGGGCAGCTGTTTCTCCGTTGTCCAGTAGAGTTCGAATATGGTCTGTTGCTGCGATGAGGGCGGTCTCAGTGCTGTGTTTGGCTCGGAAGCCGGACTGTGAAGGGTCGAGGGATTTGTTGGATTCGAGTAAGGCGGCGAGCTGATTGTTGACGGCTTTCTCAATTACTTTGGCAGGGAATGGGAGGAGCGAAATGGGGCGGTAGTTCTTAAGTTCAGTGGGGTCTGCTGTGGGTTTCTTCAGGAGGGCGCTGAGTTCGGCATGTCTCCAGCTTTCCGGGAAGGTAGCGGAATTGAGGGAGCAGTTGATGACGTCTAGGAGATGGGGTGCGATAATGGAGTCTGCTTTGTTGAAAATGTGGTGGGGACAGGGGTCGGTTGGCGATCCTGAGTGGATGGAGTTCATCAGGCGAATGGTGTCTTCAGTGGTGATTGGGTTCCAGGCGCAAAGGTTGTTGTGCGCGAAGGTGAATCTGCATATCTGTGCCCGGCCATCCTTAAACCTTACAGGTTATTCTTTCTTCAAGGGCGCCAGGATTATCATTTCGAGATGCAGAGGAAATGCTATTCAAACTGGGTAAAGTGATTCTTCAGTCAGCAGACTTGTAAAAGTGTTTTGCTTACATCCTTGCGCACAAAGTTCACAGGTATTTTTTCCAAACCATTTATTTCACGGACTCTGCTTTCATAAAGTACACATTTCAAGTAAGCGTTGAAAGTTCTGAAAAGTCCAGAACATTATGCAAGCAATGACTCGTATATTACTGTTCCTGAATTCTCGCTCATAAGGGTTGAGAATGCTTTAAAACAGGTAATAATACTACTGCAATTTAAACTCAGTGCTAGTGCAAGTTTTGAAGAGTACCTGATATGCGCTTAATAAAGGAGAAACACCTTTTATCACAGGTTTGTACATGTGCAAACGTTTTAGGACAATATTACTCCATTCAAAATACAAATGTAAGCTAAAATAATTAATTAATTGTAAATGCAAATGATAAATTATAACAAGTTTTGTCCTTTTCTTGATTCCTTCATACCAATGTAAACTCTTATCTTTTTTTAACGCAAACAATGTATTGGATTACAACTGGGGCACACATTTCTCACCCCAATAATTCTTACAGACGGGATTTTCATCAGGAAAAATGTGTCACGAAACTTGCTGGCAAATGGCGCAGATTTTGTGTAGTAAAGTGGTAAACATACATTTTGTTTGTTACTTCCTCCCCCAGTTCTGAGTGCGAAACTGAGTACACTGTGCACAATACTCATCAATATTTACGGTACCCCTTGCTTGATTTATTTATTCATTTATTACTTTTTTATGGAGCATGCCTCTTATCGAAGTGGCATGTTAGTGCACTGTGCAAATAAAACAAAGCAAAAGTATTTTCTCTCAGCTTAGCACTCATATTAAAATAAGAGAAATAGGCAGGACTTTAAGTTGGCCAGGTCTCACCGGTGCTGAGCACTGGTAGTTTTTTAAAGGAGGCCTCGAAATGGGTCTCAGGAGCAGCAACATTGTCGTAGTGTCACCAGGGCTTTAAGTGGAAACTTTTTGAATATTATATACAAGCTATAGTTGCTGCTTAATTATCTTATGCAACTAACAACCATTGGCCAATGTAAATTGATACTTGTATAGCGCACTACTCACCTGCAAGGGTCTTAAGGCGCTTGTACGAATACCGCTGTGGAACCCATCCTGGCTTTCCCTGAGAGGCGTCCACTCCTGGGCACCCCCAAGGTGGAGGCCAGGCATCCTTAGCGTTGTGGGGGCCGTTGTGGAGATTAAGCAAGCTATTGCCCAGAGTTGCAGAGTGGGACTTCATGATTGGAATAGGCACAGAGGCGAGAATTATCAGGTCCGTGGAATTTTGAGCCCAAGACCCGCCGAGGCGGGGAATTGAACCCTGGTCCCAGGCTAGACCTCTGCATCAGGGTCTGCCACTCTAATTATTGAGCCACACTTCTCCACATCATACCTACAACAAGCCAATAGTCCTGACTTGTTGTAGGTATGATGTTACTTGTTTCATATCTGGATGCAATGACAGAACAGCAAATTACAAGTCGGGAGGCACTCACAGATTTTTAGTTTATGTGTTTTAAGCCACGCCCTTAATTACATTGACTACGCCCCTTTGAGAGAACCCCCAGTTTTTTTCATCTCACTTAAAGCCCTGGTAATAGGTTAAACCATGGGTTAACTTGATGTGATTTTAAAATGAGAGGGTTTCTGATTGTCCAAACGGTGAAGGGTATATGTAAGTAATATGAAGGGATGAGGGGACAAGGGGCCACAAAGTATGCAACAGCTTTCCAGCCTGAAATCCAGCACCGCAGCTCCATGGTGTCTACTGCGTCTTACCATGCACCACCAAGTATCCATGTGGCAATGTAGAGTGCAACCCTAGAGCAATTGAGCTTTCAGCAAGGGTGGGAGCCCTACCTAATGATCATTGATCAGTAACACTGAATCAGGAGGTTTGTAGGTGGTGCATCCATCATGTGTAGAAGTGGTGTTCTCTGAAGAGATGTCAGGAGTGTGTGCTCCACAAAAGGCCACCAGTAACACCCTTAAATACCCATTGATTACTGTGTTTTTTCAGTCAAAGCAGGCAATAGGAACAGTACTCTTAGAAGATTTTCCACTGTTGATGCCTTCAACACTAATGGATGCAGTGAGACACCGGGCTAGAAAATGCAGAGCTGTGTGCCTTGAGCGCTCCTGAAATTTCAAGAGTGGCTTGAAATGCAGAAAAAAGATTTTTTTATTTTTTATATGTCAGAGGATGTGATAGAGACACAGCACAGTTGGCCATGTACATACAGTCTAGTGAAACCTAGGCTATTGCGGAGACCGAATAATACCACTTGAACATGAAGAAGCCCCACTCTGGGATGACAAGCATGAGGGTGGGATGCTATCTACAGGCCGGCTTTAGAGTGGTGCAGCTGGTGAAGCCACGCCTGGCACTGAGCTCAGGGGTGGGCTGTGTTTAGAAATAAGGTATGATAACTCTGGTGATTAACCTTCCTGCTGGAGAGAGTTCAGAGTTTTTGCTAATAGTGGTTTTGATTCATCTGAAAGTAGAGCAGAGGGTTAATGTTGGGGGTAGGCATAACTCGCATAATTAGTGTAACGTAATCAATTGGAATAATCTAAAAATTCTGTGAGATTATGCATAATTATGTAAAAAGAGTAATTCTAGGTTTAGTGCTATTTCATAATGCAAAAATACAACCTTGCGTCCAAAAATGAGCATAAGAAATCTTTTTATGTTAAGAAATAGTGCTAAATGCAACAGAACATGAATAGCAAGGGAAAGGAGCCAATCATGCTTGCAAAATGTGCTCCTGGGGTAGGTTATTCAAAAAATGTACCTTCCCCCTTGTTTAGCACTATTTTCTTATTGCCAAAAGCCCCCCAAACAGCCATAACGGGCATGAACAGGCATTTTGTGCTAAGCAGTAGCGCAAAATGTGCTGTTGCACTTGAATTTTCCCTCCAACTTACTCCAAGCTTCTAGCGCTAAATTCCATTTTGGAAGCAAGGAGGCATTTTACATTGATAAATAGCACTAAATGCAGCAGAACACAAATAGCAATCTCAAGCAGCCACTTGCACTCACTAAGTGTGTTCTCCTGGTAGGATTGTTTTCCCCAAATTACTCTTAGTTACGCAAGCAGGTGTAATTGCATTATTATCGGTATTTCTACGTCAAAGAGTACCTACCGAAAAGGAATAAAAAAATTACTCTGATTAGCGTGATAAAAATTATGCCCAGGCCTAGTTAATATGCCTACAGCAAAGAAAGTGTACCATGCAGATAAAAGGACTGTATTTTACGTGAGTTGCTCAGTGGAGAACTGCTCTTGTTGCAGAGATTTTTTCTTACTTGCAGTTCATAAATTACAATCTTAAATAGCACAGTGACCAAAGAACTTTCATCAAAGAACTGCATGCAAACTGTATGGTATAGGTTAGAATGTTATGTTTTCCCCCAGACTTTCACTATCCCATTATTGCTAAAAACTGTTTGTTTGCATAGTAGTACACTTGGATTAAAAATTGTATCCCAACCACTGTGGTATGTTTTAAATCCTGAGTTTGTGTGTCTCCAGAAAAAATACTCAATGGATGACATGCGATTCCTACACCTCGTAATCCTTAGTGTATTTTGTAGCATTACCTACAGATTAATTTAGAGTTGTATGATTCATTGTCTCTGTATAATGTGTGTCATGTATAATGCTCTGACAACTTACACTAGTATCAGTGGTGCAATAAAACAAATGCATGTGAGAGAGGGGCTATGAAGAGATGAGGGGCACATTTGAAGGGTTGTAGTGAGGTCATCCATGCAGAAGGAGGTCATGGGGGGGCACCAAAAAAGACTGTTGCACCAGGCACCACCAGCACTCAAGTCGACTCTGGCTAGCTAGTCCGCCAAAGAATGGTAACAGTCTTGGAGTGAATTGACTTTGTCATAGCGAAAAAAGGCAAGGGCTCTGAACACTGGGCCTGAATAGTCCTTTAAGTTATTTGCAAAACATGATCAGAATCATTTACTTTATATCACAGTGCAGTGCACCATCATTCCTTAATTGAAGATAAAGATCACATGGCAATAGTGAAGTGTTCCAACTCAAATAGATTTTAAAAATGCTCATAAAACCACAATTCTCAGACACAAAACAACTAAATTCAATAGCAGCATCATGTAAATACGTTTTTTTGTAGAGAAAAGGTTAATATACATTTAGAAAATTTGGATAAATAAAGGTTTATGGAGCTTTCCCTTTGAAATGTGCCTCCTTTCTGCTGCTAGTATTTGTTTCTGGTGAGCAATGTGTGTTTAAATGCAAAGTGTGTTTAGGACTGCAGTACCACCTCCTGCCTACGGGGACAGAGCGAGCAAAAATATAAACACACTTTATGAAACACAGGTCCCCACAAGGCAATTTTTTCAAAAGTTGTAAAAATTGACACAGATGTTCCTGAAGTCATTTTTAATCATTTAGAAGACATTACCTTGTGGGGACCTGGGTTCAGGTCCCCACAGTGCAATCAAGTCCCCACAGCGTGAGTGTGTTATCATGCCCAAGTCCCCACAAGGATAGTAACACAAACCCACACACACACACAGAGCCACACACACAGAGCCACACACACAGAGCCATAGACACACAGACCCACAGACACACAGACCCACACACACAAAGACCCACACACACACAGACCCATACACACAGACCCACACACACACAGAGAGCCACACACAGAGCCACACCCAGAGCCACACACACACACCCAGAGCCACACACATCCACCCAGAGCCACACACACCCACCCAGAGCCACACACACCCACCCAGAGCCACACACACCCACCCAGAGCCACACACACCCACCAAAAGCCACACACACACTCAGGAGAGCAAGCACAGTGAGGGGGCAGGGTAGCAAGCACAGCGAGGGGGCAGGGAAGCAAGCACAGCGAGGGGGCAGGGAAGCAAGCACAGCGAGGGTGCAGGGAAGCAAGCACAGCGAGGGGGCAGGGAAGCAAGCACAGCCAGGTGGCAGGGGAGCAAGCACAACCAGGGGAAGGGGAACCAGGGGGCGGGGGAGCAAGCACAGCCAGGGGGCAGGGAAGCCAGCACGGGCAGGGAAGCAAGCACAGCCAGGGGGCAGGGAAGCAAGCACAGCCAGGGGGCAGGGAAGCAAGCACAGCCATGTTTTCAGTGCTTGACTATTCTGAACAAACCATTGGTATCTGGCCTGCCACTCAAACGAAAACAACTCCCAGAATACCTTCTATGAGCATTGGTACCCAGGAACCTGCACTAGCCTAACTGACTTGATAAAGTAACAGTGACCAAGTGGTCTCACTAGTGGTGTGACACCTTGAGCCAGTTCGGACCTTTTATACAATCCCACTTTAGACTCTGGGAATAGTGAGTTGTTGACTTGTGACTGCAGTATGCGGCTGCAGATCCCTACGCACATCGCAACAGCTGGTAAACGTCAGACAGTATGTGTGGGAAGAGGGGGTGCACGCTAGTTCCAAAATGCTTGGGCATATCTTCAGCCCTTGGATCACTCACCCTCAGCCGGGGGGGGGGGTGGCGGGGGGGGCGGAGGACCTTGTTAGATCTTCTGCTCCGATCACAAGACCAACAATGTCTGCATGAGCGTTGCATTGTGCTGACCGACAGTCGCAGGAACTGTGGTGCGTCGTTCTGCCCAGTCCAGAGAGTATTGTCGTAACTTCACCGCTTAGCGGGGGCATGGTCTCTGAACGCCACCAACGCTATCAAGGACTCATTTTTAATCAGCGTGCTTACATCGGATCCATCATATTGTCAAACGTTCCGAGTAGATCTCCAGACCACTCTTACAGCATGTTCCGACCCCCCTCAGAAAGGCCACTGTCGCAATGTGATCGTGACGAGGGCTCTAGCTAGGCTCGAAGGAGCTTTGTCCAGTGTCCTCAACCACTTCAAATGGGCATAAACTGCCGCGGGCTCTACACTTATCAAAGAGGCGCCGCTTGCGTGTTCCCCTGCAGAGCTCGGCTCTCCCATACTTGGGGGGCGAGGGCAGAGCACAACAGCTAGATCAACAAAATGGCAGCAGCCGGAGCTGGACGGAGTCATGTTCCGGAGCCAGCCGCGTCCCCCACGGACAGAATGCTCCTTTAGGTAAAGCAAAGAGCCTAGGAAGACCCGCTCCCTGGTCCTGTGGTACGGCTCGCGCACCCTGACGTCTCTGTTTACCAGCGAACACCGAGTAGAAAATGGCGGCTACTTTTGGGTGAGGCCAGTTGCCGTGACACACCAGAGGCTCGTAGATGCCCATCATCACCCCGTCCACCAGGCGGAAGGCCACAGCTGGCAAAACCTGAAGGGAGCGCAGCTTCTTGTACGTAACTGTCTCCTCGGATCGTTTTAAAAACTGGACTATTGCCACCAGATCGCAAGCAGGAGCCTCCCCTCCTTTGGCACGGGGTGTCTGTCCGGGCTCGCGGACAGCGGGAGGGGGGACGGGCTCACGGACAGCGGGAGGGGGGACGGGCACACGGACATCGGGAGGGGGACGGCACACGGACAACGGGAGGGAGGACGGGCTCACGGACAGCGGGAGGGGGGACGGACACACGGACAATGAAACCAACATGCCGATACAAAAAAAAAACACCGCCCACCGCCGCATGACGCACGAAAATGGACGAGATGAGTTAAAATCGCCGGAACGCCCACGAGTCTGCTCCGGCAATGACGGACAGATCTCTCTTCCAATGGCTAGCCTCCATTTATGAAGCTAGCCAATGGAAGAGAAGGCGGGACAACCCAGTACTGTTCTAACATTAGATTTCGCCTGCGCGAACGCTGCTGCGCAGCGGACGCCAGGCGAAACCTAAAAATTGTACACATTAGAAAAAGCGCTAAGCAGTATGAAAAACACATTATTGCATTTAAAAAAGACTAACTGTGAATAGATCTTGCTTTATATAGTGTGTATCTGCTTTGCATGGTAAACAACTAATGGCAGAACTTCCCTTAAAGGCACTAGTACTATCCATACCGCAATGTCCAAAAGGGTGTTCCATGAGATCAAAGTGAGGAGTACCCCAATCAGGACAGGGGCGTGCATGCCGTGCACTTCCCAGCTGCAGGAGCATTAACCCTTACCCGCTGAGTTATTTTATGCTATTTGTTCGCAACCCCGCCGACAGGGTTCGAAAATGTTACCAACAGGTCTCTCGCTGAAGCTCTCTATTTCTAATTGACACTCTCCCCCGTCAACTCAACCACCTACTTAATAGATCTTGCACACGAATATGAAGTCTGTGAGCACAAATTCTGCACAGATCAGCATAAGCGATCATAAAAACAGAAGGCAAATTTGAGGCGACGAGTGGATATAAAAGATTCTTTCAATGGAGGCATATCAAAGTAAGCACGGAATTCTACATTGTCGCCGGTTAAAAGGGTATCCTGCAGGTTACATACCAACGTTCAACCGAATATGCGAATTTATCTACGGCCTTTAAAGTAAAACCAGACAATCTCTACATTCTTTCACAATAAAAACAAATGTTACTTCCATGCTCAAGAGGTGTAACAATCTGTAACAATGTTACCCGCACAGGCGTAATTGAAACGTTTGTGTTCCCAAGAGGAGACCATTTTAGGTATTTTGATGCATTATGGACCTAGCTCCAAGAAGGAGCCGCGGATAGCTACTTAGTGAACGTATTTCGCAACAGAAGCGCGCCAAATATGAGCTGTGTGCACAGAATAGCATGGTATGTGTGTCGTGAGATCAGCCTGCACACTCCAGCATGCAACAGGGATGAGCATGTAATTGTCACAGTAGAATGCACACTGCTGTTTTTGAAAGGACATACATTTACAATTTCAGGCAAAACAAGATACTGACTTCATTTTTGGTGATTTTTCAACCTCGTGGTCCTGATGTCTAAATTCAGCAGATTGGTCCCTAACCCGCAGTTATGACATATTTTATATGTTCCCCAACAAATCAACTGAAAAGCAGACTTGTTATGGGGAAAGCAAGCCGGGGATCTGTTGTGGCTAGAGTAACATATAGTACATCGCTGGCACTTTGTATTCGGAGGGGACCATGGGAATGCGTTAACAGTGTCATGTTTTTAGAGACACCAGTGCTGTTGTCAAGACATCATATGCCAGGGTATTGCGTTATGCAGTACTGTCAAAATTTATGTTCCAAGAAACGTCCTTGTGATAAGTATTTCATGTAGTGCCAACATGCCACCCGAAGACCTTCGCAGCGATCAAGGCAACACAGTGCTGTAAAACCCGACAGAAAGATCAGCGTATGTAAACAGCAGCAGTAAACTCACTGTATGCTGAAAAGTAAACCAGGGGCGGCTCTAGGTTCATGGTGGCCCTGGGCAGGGAGCGTAGGTAGGGGGCCCAGGAAGAGGGGGTCTGGGCGGGGCGGAGTGCGGAAGCCAGTAAATGAGGGAGGGTCAGGGTGTTTGGAAGTGGAATAGAGCCAGAGGCCACCAAATCCCTGCCAGGGGCCGCCACACAAATATGTATCCATCCTGCAGGTTACATACCAACGTTCAACCGAATATGCGAATTTATCTAAGGCCTTTAAAGTAAAACCAGACAATCTCTACATTCTTTCACAATAAAAACAAATGTTACTTCCATGCTCAAGAGGTGTAATAATCTGGCACAATGTTACCCGCACAGGTGTAATTGAAACGTTTGTGTTCCCAAGAGGAGCCCATTTTAGGTATTTTGATGCATTATGGACCTAGCTCCAAGAAGGAGCCGCGGATAGCTACTTAGTGAACGTATATCGCAACAGAAGCGCGCCAAATATGAGCTGTGTGCACAGAATAGCATGGTATGTGTGTCGTGAGATCAGCCTGCACACTCCAGCATGCAACAGGGATGAGCATGTAATTGTCACAGTAGAATGCACACTGCTGTTTTTGAAAGGACATACATTTACAATTTCAGGCAAAACAAGATACTGACTTCATTTTTGGTGATTTTTCAACCTCGTGGTCCTGATGTCTAAATTCAGCAGATTGGTCCCTAACCCACAGTTATGACATATTTTATATGTTCCCCAACAAATCAACTGAAAAGCAGACTTGTTATGGGGAAAGCAAGCCGGGGATCTGTTGTGGCTAGAGTAACATATAGTACATTGCTGGCACTTTGTATTCGGAGGGGACCATGGGAATGCGTTAACAGTGTCATGTTTTTAGAGACACCAGTGCTGTTGTCAAGACATCATATGCCAGGGTATTGCGTTATGCAGTACTGTCAATATTTATGTTCCAAAAAACGTCCTTGTGATAAGTATTTCATGTAGTGCCAACATGCCACCCGAAGACCTTCGCAGCGCTCAAGGCAACACATAGCTGTAAAACCCGACAGAAAGATCAGCGTATGTAAACAGCAGCGGTAAACTCACTGTGTGCTGAAAAGTAAACTGTCGCCTTCAGTACTGCGCTACCATGCAAAGCAACAATACCACTGGTAACAATGTCACATATAGAGCCTCCGAATCGAAAATACGTCTTGAGTGACATGGAGTAACTGTAGTTAAGCCAATGTTTTTATCAACGTTGGAAGGGTGATTTTAATCAACCTAGGAAGGTTGAAAGCCCGAGGCAGTTCTTCAGGCAACACAAATCTCAGCAGTAGGCGATCGTCCCTCTGAGGTATGTTAAGAATTACAACCTCAAGTGCAATCTCGCCGTGGGACTCCACCAGCACTTACAGGCATTTTATGACGCTGCTAAATCTGAAGCAAAGATTAAGAGACAAAAAATGAGAATCGCTCGTTACCCTTTAATCCTTGGCTGCCCGGGGGCTTCCGGCTGCATGGGTCACCCTCCGACGTTCGACACCCCCGGTTAATCCTCACATTCTGGCGATTAGTATGTGGAGCGATCCCTGCAGACACTGCGCAGCCATAACTGGGACTCCATACTCGGTACGCGAGCCTGCCTGCTGTCAACACAGTGCAACCCTGGCGAACCGGACTCCGCGGGGTCCTAACGCCGGCGCCTTCCTACCCAGCCAGCCCTTGGGGGTCTGAAACTTTCTCACGCTCAGGGGCATAGCTAGCAACAGTGCAGCAGGCGCAATGGCACCTAGGGCCACGGGTGTCAGGGGCCCAATATACCCCAATCAGCTGCTGGTGTTGTCTTATTACTATGAAACTAGGAGACAGTGAGATGGGGCGGGTACTTTTCTTGCTTGGATTAGGGCCCGGCTCACCCTTGCTACGCGTAACACCGCTACCCACGGCCAGCTTCCATACCACCGGTGTTTCTGCTCTCTTCTTGGCCATTAATTGTTTTATTATGCGGTTAACAATGCGGTAACTCAGCGACCCGAAGGAACTGCTGCAGAGAACATTTTATTTGTTTTAAGGTTTCAAGCCGCAGCTATCATTAGTTGGCAGTGGCACCAGTGCTTTAAATGGGTGGACGGGCACACGGACAGCGGGAGGGGGACGGGCTCACGGACAGCGGGAGGGGGGACGGGCACACGGACAGCGGGAGGGGGGACGGGCACACGGACAATGAAACCAACATGCCGATACGAAAAAAAAAACAACCGCCCACCGCCGCATGACGCGCGGAAATGGGTGTGATGAGTAAAAATCGCCGGAATGCCCACGAATCTGCTCCGGCAATGACGGACAGATCTCTCTTCCAATGGCTAGCCTCCATTTATGGAGCTAGCCAATGGAAGAGAAGGCGGGACAAAGCCAGTACTGTTCTAACATTAGATTTCGCCTGCGCGAACGCTGCTGCGCAGCTGACGCCAGGCAAAACCTAAAAACGTTACTAGTGCAAAATAGCAAAAGATAAAACCCCAGTTAGGCTAATGAGCAGCACACATTAAAGTGCAGGCACCATTATAGTTATCACTGCGTCCGTGCTACTTGTGGCAATAAGGGGGCAAGGAACTCTGACAGACTCCTTCTTCAAGGCGCCTAATTGGTTACCCCTTAGCCAAGCAGGATTGAGTACAGCATGTCCTCCGAAACAGTGAAAGCGGCGAGTTAAAAGGAATTTTAAAAAGTTCCTAGTCCAAAATAGCAAACGATAAAAGCCTAGTTTGGCTAATGGGCAGCAAATATCAAAGCACAAACACTGCTACAGTTATCGGCACATCCGTGCTACTCGTGCCAATAAGAGGGCATTTGTCCAGCACCATCCTAGTAGCATTCAACAGAGCAAGCCAGGTCAGCAACAATAGCCTGAGGCCCACAGTGCCACCATCCTCCAGAGCATCCTTGTTGAATGAGCAATAGTAGTTTAACAGGCCCAGCAACGCTAGCAAGCGCAGCCTAAGAGTCCTACCAAACCAGGGCTCTCCATAGAGTTGCCGCAGAGTCTACTCAAAGTACAGGAAGTTTCA
This sequence comes from Lissotriton vulgaris, assembly GCF_964263255.1. NCBI lineage: Eukaryota > Metazoa > Chordata > Amphibia > Caudata > Salamandridae > Lissotriton > Lissotriton vulgaris. The sequence goes on along the minus strand of NC_141696.1, from coordinate 1,143,703,311 downwards.
GAACACATGTGAGCCTTATCAGCCTGAACCAATGTGGTAAAGACAACTGCCACATAGATAATTTGAAGTATATCTAAAATATTCGAAGCAGCTTGGCGCGTGAAATCAAAATTGTCTTAGTGGTTGAGGATTCCAGTCATGTGCACTTCAGTGAGGAATGTCTCCCAAGAGCTAGAGATCTCCAGTAGTGTGAGAGTACTACCACTACTTGCACCAGCCACCCCTGAGTGAGTGTTTTATCTGTCAATGGTTTCTCTTGAAGGTAGTTCCTGCTTCCTCCAGCAGTGTCTTTTCAGTGCTCATGGGCTCCAGCATTGTGAGTTCTTAGAGCAGCGCCTTCTCAGTAGTAGTGAGTTTCAGTCAGCAATGCCTTCTCAGTACTATCAGGATTCTCTGGATTATGTCGTCATTGCTAGAGGATTCAACCAGTGAGCTCTTCTGTCTACAATGCCTTGTCATTTCTTTCATAAAGCTTACGCAGCATTGCATATCGCAATCTATCTTAGGAAAATAACGCTGTGTTCACAGCGTATTCACATCACAGCGGTACTATGGGATAGGCCCATGATAACGTGTCAAATGTTATCGTTATAACCAACGAGACGCTGAAAAAATGCAAAGCACCAATGCGAAAATAGAAGCGATGAGGCCAATAACTATACAAACATCAGCGAAAACCAGCGCCAGGCAGGCTATTTACACTTGTCATTCAGGAAATGCTCCATAAAAGCAGAGTTAAGAAAACGCTAAGGCGACAACGTACGAGCACAACTCCACTGCCGAGACGTAGAATAAATGACCATTGTCCTGCATCAGATAGGCATCTCCCCACACACAGCCACAATGTACTGTGGCATGCATTCTGTATGTAACCTGCACCAATGCGGAAACATACATGGAACTCACTGTGAAACTGCATCTCTTCTTCATATTGTAGAGGGACAATCAACACCCCCTGCACCCAGACGTGCCATGTGTATGTCCAAACGATAATGAAAGCATGGACTAATGTAGGGATAGTGACTCCCCCTTACGTACATGGTGCCCATGTCATGGGACTTGAGTTGCAGGGTGCATCCCTGCATCATGGCGGCACATATCAGAGCCCAAAAGAGGCCCTTTTGTCACTTGTAGGCCACAAATGATAGCCAAATGGAATGAATTGGGATACACAGAACTGGCAGTTTGAATATGTAACACCCTAAACAGCCTCACTGCACAGAGGTGACACACCCACCATCCATGAGCAAATTCCAAAATTTCCAGCACTTCATGTTGCACCCACACTTGTCTGAGTGAAGTGCCTGTACAGATGAGTGACATGCACGCAGAAAATGTGTCTTGGAATGAATTTATTTGCACATACTGTACCATGATTGCTAAGTACCATGACAATGTGACGTCAACATGAGAAGAAATTGTCAATGATGGCGATCCTACGGGCTATTCCTGCTGTGGCTGCAGTGGGATGTGGTTCACCTGCCTCATCTTCATCATCATCGTCCGGTGCATCTGGCACTCATATCCATGGGGCATTGCTGCGGACACATATGTTGTGCAACACAAAACATGCAATGATCATCTTGCACACGATGTCTGGGCTCTACAGGAGTCTTCCACTTGTGATGTCCAGGCACTTGAAACGTGACTTCAACATGCCAAATGTGCTCTCCACGATGCCCCTGGTGAGTTTGTGGGCTCAATTGTACTGCCTCTGGGCCTGTATGTTTGGGGCTCGGAGGGGTGACATCATCCAAGCGCAGAGTGCATATCCTTGGTCACCTGTGACAGTGCAGAGAGACATGAGTCAAGACAACGTACTGCATGATGTGTTGGCACGCTCTCTCGTTCATTGGTGTGTGATATGTGTGACTTAGTGATTCCTTTACGACATGAACTGCTTGTTGCAAATGAGCGTCATCGATGTGTATTACGTCGCCTAAAAGCTGCACCTCCCTCCCCTGAGCATAGTCACTGGTGTGCGCAGCGCGGTTGCATCGCTTGCACCCCTACGGCACACCATTGTCATGCCTGTCTGCACATGTCCACAAGCCTGACTACGACACAGTGATGATGTGCGCTGATATTGGCCGGCCACATGTGTGTAGGCCCATTGAAAGGACAGGGCTGACACAGATTTAGAGTTCATGGCTGGCTGAACTTGCGATGCGGATGAGGGCAGACATTTGGCGCATACTGTGCTAATAGCAACACACACAACAGTTGTCATGTGTGATCCCTTACCTCTCGCATGTACTCCTTCGGCCTAGGCCGCACTCCGGGGGCATGCCACATAGCAACATCATCCATTGCGGGACGGGTGGCGCAGACACTACAACAGAGACACACACATGAGTAACCTCCTTGGCAAGGCCTGAAGTTAACCACACCCAGATCCATGTGTGGAGGAGCCACACCGCTACGCTATACTGTCCTACACCTGTCCACTTCGCTTACGCTCACAGGGAGGTATGACATGGCTACATGGCCCAGGTCTACCCCACTGCCTGCGGTGACATGGTTGCACCCGCTGTGCAAAGCACAAGTAATGTGGAATGGCCCAACGCCCTCATGCATACATAATGACCACACAGACACACTGAGTGAGTTTGTGGCACTAGCTACGGGCACGTGTGCCCGGCCCTTTTTATTGCCAGGGTCACATGTCCAGTGACGCCTGTGCTGGATGGGTGTTGGGTAGTGTAGGCCACCAGGGGTTGGTTGGTGCTGGCAACAATCACAACAGTGATCAGACAATCAGCAGTACATGGCTAAAACAGCAAGGGTCCATGACTTGAGCTGCACAGAGTTAGTGGCCCTGGATGCACTGCGGTCGGCACAGGCATACCACCACGGTGCGGGAATTGCGCTGCACTGACGAGCAGGTCCTCGTCAATGTCCAAGGAGAATGTGGCAGAGGGTTGCGGGGGACAGTGGAAGGTGTCCTACCAGGACATGATGTAGAGGGCAGAAGGAAGCAGAAACAGGCAAATGGCGGAGTTGAATGCTACATACTCTTCTTTACCACCATGTCGGTATCAAATACATGATGATAAAGACAACCCCCAGCCCATGAACTCAGACGCCACCAAAGTTCACCCAGAGAGTGCCCATGGATTTCAGGGCACATGCTTAGTAGCACCATAGCTGAAAGGAGATGCAGTCTGCGATGAGGCCTGTACAATGACATAAACTCTGCTATGAAGAGAGCAAGACTCAAAGTTCAAATTGTGTAATCTACTCAACTGCAGTGTGTGCGGAGTCAGTGGTCAGCAGGGGCCCACAGCCACGTGTCTTAGGCCTGCGATGCACAGAGTTAGGGGCACCAGTGCAGTTGTTGGTAGTATCCCATCACCTCCGTAATGAAGAGCCTTTTCTTCTCCAGACTGATGCACGTCTTCCTCTTACTCCTCTCCTTGTGTACTGTGACATGAATACTGCCATGAAGACATCAAGACTCCGTTCCAAATGTGTAACCTAGTTGACTGCAGTGTAGGCCAGAGGCAGCGGTTAATGTGGGACAACCGTTGTGCAGCCATCTCATCCTGGATCTCTAACACACGACGTTGGAAGGGCCTGTGGAGAAGATTTGTGGTTCATGGAGGTAGAGGCACCAGAGCTGAGCAGTTGTGTAGCGTGCGCCGATGCCGTGCCCGGCCTGGTACGAATTGTATTGGATTGGTGTGGGGCCTGCATGACCCCGCAGTGTAGGCCGGATGCCGAAGTCAGCAGGGGCCCACAGACACGTGTGGTTGGACTGCTATACACCGACTTGGTGGCACCACATCGAAGGGAGTATAGTGACATAAACTCAGCCATAAATATGTATTCTGCCAAAGTGTAATCAAGACTCAGTTCCAAATGTGTGAAATACTAGTCCGCTGTGTCAGCCAGTGGAGTACTTCAACGAGAAAGAAGTACTGCAGCCCTGTGTTGCGGAGGCCGTGATGGTCTGAGAAGGCTGGCAAGGTCAGGGGCCTCGGACTTGGAGCTTGCAGCGGCACGTGGTGGACCCTCCATGACACACGCCGGTGTCGGCAGGTGAGCGGTGATGCCTCGGTGTGCAGGGGCGGGCAAGACATCTTCGTAGACCAGCGGCCCGGGATGCAGCAGGTGCACAGGATCGCAGGCAACACCGCTCACGGCGACGGCGTCAGCTTTGTGCCTCGTGAGAGGCACCGTCCTGGCAGGGATGTAGGTCCACGCCCAGGGCTACATGCTTTTTATTCACATCCCCACGCTAGCCTGGGGTACGCCGGGCCAGCCTACTCCGCACACGCTTAGAGGGGGGACTTAACATGCTACATTTCTGTGATCACCCCCACTGGCTGGGGTGACATGGTTACGTCCACTGTCCACTACACTCCATAAACCAGCGGTGTATGTAGACATGGATATGTGTGTGGTCTGCATACTGCAGTCTGTCCAGCACATCCACGCCACACTTGTCATTGTGTACATTCTCATTCATCGGTCACTTGCCTCCTTCACAGATGCCTGGGTCCCACCTCTCCCCACATTCTGCTATTGTGTGGCTGAGGCGCCATGGCGTTGATGTTGATACATTGCTGGCCCAGTAAGTTGTTCTATCATGTCTGGTGGGTGGGCAGGGAGACAACCATTACAACGCGGTCTTTACACCGTGATACGTTTACAACGCGGTCATTACAAAGCAAGTCGTTACAACGACTTGCGCTGGATGGCGCTAAATACTAAGGAATAGTATGATTTACTATGCCAATACCTTCCCTAAGCTTTCGTAGGCTGGAGCTGAAATAGTAAATCATACGCCAAGACCAATAGTAGTTCTTTAACTGAATCGGATGGAACCATGGGCAAACCATGGGCAAGGCAGGAGGACTGGCGAGACTGCCAGGGAAGATGGGAGCATGATGCCTCAAGGGGTGGGCATGGACAAAGAAGAACAGTGGGGGAATGTGGGTGAGGTCCAGGTGGGGTGGCAGTCTAGTGGGAGGCTGGGACAGGGTACGGTTGCATCATGTTTCTGTTGGCCGAATAAGATCCCCAAGAGCAGTGGATGCAGTGTTGATTGAGCATCTTGTCTGTGTCTTGAGTGGGGAGGGTGGTGAGTGTACCGTTTCAAGGTTGAACAGACTCTTCTACCATCAGGAAGCATCCACACACTGCATGCATGCGTCCAATGTGTTAATTAATTTGTATGTGATGTATGCATGACTATCCACACTGTAAAGCTCAATTTGCCATTTGCTACATATAAGCATGGTGGTCTGTCTCCCGTTCCTGAGAATGCATAGTTTGGCTACTGCTAACCATCTGTGTTCATGGATTGTCAAGTCTGGTATGTCAGACACAGTAGCACCAGGTGTATGTTGGGGGTGATGTAAAATGGACCATGGAGGCGGAGATGGGGCCAGACCTCCACCCTATAAGTACAGAGTTTTGTGCAATGCCAGAGGATATGAATTAGGCTACAATTCCAACATCAGTCATGTGGTAGCAAGAGGGCCCGCTAGCTTCCATGGTGACCAGTACCATTAACCAGCCATGGAGTACTTTAGTATTAAATCTGTTTATTATCAAACAAACGCACATACAAAAATAGCATATTATCCAACGGCTCCCGACCTCCAGTACATCCAAAGTCCAAGTAAACCACAGACAGTGATATAATCTACGCCACCCAGAAAAAGGGAGCCAAAGCCGAAGCTGGATAATTTGCTTGATCAAACACATGAGCGATGAGGACAAAAACAATAAGAAACCCCCCAACCCCTGTCCCCCCCCCTTCCTACCCACTGCCCATCGTTCAGGTCCAGGGCCCCACCTCCCTAGGATGGCAATCCACAATGGTATCCTTTAACCCTCTCCCTGTGACAGACGCAGCAACCGTAGGTAGCGTGGACAGGTTACTTCCCTAAATTCCGTAGCGAGTAATGACAAAAAGGGCTGCCAAAGCTCCACATATCGAGCCCCGTCTCCCGCCATTGTCAAGGATACACAACCGATGCAGCCACCCCTGAAATGTGGAATGTGAATGTCATGGAGTACTTTAAAGAAGAAGAGAAACCGTGGCCCATCGATACTCAAAGTGTGGCCCATTACATGTGGCCCTCTGGTCAACAGGAGCACTGGGCGGCCGTTTACTTGACTCAGAACTGGCAAGAAAAAGATGCAAAATAAACAGGCAGGCATTTATTTAAAGTTTAATTGGTGTTAAAGGAAGGATGTAACTAGGGAGCCATGCACCTTACTTTACAAGCACCATCATTTATAAATACATCTTGCACCAAAAGTGTAAAAATATGACAGTTTCTTCAAAATTCAAGATTTTTATTTAATTATCATGCAGAACCTTTTCACCTTAGAACAAGTGGGTTTATCAGTGCAGGTATAAGTGTTAATTTAAAAGTGATATGTTTCAAACATGAATCTAGAAACACTATTTCTTCCCTCTACCCTGACAACAATGCCAATAAGGAACTAAAGAGGCAAGTCAATTGTTATATGAACTCTGTGGGTGGACTAGTTTCCTATTATACATGAACAACAGTATAGTTTATTAAATCAAACACAGGGGAAGGTTTTGTACAGCACGCATCCTGAAGCCTCGTATTTTGAGGGCCTCTTATATGTGATATTGTAGAAAAAGGTGGGAAAGTGAAATAAAACAATTGCCTAGGATCATGCAATTTGGAAAAGTGGAGAAGCTAGGAATCATCCCAGGTTTTCTGATTTCTCATTGTTCCGCTCAGCCACTAGATGTATATGCTTCCCTTCCCCTACACCCACCTTACCTCAAAGTCCCCTCAACCCCCTTGCCCGACCATCCGCACGCTGGTATCAATGCTGCCCTCGGGCTCCATCACACACCAAACTTTTTGGCTCAAGGGAAAATGTTTGTGAGTACCCATGCCTTAGCCTGTAGGCTTTGAGAACCCGGTCGTGTTCTCCCAGTAGGGTAGCCCAAATGTCCTGTGTTGTAGGCCTTGACGATCAATAGTTGCCGGGTCATCCTAGTCAGGTTGATGGGCGGGTAAGAATGTAAGGATTTGATAAGTCCTCCATGCAGTCCAGAGACCACTTTCTTTTCTGTAGCGTCCCAGGTATTCAAGATATTGGCGAATGTGTGAACCTGGGAACTCCAACAGCTCACCGCCAAGAACGGATGTCCGGTAGTAAAGCAACCACTAGTACTGCGACCTCTTCCTTGAAGGTACATGGGTCTATTGGGAGAAGGATGTTTTTACGAGCATGTACCACTGTCCTAAGTTATTCAACTGCAAGTTTCATGGCAGCCCTCATTTTTTGTGCCCAGTGTGCTCGACATTTATTGGAGTGTGTAGAGGTCAGGGACGACTAAAGATATTGAGACCCAGCCTGCTCTATCCATGTATCAGCTTCTAGATGCTGGGTGGTGGTAACATACCACTTCTAAATCTGTAGTTCAAAGCAGGTCCTTTTTCTTTGCTTCTAGTAATGCACAAGCCTACCAGCTGTACTAAGTGCAATTCCACTAAAGCACTACACGTAGGTCTATGCGCTGACATCCAATGTGCACGTTATGTGAGTGCTGAGAGTAAAATGTGAATGGGTCACATGGAGCGCCATGGCTGATGAGTGAATGGTAAGAGAACAGTGTGACACATTAGCATTGCCCCGGGTAAAGCATGGCAAAAGATGTAGCGGAGTCCCCACCTCTAAGTCTAGCAAAGTGTATCACTGGCATTAATTAGACTTTAGAGATGTGCTAAACATTTAGAATTAGATGTCAGGCCAGCCTTTAGAAATTAAACAGTGCCCTTGCATTAGTGACCTGTTTGGCTATTTCGTCCTGAGAACTCATACTAGATTAGATGGAGGATGAGGGAAGTTAGAGAAAGGGTTCTCCAATGTAATGCAGAGGGAACCATTCTGTCAGTTTCTGCCTTTTTCCTCTCCATGAAGTACCACTCCCAAAAACAAGATGGCTGTCAGGGGCATGATTGTGTTCTTGTTTTGTGTGCTCCACCACAAGGCCCCACCCCAATTGGTGGGTGCATCCTAGATATTACAGTGGGTCCTGACTGGAGCCTTATGCCACAGATAACCTTAACAGTAGCCCTTGCTCTCCTTGTATTGTGTGTGAGGATTGTACATTAATGCTGACATAAATTATGACCTAACACCCCCTCCTAGAGCCAGGAACGTCACAGGGAACTGAAAGTTGGGCCCTTCACCCTTTGTAATGGGGAGGGGTTTGCACTGGCCTTTTTGCACACCCACAGACTAGTTGCAGCTTTTGGAGTCTCCTCTGCAGCATCTGACAAGAAACGGGCCATTCTTTTGCAGTACACCATGGTGAGGACCTCACGCAGGGGTCCTGCCTCCACAGAGGAATGTAAACCTGAACTGGTTTGGCCTAAGCGGACACTAGAGCCTAGCACTGAGACTGGTGCCTAAATATTAGGTAAACTGAGATTGAGTGCCACTAGAGCAGTGGTATTCAAAGTTTTAAATGCCAAAACCCCCCACTATAAAAAAAATCATTGCGCCCCCTTCAGAATTTTTCACAATTATTCTTTTCTCTTTGCAATGTTTAACTATGCCTAGACTTAAGTTAAACCTTTACAGAGATGCGGACAGATGATCATTTTTGTTTTCAGCTTAACTCTTTTGCGTGCGGAGTGAATTTTCGTGCTGCCCGGGGGTTTTACAGAGTGGGCGGGATTCGGACTGCCGCGGGCCATCCTGCGCACATGCCCACTGTAAAGCCTGACGGCTCCCGGTTGTCGCAAGCATGCAAGGGGTTAAAACTAAGCACTGCTATTAGCATGTTGCTTATTTTGTTCAGAGCCTAGTACCCCCCTGGGATCAGTTCAGGCCCCCCTAGGGGGTCCCGCCCCCAAGTTTGAAGACCCATGCACTAGAGGGTCATAGGTTTAACTTCACTAACATCTTTGTGGACACCCCCACCCCTCTCATCTGAATATACCACCACCATATCAAATTCATCATATGTTGGACTGGTCAGCCTCAGGGTGGTCTTTCCTTAAACTTTTTTCCTGCTTTCCTCCACTTTTGCTGGATTTTTGCTTTGGTTGGCTTTGGGTCTCTAGGTGCTAAACAGCTTGTGCTCACTCCTGTAAACATGTTTTGATTGGCATATATCTAATTGGCATATTTAATTTGCTTATAAGGCCCCTGCAGAGTGGTATACCATATACCCAGGGCCTGTAAATTAAATGCTACCCGTGAGCCTGCAGCATTTCTTGTGCACCCACTTAAGAAGCACCCTAAAACTTGACCAAGGCCTGCCATTGCAGCCTGAATGCAGAGTCACACTGCCATGTTGACTTGGTATTTAAAACCCCTTGCCAAGCTTTAAACTTCCCTTTTATTACATATAAGTCAACCCTAAGGTAGGCCTGAGGTAGCCTATATGAAAGGATGCTGTGCAACTAAAAGGTAGGACATGTACTTTTAAGTTGTACCTATCATGGGAGTAAAAAACTCCCAAATTAATTTTTTACTACCGTTAGGCCTACATCTCCTATAGGATAACATTAGGGATACCTTATTACATTTGATAAGCTGTAATTCCTAATTGAGAGGAGGAAGATCTGTCATGTTTGGTACCTACTGAATTAATAAACCCTCTTTAACCGCAAGGTCAGATTTTTCATTACAGTTTTGAAAAGGGCACTTTTGAACAACAAGACAAAATATATACAACTGAAATGCACTCGCTTCAACAAATATTAATCAACAAACTCACTATTTCAAACACTAATGAGAATTGAGTGTGCACCAAAAGTGATCCTTTTGGATCAGGTGCCAGCCACCTGATCCAAAAGGAAAAAAGAAACCAGGAAGTATGTCCTGGGTGCTAAGTGCACTACTATAATGTACTATGAAAGTATACACCCCAATGTGAGACTTTTTTTTCAAAGTCAATCAGTTCCCGAAAAAATTGCATAAACAGATGAATCTCTGCTTCCAGTCATCTACCCAAGTGGTGAAACGTTGAAAGTAGCTCAATCTGCTTTATGTTTATGTTTATGCTTTATGCTTTATGGCCAGAACTTAGCAAATGTCCCCCGCATTAAGCTAGCCCGGATGGGAGGTCGCTCCTTCCGTTATCTTGCGGCCAAGCTTTGGAATGCATTACCTTCCCCGATCCGTGGCCTGAACGATCTTCTATCTTTTAGAAAGGCATTGAAAACCCACCTCTTCTGCTAAACTGGTATTGTTATGTTCATTACAAGTTCCATCTGCACTTACACCTTTTGTCTTTACAGCGCTGGGACGCCCCTTTGCTGGGGCATCCGAGCGCTATATAAGCTCTTTTAACATAACATAACATAACATGTCCATGAATTGCAGATGCTGTAAAGTTCATTGTAATACTCAAAGAACATAATTACAAAGATGCTGAGGTATAAACGCTTCTACCAATGCATTTTGGGCTCTACGGTGGCTATTCGTCAGGGGAATCTGAAAACATCAATATCATAAATTGAGCTATGCCATTTTCTTATTCACACATTACTTAGAAAAGAGAATAATAAAATAAATAGGCACAAACGGGTCCAGGACAGTGGACCAAGACATTTCTGTATGGAGGAACTTTACTGCATAACCAAAGTGCATGTAGGGAAATGAGAAGAGACTTAACTCAATCACTAAGGTGCACAGTGCTTCTAAAGACTCAGTCGATGTGCTAAAAAAGCAATACCAAAACGCCAAAAGTTCCCTCAGTGTGACTGAATGCTCTCCAAGGATTCATTGGACTCCGCTCGCTCTTTAGGTGTCACCCTGGACAAATATCTAAACATGGAAGGACACATCAGTGCCACTACTAAGAGTGCCAATCATCAGCTCACCACTCTCAGGAAAAAAAAACCTTTCCTACCTGCCGAGGACATCCAGTCAGCAGTCCAATCCCTTGTTATCCCACGAGTAGATTATGGCGTGGAAACCCTAGCAGGGCTCCCTAAGCAAGGTTAGCTCCACTAAGAGCTACTCTGAATGCTTCTGGCAGACTAATCGCAGGCTCCATAAAACATGATCATATTACACCTGACCTAATTCAACTTAACTGCCTTCCCATTGAATCAGGGATCTGCTTCAATATAGCATGTCTGACACATAAAGCTATACACTGCAATAGCCCTGTTTACCTGGCAAAGAAACTCGTGCTCTCTGATTCCAGTCGAAACTTAAGAAACTCCAATACCTTACTCCTGAAACCACCCAAATTCAACAAAAAAGAACTTACAATTACACTTTCTCCAGGCTGGCTCCAAGAAACTGGAATGCCCTACTGACAGAAATCAGAGCTAACCCTCAACTGCTTCATTCAAGAAACACGTCAAATGGTTACTTTTGGAAGAACTTCCGCAGCAATAGCTTCTATGTCTTGTGATAATAACTTCCCTCAAGTGCTTGACAATCATTTTTACTTTGTGTATTTTAATTTATGCCTGACAATCAATTTCTCTATGTGTTCTTAAAAAAAATATGTACTCGATTTGAAATGTACTATATCGGTCTTGGGGTCTTGGGGTGTAGTGCGCTGCTTAAACTGCACAGCCTCGTCTAGCAGGGCCTTCACCTGGTTCCTCCTATACTACCTTTTTAGGGCTCGCTTATTAATATCCTGCAGGGATATAATAGGCGAGCCCTATTGGGGTGAAACCAAGAGCTAAACTAAGCTCTCACTCAAAAAGGCGGATTTCCACAAGTTCACGTCCTCGTGCACGAGCTTGCCCGAGCCTTCCGCCTGCCAGCAGCATTTCTCCTCCCCTTACCATTTGCTCCTGTGCTTCCCCACCCACTGCTTCGCCGTGACTCGCATTCTCCGAGAGCTTCAAAGCTCCCCTGGGCTTCTTCCTAGATCAGGATTATGCATGCCGCTCCCCCTTGTTCATTATTTTCACGTCCCTTCCTGTGTGCAATTAAGCGTTTCTACGTGGTAGACTTTTTTGTAGGTTTAGGTCATTCAAGTGCAGGAACGCAACCTTTCTCTGCCACACACAAACATACAAATTGGGTATTTGGGGCGAGAACTGTGCTGACAGGCCGCTGCAAGCTTATTTGTGTTTTGACTTTTCGTAAATGGTCACTACATACGTAATTCATTGGTTTGTCACAGCTCAGACATGCTATTAATTGTTCATGTGTCAGGGCGAGTGTTGAGTTGTCTTCCCTGCGTCTGAGATTTTTACGCTGATTTATTTGCAGAGAAGAACTGCGCTGTTGTATGTCACATCCTCCATTCCCTCTATGCAATCCCAGTCAGGAATGTGCCCTATAGATGCTCTCGCTGGCGTAACCCGGTTTGTTGATATATAGGGCGAGTGACAACCACACATTTCCTTTCATATACCATTAACTGCAGTTCGGTAATCTAGCCCCCCGTGGCCAGTAGAGTTTTCAATATACCCGTTACCACATATTTTGAAGTGCCATACTGAGGCTTTGGCAAACGAGAACACAAAAATGTTTTTAAATATTGTGTCTCATTATTTATTTATTTTGTAGGTTTTTTTAAAAGTCAAAATAAGTTTGCCATTTTTTAGGTCACACCGACAGCAACTGTTGGAAATAATGGTACATTAAAGACAAATGTTTTAACGCTGCACAGTTTAAAGAACTCCATCTGCATTGTTCAGTTGGTTTATTTCTAGTTATATTCTGTCCTTGTTTAACTTGTGGCCTTCTGTCCGCTATCGTAGTTAGTTTTCATTGTGCCACCCCTTCTCGCAATTCCTTTAACCTGTAATAGTGTTGCTTGGTCCCAACTTTTACGTTATTGGGAAGCCCAGCTTGTTGCAAGACTTTATTTAGCCATTGAATCTCGTCTTCTATCTCTGCCTCACTAACGCTGCCAAATAATCCCTACCACCCCTTCTCCTCAGCCCATTTGGAAGCATTTACAGTTCTGTGTGCTTTCACTGCCAAATGCCGCTCATTCACACTCAATCACTGCATACCCCTTTGCTGCAAAATACCATGGCTTGCTTGAACACTGTGTCTGTGATGCTTTGAACTAGTTAGGCACATACCTCCTTTTACAACTGTCACCTTGGTTACTACTGGTAAGTTTTATTTAAGTAAAATTTAGGTAGCGCTTTCTGATCTTGATGTGGTGCTGAAGCACTTTGCCAGCGGACCACATTGTTACTCGCTTGCTGATTCTTTAATTCAAAAATGTATGTGTTGCAATTATAAGGCAAATTAAGTGCGATAATCAGCAACGTGGGTACTATACTAAGCAAATATATACTATAAATTATGACAAAAGAGCTGCTTACACACGGAAAGAACTGTTTTGCACCAACACACCACATTGTGGGTTCTTGTTGTGCCTTTGTGCCCTCTGTTAGACTCGGTTTTTGTGCCTTTCTGCCCTCTGTTAGACTCGTTTTTTGTGCCCTTCTGCCCTCTGTTAGACTCGTTTTTTGTGCCCTTCTGCTGTCTGTTAGACTTGTTTTTCACTTGTTTTTCTGCCCTCTGTTAGACTCGTTTTGTGTGCCTTTATGCCCTCTGCATCACCACATCATCACTCAGCGCTACCCCAGCATCACTCAGCACCACCACATTATCACTCAGCACCACCACAGCACCACTGAGGACCACCACATTATCACTCAGCACCACCACATTATGATTCAGCACCACCACAGCACCACTCAGCACCACCACAGCACCACCCAGCACCACCACAGCACCACTCAGCACCACCACAACATCACTCAGCAGCACCACTCAGCATCACCACAGCACAACTCAGCACCACCACATTATCACTCAGCACTACCACATTATCACTCAGCACCACCACAGCACCACTCTGCACGACCACAGCATCATTCAACACTACCACAGCACCATTCAGCACCACCACAGCACCATTCAGCACCACCACAGCACCACTCAGCACCACCACATTATCACTCAGCACCACCACATTATCACTCGGCACCAACACAGCACCACTCAGCACCACCACAGCATCACTCAGCACCACCACAGCACCACTCAGCACCACCACAGCATCACTCCGCACCACCACAGCACCACCACAGTGTTGTATTTCTATCTAGGACCCTAATTCGATATTCCCGAATTATGCCCTTATGTGTTTATAACTAATAATATCCTTATAAAGGCATAAGAATCATATCCATATTTAGTAATAGCCCATGCAGTCCAAAACACGGCAAGGCTACTCCCATAGACTCCTAGAAAGCACAACGCGTTCTTTAAACAAACCAAGCATCCAGCACCACGGGAAAACCCCCTGCTTTTGTTTTGATTTGCACAAGAACTCCTGGAGTCCAGAAAGAACTGTTAGTTCTTAGTGAAGTCTTATGTCCAACCTTACGTCAAACCCGGCACCTTTCAGGTATAAATATATCAACGTTGCCTTAAGCAAACACACGGTGGTTGGGAGCAGAGCGACGTTCTACTTGCCTGGGAGCCCAGCTGTTATGAGAGCCGACGGAAACCGCCCCTCCCCTTGACGCACTGAGAGAGACGCTGTCTTTTTCTCCAGCCGAGAAAATCCAGCTCCGGTGTTCCCAAGTCACCCTCGCGGGTTGCTGGGAGATCGAGTTCTGAGAAACGAGATACAAGACCTCCTTCATTCTATAACCAAGGTACGGAGCTGATTAAAACCTTAGAGAGAATTCTTGATACGGATACTTGGCAAAAAACTTAACTTAACTTAAAACTGCAAACTTACTTACTCCTTCCCACATATTAGGCTTAGGTAAATAGCTGTCTATTGTTTTCACACAACTCTAGAGATACACTCTTTATTCTGGGGAGCAAAGTTGTCATGTTTATACGGTTGTCAGAAACTAATCCCTTCTTGTCTAAATCAGGACGGTTAACCCTTTCCTGAACATTCAAGAAAGTTTCTAGTGACCTCTGAGCTAGCTGGCAAAACTAATTAAGTCTAACATAGTCAGTAGAGGCCTAGATGACCTCAGTCCTACTTCTACACTGCTGTTTATGTTATTCCAATACGCAGAGTCTATTGGGAATATAGGAACTACACTACATGGCGCCCAACGTTTGGTAAGGCGATAAAACTAACGCAAGACACTAGAGTAACTCAGTCGTGCTTTTCACACAGACCCCTTTCTCCCGTAAAAACTCCAACAGACGTCTGGATTGGGTGAAAGGTTAATATCCGCCGGAACTTAGTAGGATGAGAATCCTATGTATTAGTTCTTGGTTTAGTCAACTTTGAAGGATACAGTGTTCCAAAATATTGTGCACCTAATCTTTGTTTCCTTGAAACTTGATCTGCAACAAAACTTTCTGTCAGTAAAATTGGAGAAAGTGAAGACGAAAGAGAGCAAGCTAGAATAACAGCTCAACTCATAGCGGATGACACAACCATCCAGGAAAATGATCCGAATGCTATACTCATTCCGGCCAATATAAGAAGAACTATAACTCTTAAACTTATAGAAAATGGACTATCACCAAGAGGTTGTAAGGTCATATTCGTGATAGAGGCACATGAATATCGGCAGACAGAGGTGTTCTACACATGGATACATTTTCCAGCAGCAGACGCTGTGCCAAAAGATTTCCGCTATTACAAAATAGAGGAACCTCCGGATATATACACTCCTTTCGAGGACGTTGAAATCCCACTAACTTACCAAGAGCACCTGCTCTGGTTTAATGGCGCCCTAAAACATCAAAATCACATCACCAGGCACGGTCCACTAGGTAGACCAGGAGCCACGTGGCCGGTTCTAGCCAGCTACACACCACATCCAGACATTGATAAAATGTCAGACCAGGAACTTTTAGCTCAGCTAAAACTATTAATTAAAATACATAGACAATTGGTCCAATATGTCATGCGGCCTGCAACAGTCCAACCAACAATTAACATCCCACAACTGACCCCTCATCAGGGGAATACAAACAAAATTACACCACAGAACATACAATCATGTCTTGGTAAAACACCCATAAAACGGGAACAAATCCCATTCTGGTTAGCTCAAAAAATAACTCAAATAGAGGCGGTATTTCCTAATACTACACCTCATGAAAAACACAGAATTCTGACTATCTGCCTCCCAATGGGGATCGCACCACATGTGGAGGACTGTGGCACTTGGGGCACGGTCTTTGCTTCCATCTACACAAAAACACATGGTGTTCCGTCTATGGCGGTCACACCAGATGTACTAAGACAAATTCAAAACGAATACGGTCCAGAACCTGCTTTAACTCTGGGTATGAAATTGCTAAAAGACTTTAAGCAGGTCTCGGCTATATTATTGGCCAACATAAGAGGAGAAGCAGCATGTGTGCCAATCCGCCAGAAATTGAAGGAGACAGCTATAACAGACCAACCATTTGAACTGGCCAGAATCATAGAAAAATCCTATGAAGAACTAGGAAGAGATAGTTTGGGTGGGAAACCAGTAAAACCCCAACTAACTGAAAATCCTGAAAAAACATTTATTAAAAATAATCTAAATACTCCAAAGAAGGGTTGGGAGGGTAATAAACAATCCACTCCCAAGGAAAAACGTTTCCAGTCCAGAGGAAGGTCTCCTCAACGGAGAAAAAGATCTTCTGGCCGAGGAGGCAAGTCTCCCCAAAGGGAACTCTCTGAGAAAAGATACAGCCTTACAGACAGGGATAAATTGAGAAAACCTGATAGATATCAAGATATTGATACACGTCCCTCTCGATCTTTTCAGACCTCCTCACAGAAATCGGAAAGAAGAGGACAGTCAGAACACAAGGAAGAGCACGTCAAGTCCAAAGACGAAGAACCTGCTTATCAAAGTAATAAATCACAATTTCCCAGAAAGAAGGTAGCAAGTATTAAAATTAAACATGCCGAGGATTCTGAGGACACAACTGAAAAACGGAGAGTGGGCCCAGACAATGCTAGACAGCGCAGCAGAAGTGACCATAGCTCGCAAGATCCTGATGAATCTTCTGGAGACAGTGGACACGAATGAATACATTCAGGTGGAAACTGCAGACACACAAGTTAGTGTTCCCCATAAACTATATGAAATAACATTACGTATAGAGGGAGATAAAACTAGGAAAATAAAGGTCTCTTTTGGGAGAAACTTTCTAAAGGCTATGACATCCTGTTAGCTGAAAAAGACTGGCCACCAGAGTTTGTCAGGGAGTGCCCTCATGGCCAAGAAATGATTATGCCTAACTTCTCAAATCATATTCCAATTCATAAAAAATACACATTTGCAAGAAAATGGGCAGTGGCCCAAGCTCCTGCTTTATATAAGAATCAAAGGTTCAAAGGTTCAAAAAGTACTTTATTCGGTTAAAAAGACAATAACCATAAAAGCAACAATTTAAGATTCCATTTACAGTGAATAATAAAGCAATTTTTGTCTGAGGAGAAGGAGACACAGTTTTTTTCCTAAAAGAACAATTAAAATTCATCCATACAGATTGATTTTTGTAGTTTAAAAACATATTAAAAAAATTCTGATAGTGATGCAACAATAAAAACAATGTCCATTCTTTGTAATTCAAGAAAAGCTAGGCGACATCTATTTAAATTCATCTCTTTGAGGATGGGAACAATAAATTTCCTACGAGGCAGAGTATAAAATTTACAGAAAAGTAATACATGAATATCGGATTGCAGAGACAATTCATCACATAGACACATACACAATTCATTCGACCAGGAGTTAATTTCTGGGAAGGTCAGTAACCTAAAAACAATATTAAGTCTAAAACGTGTAAGAAGAAATCTATCATATTTAGACATAGGAAGGCTTAGGTATGGCTGTAATTTATCTCCGGTTAATATCATCTGATGTGAGCAAACCGTCTTTTTCTTTGTTTCCTCTAACAATCTCTTTTCCCTGAGGTGTTCCATAGACAGTTTTTCCAACAATTTTCTGGATATTTCGGCCCTTGTAGGTGGGTCCTCATAGTATTGTAAACAGTCAATTTCTGTCAACAAGGTTTTAACATAATTTAACCACTTAAGACCATTAACATTTTCAAGTTTTAACACATCCTGGAGTATGACACGATTTACAACACACTCATTTAGAGTCCATACCCTATGCCATAGGAGAATGGGCTGGGTTCTAATTATATCTGAGATATACGGCTGCCCCAGCTCCGCATGACAGATAAGGGTCGCAATACTTTCAGGTATGGACAAAATATACAGCATAAACTTGTTTTCAACTAGTTGAATTGATTTTATGTTGGCATACCCCCAGAGTCCCGATCCATACAAGGCCACCGATAAACACGTTGCATTATAAATAGTTAAAATTTCCCTTATCGGTTTCTTTCCCAGTTTTTTAATTAAACTCTTTAAGGACATCGTTGTCTTCGAGAACAAAAGAGTTCTTGCCTTTACCGCAGTTGTCCAGGAACCGGAGTCATGAAACAGGATGCCTAGATAAGGAAAGATGGACGTATTTTCTAGGGAAGTGTTATTTATGAACATCGTTTTCATTTGCTTCTTTGTTCGTGTTCCACAGTTCATGAAAAAGGTTTTGCTACAGTTGATTTTTAAATCCAAACTGAGCATGAATTTATTGAAGGATGTTATCAGGTTTTGCAGGGCCATGGGGGTACGAGCCATTAAAACAGCGTTGTCTGCATACAAGAGTGCAGGGATAGATCTTTTACCAACCATGGGCATGTCCCTGCACTCTTGTAGGAGATGAGGCTCCAGGCCATTTATATAGATCAGCAATTAAAAGGGCGCCAGGACGCATCCCTGGCGTACTCCACGCCCTATCCCAAACGATCTAGTACATTCCCCCCCTTTACCATAACGAACAGTAGCAGTGGCCCCTGAATACAATTCCCTCAGGAAGCGGATGATCGGTTCTTCCACGCCCAACCTTAACAGCAGTTTCCACAATTTATTGTGAGACAAACAATCAAAAGGCGATGTGAGATCGACAAACGTGAAATATAAACGCTCCCTTTTTATCGTTATATACTTCTGCTGAACAATAAATACATTTAGGCCCTGCTCAATAGTTCCTATGCCCTTTTGGAATCCGAATTGTAGGTCACTTATTACCCCATTATCCCCATTATCCTCTGCCCAGTTTTGTAATTTAGCTAAAATAACTCTACCAAGGATCTTTATAGATGAGTAGGGATATTGGCCTATAACATGTACAATTTTGCCTATCTCCCTTCTTGTAGATATGAACAATGATCGATGTAAACCATGATGGACTCAGACCCCTAGCTAATGCTGCGTTAAAAAGCTATACCAGCATGGGGCCCCAGATTTCACTGTTAGCTTTATACAGATCTGCTGGGATCCCATCTGGACCTGCCGCATTTCCACCCTTTGTAGCTTTCAGACTCGTTAAAGCTTCGGGCAGAGTTACCACCAGTTGTTGTGCATCGTCCCCTTTCTCGTGCAATACGTTGGGTCCTATTTCGGGAGTTTCCTATAAGCGCATATAGAGAGTGGCAAAATGTGCAACCCAGTCATCTTCATTATTCGCAATTTCCATGCGGGCTTTGGTATTATCATAAAGGAAGGGGGCATTTACCGCCCTCCAAAAAGCAGATGTATCTTTAGATTGTGAAGCTGCACATAGTTCTTCCCACGCCACCCTCTTAATGGCATTCTTCCTATTGGTCAATGCCAGATTGTAGCGTTTCCTTAGGTCTCTTATTAAAGCGGGGTCCCGGGGCACCCGGTGGATGGCGTGTTTAAGCTCAGTGAGGGCTTTGGTACATGCCTTATCAAACCATCTTCTACTATTCTTGGGCCCATTTCTTGACTCCACACTCAGATTCTCTTTGATAGTGAGTGCTATGATATTAAAATGTTCATTTATGTGCTCACTCTTGGAGTTTTCATCCAGACAAATTCTGAAGCTATCTGTACAAGTATTCACCAGCTTAGCTAGGAATTCCTCCGGGACCATCTTCCTCCACTTGAGTGTGTACCCATTTTGCCTCCCCAGCGTCACGTCCAGTGCTATCTGGGTAGGGGGCTGAGCATTTTGCCATACCACAAATGGGGTATCAATCTCAAGTATTTGTGGGAGATGATAGCTCATTGGACAGTCAAGAATCTTACAGCTGCCTATCCTTTGACCATAACTATTTGAGCAAATACTAAAATCAATAGTAGTCGATGCTCCCCTGCCAATAAAGGTCGGGGCAAATGGTATTGGTCTATGGGCTAATTCATTTGCATATCCCAAATCATAATTAAATAATATCTCATTTAACAGATCCCCGAATAAAGTATGATCAAAATGTGTGAGGTTAATGTCCTGCTCTAACATTAAACCACAAATGCCTTTTTGGCCCTTTTTGCAAAGTGGACAGTTAAACCCCCCCCCCCCCCCCATAAAAGCATTACTTCCTTCTCCTTACTATCTATTTCACATTGGAAGTCGTCACTTAACATTTTCATAATATCCTGAGTCGCACTACTTGGGATATTATTGTAAAAATGTATGATAATGACACTAGCTCCCCTCCTAGTACCTATCACCATTTTGTGGTAAAAACTACATTTGGAGTAAAAACGTACCCTCTCATCTGTTAAACGATTTGACAGGTACGTGATTAGACCGCCCTTAGGTCTCCCGTGTGCTCACCCCACTGCCGGCGTAAAGTAAGTTTTATAGCCGTTTAGATGTATAGGATCAATGGTCCAGGTTTCTTGCAGGGCCAAGATATCCAGGCTATTCGTGACAGTTTCCCAAGTGGGATTAATGATTTTCTGTTTTAAGCCTGCCACGTTCCAAAACATCAGGCTACAGGTTTCTTTATTCTCAGCCACTGCTGCCTCATCCATGACAGCATGTCCTATTTCCATCTCCTGGTTTTCCAAAGTAGTTTTACCACGGGTTTTTGTGGGCACAGAGATCTGGTTACTTATACTCTTCAGGTCTACTCCCTTTTTGCATATATTAGTCTCCCCCGCCACAGTTTTTGTCAAATGTATAATTTTATTGCCATGTGAGGCCCTCTTATTGCTTGATGTTCTTACACTCGTGTCAGGGATTTCCTGTAGTAAGCTACTATCAGATGGATTTGAGGGAATGGATAAAGAAGGGAAAGACTGGAGGGCCTCTTCACGCTCTGGGCGTCAGTCGACAGCCTCCAATTCGCTAAACCGATTGTAGCAGGGGCTGCAGATGTCAGGGTTCACAGAAGTATAAGATAAGAGAGCTATATTCTAAAAAGGCTATTTTTGGAGCATGCACAAAATAGGTGCGGTTGGCAGAGCCTATATTCAATCAACGTGATATGCACCAAAATATATGCAAATAGCTGATATAGGTCCTCAATGGGATCCACAGTTCAAGTGTGACGATTATATTCTTAGACAGTATCAAGGACTCCCAAGGAATACAGTAAAAGTGCAGTGCAAAAAGAAGGGGTGCTTACAGTTCAGTAGTCCGCAGCTGAAATAACAACCAGGGTCTCTGGCCCAGCCCAGTCACTTCAGGCTAGTGAGGGCCTAAGAGGACCCGCCCTTTGCCCGGGCTTCGC
This sequence comes from Lissotriton vulgaris, assembly GCF_964263255.1. Taxonomy (NCBI): domain Eukaryota; kingdom Metazoa; phylum Chordata; class Amphibia; order Caudata; family Salamandridae; genus Lissotriton; species Lissotriton vulgaris. The sequence goes on along the minus strand of NC_141696.1, from coordinate 1,143,681,810 downwards.
CGGCGCCGCCCTGCACGCTCCTGCGAGGCGGGAAATGAGGCTCAGATTTAAATGCCTCCTGGCGCTGTGCGGCGGGATGCGACTTCTGGTCGCAGGGGCTGGTGGCCAATGTGGTTCCTGGTCCCCTCGCGCTCTCCCCCGCTCTGCGGCTGCACTCGCGGTCCCAGGAGTGCGCCGGCAGGGGGAGAGCGAGAACAGAAGGGCAGGGGCCAGAAGCAGCAAACAAATGGCGGTCTTGGCAGCAATTAAGTTTGTAGAAGTCCCCGCTCTGCCGCAAATGAGGCTCAGATTTAAATGCCTCCTGGCGCTGTGCGGCGGGATGCGACTTCCGGTCGCCGGGGCTGGTGGGCAATGTGGTTCCTGGTCCCCTCGCGCTCTCCCCCGCTCTGTGGCAGCACTCGCGGTCTCAGGAGTGTGGCGGCGGGGGGAGAGCGAGAACAGAAGGGCAGGGGCCAGAAGCAGCAAACAAATGGCGGTCTTGGCAGAAAGTACGTTTGTAGAAGTCCCCGCTCTGCCGCAAAAGAGGCTCAGATTTAAATGCCTCCTGGCGCTGTGCGGCGGGATGCGACTTCCGGTCGCAGGGGCTGGTGGGCAATGTGGTTCCTGGTCCCCTCGCGCTCTCCCCGGCTCTGCGGCTGCACTTGCGGTCTCAGGAGTGCGGCGGCGGGGGGAGAGCGAGAACAGAAGGGCAGGGGCCAGAAGCAGCAAACAAATGGCGGTCTTGGCAGCAAGTAAGTTTGTAGAAGTCCCCGCTCTGCCGCAAATGAGGCTCAGATTTAAATGCCTCCTGGTGCTGTGCAGCGGGATGCGACTTCCGGTCGCAGGGGCTGGTGGGCAATGTGGTTCCTGGTCCCATCGCGCTCTCCCCCGCTCTGCGGCTTCACTCGCAGTCTCAGGAGTACAGCGGCGGTGCGAGAGCGAGAACAGAAGGGCAGGGGCCAGAAGCAGCAAACAAATGGCGGTCTTTGCAGCAAGTAAGTTTGTAGAAGTCCCCCTATCACGAGAAGGAGCATCGGTGAAGTAGAAACATGGCATAAAAATTGGGGAAACAGCGGTCCTCATCCTCCTGGACTTCTCTGCGGCATTCGACACTGTCTGCCACCCTAGTGCAGCGCCTCAGCAACGTCGGAATCCAAGAGAAGGCACTAGAATGGATCATCTCCTTCCTCGCCGGAAGGACACAGAGAGTCCACCTCCCCCGTTCAGATCAGAAGCCACCGAAGTCATCTGAGGCGTTCCTCAAGGCTCCTCGCTCAGCCCCACCCTCTTCAATGTCTACATGAGCCCCCTTGCGGCCATCGCACGCCAACACAACCTCAACATCATCTCTTACGCCGACGACACCCAGCTGATCCTCTCCCTCACCAACGACCCCGCCACCGCCAGAGCCAACCTACACAAAGGGATGAAAGACGTAGCCGAGTGGACGATGAACAGCCACCTGAAACTGAACTCGGACAAGATGGAAGCCCTCATCCTAGGATCTTCGCCCTCCGCCTGGGTCGACTCCTGGTGGCCCCCTGCCTAGGGCAGCGCACCCAAACCAACAGACCACGCACGCAACCTGGGCTTCATCCTGGACTCCTCCCTCTCCATGACCAGACAAGTCAACGCCGTCTCCTCGTCATGCTTCAACATCCTGCGCATGCTACGTAAGATCTTCCGGTGGATCCCCACCGAGACCAGGAAGACGGTCACCCAGGCCCTCGTCACCAGCCGACTGGACTACGGCAACTCCCTCTACGCCGGAACCCATGCCAAACTCCAGAAGAGACTCCAGCGGATCCAGAACGCCTCAGCAAGACTCATCCTGGACATCCCCCGACACAGCCACATCTCCGGACACCTGAGAGACCTGCACTGGCTCCCGGTCAACAAGAGAATCACGTTCCGACTCCTCACCCACGCACACAAAGCCCTACACAACCAAGGACCAAGATACCTCAACAACCGCCTCAACTTCTACACTCCCACACGCCAGCTTCGATCGACCAACCACGCCCTCGCCGCCGTCCCCCGCATCCGAAGAGCCACCACAGGAGGAATGTCCTTCTCCTACCTGGCCGCCAAGACGTGGAACTCCCTCCCGACCCACCTCCGCCTGACCCAAGACCACCTCGCCTTCATGAAGCAGCTCAAGACCTGGATGTTCGAGCAGTAGCGGACCCCCCCTCCCCAAGTGCCTTGAGACCCTCCGAGTGAGTAGCGCGCTATATAAATGCTTTGATTGATTGATTGATTAATAGCTCCTGAGAGACAACTGAGTGCAGGGGTTGGCAGGAGAAACTAACCTGACACTAGGGACCGGTGGTTCTCTGGCAGCAGATGCCCCAGGGAAGTAGTTGTGGTGATGGACGATGCATGATACTTAAACCCAGTGTGCATGTGAAGCAGGGGTCCTTTCCAAGTCCTAGAGGCCCGGAAGAAATGAGGTCGGTTGGGGGTCCTTATTTGGCAGTAGAGGCACCGCGATTGAGTCGCATCTCTTTCTAGAAAGGGACCCGATTTAACGAGGGAGAGGAGTTACCTGGCAGTGCCACTCGGTCCTTTGAAGATCCGGCTCTGGTTCAGCCTCCGGTTCACAGCCTCATATAAGAATCATGTAGGATGGGATGAGGAGTCTCCTCCACACAAAATCCAGTTAAAAAGTCAACCCACTGCACAAAGGCAGTACCCAGTTAAAACAAGACGCTAAAAAGCAAGTCAGGGAGATCTTAGATCAACTTGAATATCAAGGGGTGATTGAAACATGCACCTCACAAATGAACAATCCTTTGTTTCCTGTCTCCAAGCCAGACGATTCATATCGCCTAGTTTTGGACTACAGACATTTAAACTCCTGCGGCAAAACTTTTGCAGTACAAAACTCACACAGTGCAGCACTAATCAATAACATCGTGTGCAAAAAATATAAAACAACATTAGATATCTCTAATGGATTCTTCTGTCAAAACATTGCACCTGAAAGCAGGTATTTGAATGTTTTCTCAATAATGGGGTCGCAAAAACAATTTTGCAGACTCCTACAGGGATTCAAGAATAGCCCAGGATTATTCTCAGCAAGGGTAACAGAGTTACTACAAATATATGATGATGAGGCATTATCATATGTCGATGACATCTATCTTACAGACGATGACCTGGAGACTCACTTAAAAAGAGTGAACACCATAATACTTGGGTTCGCATCAGAGGGTTACAAATTCAACTTTAAAAAGTCAAGAATTGCCCATCTAACAGTCCTATTTTTAGGATATGAATTATCAAGTGAAAGCAAAAGCCTGGCAGACAACTTCCTAGAGAAGTGTGCAGTACTCCATGCACCAAAAACGCTGAAAAATTTACAATCAATACTAGGCTAAATTATGCAGAGAGGGCTAAACCTCTCTATGAATTAATAAAACCTGATTTCAAACCAATAAATTGGACTCAGAAACACACAGAAATCTTGAGATCACTACAAACAGACATGTTAGCTAAAACAAAATTGCAAACTCGCGACAATGTACGCAACCTTGTAATCCGAGTCACCCCAGGAAGATGCGGATTCACATACCTGACCTCTAATGAGGGAGAAACGGTACCTATAGCTTACAAATCACACTTGTACACTCAAGCTGAAATGAAATTCAGTTCTACAGAAAAAATTCTGACAGCGGTTCAAACTGCTGTAGCAAAAGAAAGAGCCCTGTCACAAGGTAAACGAATAATAATCGTTACACCAGTACCTGCCCTAGAAGCAGTAACAAGGGCAAGCATTCCGAATACTAAAGCTCTACATCCAAGATGGATACAATGGGTTAATTCTCTTGCTGCAACAGACGTAGTACACAAATTTGATCCTAATTTAAAAACACAAGAATTTCTCCAATATGAATACGAATGTCCTCTGCCGATTGAAATCCTGCCTCTTGAACATTACGGCTGTATAATATATACAGACGGATCAGCACAACCCGCAGTCGCGGGTAAACAAGCATATAGTGCTGCATGCGCGATTGTTAAAGGTCGTTGGCACAAAGGAAAATTTAGACCACTGGTCACTAAAACTGAATCTCTAGGAGATTGTGCAGCTCAGCGAGCTGAACTTCTGGCATTTAAGATGGCGCTTGAAAATACCGATCACGAATTCCCCACACTAATAGTGTGTGATTCATATTACTGCGTTCAATCTTACAATGAATACTTGCAGAACTGGGTTCAAAACGGCTTCAAAGATGCAAAAGGTGGCACAATCAAGCATAAAACGCTTTGGGAACAAGTAGTTCTTTTACAGAAAGAACTACAAAAGACTCACTTGATACATACACTGATTTATCAACGTGATGGCGTTCACGTTGCAGGGAATTCATTGGCTGATGAAGCAGCGAAGGCAGCTGTCCAAAAGGCTTCCGTAGCTGCTATCACCCGGTCAAAAAGCAAAAATAGACAGCGATATAATGCAAGCTGTCAGTGCTTCAGTAAAAGATGATAGAAAAACACTCCAGAAAGGCTTTCCAGTAAAGTACTCATACATAACTGATGCGAATAATGTTCCATTTGCTCGAATCCCTGGAGTGGGGGATAGGGCAATTCCAAACATGGAACACAGATTAGGACTTATTTTAGCGGCACACGAAGGGCTAGCTTCTGCACTTGCTGGTATTTCCGCCACCCATTGTTATTAAAACAGAGATATTGGTGGCCGGGCATGAGAAAACAAACTAAGAACTATGTTCTAGAATGTGAAATATGCCAAAGAATGAAAGTGTCAACAGTCAAACGACCAGCACAGACGCCCCTTCTAATCTCAGATAAACAATTAGCATGTGTTTACCTGGACCACTGTGGTCCCTTACAAAGGGATGGCAACTATAAATATATCATGGTCGCAGTGGATTCCTGTACGAGATTCATTTGGATGTGGCCCCAGTGCTCTGCTGACGCCAGAACTGTTATAAAAGATTTGCAAGTCTTTATTAGCACATACGCAATTGGCATGCTACATTCTGACCAGGGTCCCGCGTTTAGCTCTCGAGCTTACAAAGAGGCCATGACCAGCATTGGCATAGCATTGCGTTACTCTTCTCCCTTCCATCCTGAAGGAAATGCGGTAGTGGAAAGAAAAAAACAGTGACATAAAGCAATCTATAACGGCGAGGGTATTAGGTTCGGGTGATGGGTGGGTCAAACATTTATTTAATAAGTGTCCAACGTAGTCTTAATAACATGCCAAGAAATTCTCTAGGAGGTATCAGTCCGTACGAACTTTTGTTTGGTACTAGAATGATTATCCAGGATCTGGATCGTCAAACTTCAGTGGTGGAAGAAAAAACCTTTGATATCAAAGATCATTTGGCTGTTTTACACGACTTGAATGAAACAAGAAAGAGTCTAAGTAACATAAAGTTTAAGCCAACAACCACTGAAGAACCACCTGTCCCAGCAAGACCTGTCTGGATTCCGAAGAGTGGGGATCTGGTCAGAGAAAAGATCGCTGTGAAGAAGGAATTTGGGCCTTCTTACAGAAAAGCAGTACCTGTCTTAGCTGTCAGCGGAACAAGATCAGTAGTACTACCGCCACTTGCTGGTAAAAAGGAAAACAGAATTGTTTCCATCGATCTGGTGAAACCACAAACATGTGGCCGATAATAAATAGCAGGCCCAGTGGACTACCAAGAAATAGCAAAAGACCAAACTTTGCTACAATCCAAGAGGTTCAAACTGAGAGACTAATCACATTCGATAAACCTGCAGTAAATAACAAGGGACTATGCAACAAAGCCATGGAACTTGTGCTCTTGAAACCCAAATTGCAACAGTTCGTGAAGATACACCAATCTACAACGATGTGGCATCAGAATGTACAAATGTAACAAAAGAAAATGCAAAGATCAATGGAAACCCGGGAGCAATCCCACCAATTGACAGAACAGCAACTGGCTATTTTATCAACTTTGATGACTTTTCCGATGATCCAAGTGAAGATGGAGAAAAGCCAGCAACAAAAACTTTCAAAGAAAAAATAACTGAACTTTTTCACTAACTAAAAGAAACATATCTGATTTCACCATGGATTGAATTGTGGACTGTGTTAGGTGTACTTTTCCTCCTGCTTTGGCTCATCATGGTTTAATACTTGGGTAGATTCATTGATGGAAAATATAGTACAATGGACACCGCAAGTCAGAACATCAACTTGGTCTAAAGTCTCACAGATCCTCTCACATCGAGAAAAGAGAACTATCATCAGTGAACATCACAGCCAACCTAATACCTGGTGGTATAGCATGGGACAAAACTGACTATGATATTTATGGCCCGATTGAGCTCTTAAAGTATCCACACCAGTTTAAGGTTTCCTTAAGTGACTTTGTGATACCAAGCTCCTTCTCTGATGATTGGGATTTTGAAAATAATAATATGATGTCAGATTTAGTAATGCCAGCTAAATTCACAGAACATGATTATTTACAGAGTTCATCAAATTATGAAGAATTATACTGTTACAATCACTATGGTCATCACTATTTGCATAAATCAGCACAACCTAGAAATGTTTTTAATTATAATCAATGGGAACATTGTCCAACTTCGCCAATAGGCAGGTCGAAGACATTCTATGAGAAATTTCCATACTGCTCAGGGTTTAAGAATAGTGATCCAGAAACGTTTTATTTTAAAATGTTAAACAAAACAGGAATGAAAACAATGTTGACAAATACTAAACTGATTTATTCTGAAAGGTTTTTATGACAGAATGACTACATTTGGTTTTGAGTTCTGGAAAAATAAGATTGAAGCAAAAACCATCTGGGGTACAAAAGACTGGCAGGTACAAGGTCTAGAATCGTTATTTAGAGCCTGCATGATCCCAGAACAAATAATATTCCTGAATGATACCATTCAACAAACGACTTGTCTTGGTTTAGATAAGATAAAAGACTTAAATAAACCGTCTATTCCGAAGCCCATACCTGATAGTAATTGCACTACGGATGTGGAAATAGACGTATCCCATATTTTTAAGCAAAACAGAACAAATCCTGATTGGAAAAAATGGTTGATCTGGCCCAGAGACACTAATAACTGTCAAGATAGATTCCTGAACAAAAAACAGGGGTAAAAACTGACCAGGCCAGACCCAAGATACTCCCAGAGACAACATCCAAGGATAGTTACAACATACAGTGTAGGGAAATTATGCCTTGAGTGGCTACAGAAATCCACACTGGCTGAAATTAAGCAACACTTGACTTTACTTAAAGAAGGTGCTGACTTGCGAGATTTCATAATGGGACCTCGCAAACAGCGTCAAAAACGTTTCATAGCGGCCGGTATATACGCTGCATACAACGAAGCTTGGAAAGTAATGCAAATTGAAACAGCAGAAAAAATACGAGAAATTGATCGTATAAATTTGGAAAAATCACTTTCTGTAGTGGACAATGGGTTAAAACTCTGTCCTCCATAATATATTCACTGGACAGCATTGTATCATCTGCCTTTGATATAATAGAGCAAGACTTGCTAATTTTACAACATGGTCAGTCCCAATTGCGTTCTATTGTACAGCTTGGCTGGACGTTGCAAAACCTATGTTCAGGCTACGTGCCATGGCGTCTAATCAACATAACGTCATTATTTTCTATCTTTAACCTTACTGATAAACAAATCAGTTTGGCACAAAAAGGAGCAGATTATATGATTCTGAGCATTGAAAAACTTGAGAGATTACCATTGACAATGTCAGAGAGACCTGTCATTGAATGAATAATACACGGAACAATTACAATTCCGATAACAACTTTCCAGTTTAAATATTGCCAAGAATATATACCAGCAGGCCAGTATGAAAGGTTGGGTAAAGGATACATCAAATCAACCTGGGATTTACCTTACACACACAAATGTTACAGTGAAGGGAAAAAGGAGGTATTCCTTAGTGGCAATAATTGTAAAAAATCACTAAGCGGTACACTTCTGTGTCAAGGTATTAACTTGCATGGAGCCCGCAAAGGGTCTTCAAATAACCTTTTATGTCACCTACAAGGTACTCCTGCAAAACAGATAGAGCCATTCTTCAGACAGCTTTCCAACGAAAGCTACTTTTTAATAAATGACCACAGCTGTTGTGGAATGGTGCCAGGAGAATGCTATCTCGTAACTGTTACTTCCAGGGTCGTTTTCTGTATGCAAGTATTGTATCCAAACAGCAATCCAGACATGGAGGCGGCAATATGGCCTTATGTGAATATCTCTTCTATTCGAATTGATACTTTAAGGAGAATGAAGTCTATTCTTTTACAGACCACTGTGCCACTGACGTCGTCCAAAGAAACGTATGATCTGCAAGTTGCAAGGACGACATCAGAGATACATACCCTTTTATCAACAAATTGCCCCATGCATTTCGTAGAAATGTTAAGTCAAATCTTAAACATGTCTGATACCAGTGGCATCGCACATGTATTTAAGACAGTGTTTCGGGACTGTTAGCACCCTTTGAAACAGTTCTGGGCATCTTCCCGAATTTTGTCCATTCTGTCTTTGGCGGCCTACCTTTAATTTTGGGACTCGTGGCAGGAATTCTATTTTTCTTCCTTCTGCTCCGATATGGCAAGCCAGTCCACAGACAAGACTCCAGCAATGATGGAAGAAACGATCCTAGCAATACGATACCGAGACCGTATCACTAAGGTCCTCGGATTGGCCCGGCTAAGAGATCTGAGTACAACCTTGTTTCTTTCATTCAGACCAATCTAGCAAGATTGCATCTTATCTGTGCTTCGATGTCTGCTATGCGGAGAAGAATGCTTGTTGGACGTCTGTCTTACACTACCATCAGCTGTACCAATAGATATCGACGCCTTGCTTTGTCCAGTAACGACTCATGCAACGTGTTGTCCCCAGCGGCTACCTATTCTGATGACGGCATTCGTTGAGACTTCACCATTACGAGTAGGAGAAGAATGCTTGTTGGATGTCTGTCTTACACTACCATCAGCTGTACCAATAGATATCGACGCCTTGCTTTGTCCAGTAACGACTCATGCAACGTGTTGTCCCCAGCGGCTACCTATTCTGATGACGGCATTCGTTGAGACTTCACCATTACGAGTAGGTGGCAGTGAAGTACGAGAGGAAAGCAGCACCAAACAGGTACAACCTTCTGTGAGCATTGCTGATCCAAACATCGATGATAGCAATCACGCACAGAACTGCACAGTTTCAGTATTTTCAAACTTGTTCGAACTTTCACCTGATGTTGTAGACCAATTTTTTGCAAGCCTATCTGATATGATGTTCTCCCCTGAACAACGAGAATAACTTTTAAAAACAACAAGCACACAGCGTTCCCTGAACTCTGAATTTGGCCTTCAGTTCTATTAAACAAAGCAACTGAAAACATTTGGAACTATTTTTTCCCCTGAAAGCAAAATTATTTTTCCTTCAAATAAAAAATATTTACCTTTTTTCTGGCACATGGTACTTTGCTTAAAGTAGAACTATTCTTAGAGAACAGAGCTTCTATTTTTAGAGACGTTAGAGACAATATTTACCTCATCCTCTAGCACATGTACAATATCGTATAAATATGTGATGAAATGGTCTCGACCTTATTTTCTGTATACAGAGCCATTTCATGTGTAATTTTCGCAATTCATTCAGCTGATATATATATGCATTTAACTGAATGATAACCCTGCTTGAAAAGCGTACAGTACCAATACTCATTTTCGTGTATAAACCATACACCATTTCAAATGCAATTTATGTATTTTGGGGTGGGTTGGAAAACACACATGCATCGTTATACGTTTATATTGCTTATTATTTAGTAATGATGAACATTAATACGTGGAGTGGGTGTTGTATTTCTATCTAGGACCCTAATTCGATATTCCCAGAGTCATGCCCTTATCTGGTTATAACTAATAATATCCTTATAAAGGCATAAGAATCATATCCATATTTAGTATTAGCCCATGCAGTCCAAAACACTGCAAGGCTACTCCCATAGACTCCTAGAAAGCACAACGCGTTCTTTAAACAAACTAAGCCTCCAGCAGCCCGGGAAAACCCCGTGCTTTTGTTTTGATTTGCACAAGAACTCCTGGAGTCCAGAAAGAACTGTTAGTTCTTAGTGACGTCTTATGTCCTACCTTACGTCAAACCCGGCACCTTTCAGGTATAAATATAAATATACCAACGTTGCCTTAAGCAAACACACGGTGGTTGGGAGCAGAGCGATGTTCTTCTTGCCCCGGAGCCCAGCTGTTATGAGAGCTGACTGAAACCGCCCCTCCCCTTGACGCACTGAGAGAGACGCTGTCTTTTTCTCCAGCCGAGAAAATCCAGCTCCGGTGTTCCCAAGTCTCCCTCGCGGGTTGCTGGGAGATAGAGTCCTGAGAAACGAGATACAAGACCTCCTTCATTCTATAACCAAGGTACGGAGCTGATTAAAACCTTAGAGAGAATTCTTGATACCGATACTTGGCAAAAAACTTAACTTAACTTAAAACTGCAAACGTACTTACTCTTTCCCACGTATTAGGCTTAGGTCAGGTACACCGGGGTAGGCGTATTTAGAAGCACCAGTTGAGCCCGTTAGTCAATGTTTTTATGTATGTATATATTTTATCCATTTTAAAGTATCACATGGCTAAGAAACCATATCAATGCTTTTACAGTATTATTTCATACTACTACTTTTACTGTATTTTTACTGTACGCACTTTACTTTATAATAAGTATTACAATTGTGGCAATTCATTTCTCTTGCATGAGAAAGAAGACTGCTCAATAAAATGACACTTTTTTATTGAAAACGCCCGTCTCTCTATTTCTCTGCATTCTGGTGGAACCAAGCATGCAGGATTGACTGAGTGAAATAGCTGTCTATTGTTTTCACACGACTCTAGAGATACACTCTTTATTCTGGGGGAGCAAAGTTGTCATGTTTATGCGGTTGTCAGAAACGAATCCCTTCTTGTCTAAATCAGGACGGTTAACCCTTTCCTGAACATTCAAGAAAGTTTCTAGTGACCTCTGAGCTAGCTGGCAAAACTAATTAAGTCTAACATAGTCAGTAGAGACCTAGATGACCTCAGTCCTATGTCTACACTGCTGTTTATGTTATTCCAATGCGCAGAGCCTATTGGGAATATAGGAACTACACCACAACAGCACCACTCAACACCACCACAGCACCACACAGCACCACTCAGCACCACCACAGCATCACTCAGCACCACAACAGCACCACTCAGCACAACCACAGCATCACTCAGCACAACCACAGCATCACTCAGCACCACCACAGCACCACTCAGCGCAACCACAGCACCACTCAGCACCACCACAGCATCACTCAGCACCACCACCACAGCACCACTCAGCACCACCACAGCACCACTCAGCACCACCACAGCATCTCTCAGCACCACCACAGCACCACGCAGCACCACCAAAGCATCACTCAGCACCACCACAGCACCACTCAGCACCACCACAGCACCACTCAGCGCAACCACAGCACCACTCAGCTCAACCACAGCATCACTTAGCACAACCACAGCATCACTCAGCACAACCACAGCATCACTCAGCGCAATCACAGCATAACTCAGCGCAACCACAGCATCACTCAGCGTAACCACAGCATCACTCAGCGCAACCACAGCATCACTCAGCGCAACCACAGCATCACTCAGTGCAACCACAGCATCACTCAGCACCACCACAGCACCACTCAGCACCACCACAGCATCACTCAGCACACCACAGCACCACTCAGCACCACCACAGCACCACTCAGCGTAACCACAGCATCACTCAGCGCAACCACAGCACCACTCAGCACCACCACAGCACCACTCAGCACCACCACATTATCACTCAGCACCACCACAGCACCACCACAGCACCAATCAGCACCCCCACAGCATCACTCAGCGCCACTCCAGCATCACTCAGCTCCACCACAGCATCACTCAGCGCCATCGCAGCATTATTCTGTGCAACCATTCAACAACAACTGGCTCAAATATGTTCTCTCAATGTTTAAAGCTTTATTACAAATGTCACAAAAAGATGTTAATATTTCACTTCTGTTCTTGGATTTTCGACACAATGAAATACACTGAACATAATAATAATAATAATAATAATATAATACTGATATTTGTAGAGCGCGAACAGCTACCTCACGAGGAGGTGTCCCGGTGCTATGTGAGCAGTTAAGCAGAGCGAATAGCAGAAGGGAGGCTTAGATTTTCTGCATAAAGAGCCAGGTCTTTAATTGCTTCTTAAATCCAGATTCTGTTGAAGCAGATTGGATGGAGGGCGGTAGGGTGTTCCACAATTTCACTGTGCCAGCAGAAAAGGACCTGCCTCCAAGTCGAGCTTTACTGACTCGTGGGGCGAGTAGCTGAAGCAGGGAATTTGAGTGCAAGAGCCTCTCCTGATGGTAGCAGGGGAGTCTGAGTTTTAAATTATTGGGGCAAGTGCCCCTTAGAGCTCTGAACGCCAGGGTCAAGGCTTTGAATTTGATTCTGCTTGCCACTGGGAGCCAGTGCAGTTCGCACAGATGTGGAGAGACACGCTGTCTAAAAGGAATGTGCTTTATCAGTCTCGCAGCCGCATTCTGCACGATCTGTAAACGTTGAACCAAATATTTTGGTAAGCCAAGATAGAGGCCATTCGCGTAATCTAGTCTGGCTGTAACAGTCGCGTGGACTACCATTTTGCGACAATCTTCTGGTAAAAGAGAAAGAAACTTGCGGAGATTCCTAAGTTTGTGAAGACACCCTGATATGACCTGCTGAATATGGGAAGAAAAGGAGAGACTGTCATCGCATCTCACCCCCAAGTTCTTTGCATTGGTACTGGGGGTCGGTGGAGGGCCCATTTCAGGTGGCCACCACAGGTCCGAGGGGGGGCGTGTATTTTTGCCAAAAAAGACCACCTCAGTCTTACCTGCATTCAGTTTTAATTTATTGGTATTCATCCAGCAGGCAACATCTCGAAGGCAGCCCCTCATTTTACTAAAAGCTGCCTCCGATAGATCTGAGTAGGGGAAGACTAATTGAGTATCATCTGCATACGAAATCGCCTTGGCCCCCATTTGGCAATCAAGGTGAAGAGTGGAGCTAAATAAACATTAAAAAGTAAAGGGCTAAGAGCTGACCCCTGGGGAACGCAACACCAAAGGCGTTTTGGCTTAGAGGAGAAGGCGCCCAGGGCCACTTTCTGGGAGCGATCTGTAAGATAGGAGTGGAGCCATCCCCGTGCCTTGTCCCCCAGACCAATATCCTCCAACCGTTGCAGCAGTCTGCCATGGTCCACCGTATCAAACGCGGCTGATAGATCCAGGAGCACCAGCATAGCTGATGCTCCTGAATCTAAGGACCACCTAATCGACTCAGCCACCTCAATGAGAGCGGTCTCGGTACTGAAACCCGATCTCAAAATCTTCACAAAAGTTATTTATAAAAGTTTAAGCTATTGCCATTATAAATTACAATCACTTTTATTTAAGTATTAATTAATTAATTAAAAAAATAAAAGCCATTGTTATTTTTAATATCAATACATCTAAGTCACATAAATACAAAACATGTTGCAGTACAAATGCTATAGGTGTCACATTATCGAAAGTTATAACTATTGGCATTGTAAATGACAAAGCTAATAATTTAGCTATTTTCAAAACCAACACATAAATAAAAAAATTGTCATTTACAAAACCAATAGCTCAAACTTTCCTAATCCGAGACCTATTGCATTGCAAATGCTTGTTTGTATTTTACTTTTACTGTCTCCTCACAGTCGCGCTTTATAAACCGTTTTCAAATAAAAAAAATTCCGCTTGTGGAGAAATCTAATGAAATAAAACACCCTGTGTCAAGCTAGCCCAAGTGAGTCAAGCTGATGCATGCAAATAACCGCTATCATACCTTTAACTATAAATGCCGAAGCTAACAACAGAATTTAACTCCAATCAGACACGAGCTGATGAAACCAAAATAAGTCAGAAACAAGACTGTGACAAACCATACTTGGGCTTATCAACGGATTTCTGAAAGCTCACCGTGTCAAAGAGCAGGAGTCAATCCAGGATTTATGTGTTCTAAATCTGTGCTATGATATTAAAATGTTCATTTATGTGCTCACTCTTGGAGTTTTCATCCAGACAAATTCTGAAGCTATCTGTACAAGTATTCACCAGCTTAGCTAGGAATTCCTCCGGGACCATCTTCCTCCACTTGAGTGTGTACCCATTTTGCCTCTCCAGCGTCACGTCCAGTGCTATCTGGGTAGGGGGCTGAGCATTTTGCCATACCACAAATGGGGTATCAATCTCAAGTATTTGTGGGAGATGATAGCTCATTGGACAGTCAAGAATCTTACAGCTGCCTATCCTTTGACCATAACTATTTGAGCAAATACTAAAATCAATAGTAGTCGATGCTCCCCTGCCAATAAAGGTCGGGGCAAATGGTATTGGTCTATGGGCTAATTCATTTGCATATCCCAAATCATAATTAAATAATATCTCATTTAACAGATCCCCGAATAAAGTATGATCAAAATGTGTGAGGTTAATGTCCTGCTCTAACATTAAACCACAAATGCCTTTTTGGCCCTTTTTGCAAAGTGGACAGTTAAACCCCCCCCCCCCCCATAAAAGCATTACTTCCTTCTCCTTACTATCTATTTCACATTGGAAGTCGTCACTTAACATTTTCATAATATCCTGAGTCGCACTACTTGGGATATTATTGTAAAAATGTATGATAATGACACTAGCTCCCCTCCTAGTACCTATCACCATTTTGTGGTAAAAACTACATTTGGAGTAAAAACGTACCCTCTCATCTGTTAAACGATTTGACAGGTACGTGATTAGACCGCCCTTAGGTCTCCCGTGTGCTCACCCCACTGCCGGCGTAAAGTAAGTTTTATAGCCGTTTAGATGTATAGGATCAATGGTCCAGGTTTCTTGCAGGGCCAAGATATCCAGGCTATTCATGACAGTTTCCCAAGTGGGATTAATTATTTTCTGTTTTAAGCCTGCCACGTTCCAAAACATCAGGCTACAGGTTTCTTTATTCTCAGCCACTGCTGCCTCATCCATGACAGCATGTCCTATTTCCATCTCCTGGTTTTCCAAAGTAGTTTTACCACGGGTTTTTGTGGGCACAGAGATCTGGTTACTCATACTCTTCAGGTCTACTCCCTTTTTGCATATATTAGTCTCCCCCGCCACAGTTTTTGTCAAATGTATAATTTTATTGCCATGTGAGGCCCTCTTATTGCTTGATGTTCTTACACTCGTGTCAGGGATTTCCTGTAGTAAGCTACTATCAGATGGATTTGAGGGAATGGATAAAGAAGGGAAAGACTGGAGGGCCTCTTCACGCTCTGGGCGTCAGTCGACAGCCTCCAATTCGCTAAACCGATTGTAGCAGGGGCTGCAGATGTCAGGGTTCACAGAAGTATAAGATAAGAGAGCTATATTCTAAAAAGGCTATTTTTGGAGCATGCACAAAATAGGTGCGGTTGGCAGAGCCTATATTCAATCAACGTGATATGCACCAAAATATATGCAAATAGCTGATATAGGTCCTCAATGGGATCCACAGTTCAAGTGTGACGATTATATTCTTAGACAGTATCAAGGACTCCCAAGGAATACAGTAAAAGTGCAGTGCAAAAAGAAGGGGTGCTTACAGTTCAGTAGTCCGCAGCTGAAATAACAACCAGGGTCTCTGGCCCAGCCCAGTCACTTCAGGCTAGTGAGGGCCTAAGAGGACCCGCCCTTTGCCCGGGCTTCGCCGGCGCCGCCCTGCGCGCTCCTGCGAGGCGGGAAATGAGGCTCAGATTTAAATGCCTCCTGGCGCTGTGCGGCGGGATGCGACTTCTGGTCGCAGGGGCTGGTGGCCAATGTGGTTCCTGGTCCCCTCGCGCTCTCCCCCGCTCTGCGGCTGCACTCGCGGTCCCAGGAGTGCGCCGGCAGGGGGAGAGCGAGAACAGAAGGGCAGGGGCCAGAAGCAGCAAACAAATGGCGGTCTTGGCAGCAATTAAGTTTGTAGAAGTCCCCGCTCTGCCGCAAATGAGGCTCAGATTTAAATGCCTCCTGGCGCTGTGCGGCGGGATGCGACTTCCGGTCGCAGGGGCTGGTGGGCAATGTGGTTCCTGGTCCCCTCGTGCTCTCCCCCGCTCTGTGGCAGCACTCGCGGTCTCAGGAGTGTGGCGGCGGGGGGAGAGCGAGAACAGAAGGGCAGGGGCCAGAAGCAGCAAACAAATGGCGGTCTTGGCAGAAAGTACGTTTGTAGAAGTCCCCGCTCTGCCGCAAATGAGGCTCAGATTTAAATGCCTCCTGGCGCTGTGCGGCGGGATGCGACTTCCGGTCGCAGGGGCTGGTGGGCAATGTGGTTCCTGGTCCCCTCGCGCTCTCCCCGGCTCTGCGGCTGCACTTGCGGTCTCAGGAGTGCGGCGGCGGGGGGAGAGCGAGAACAGAAGGGCAGGGGCCAGAAGCAGCAAACAAATGGCGGTCTTGGCAGCAAGTAAGTTTGTAGAAGTCCCCGCTCTGCCGCAAATGAGGCTCAGATTTAAATGCCTCCTGGTGCTGTGCAGCGGGATGCGACTTCCGGTCGCAGGGGCTGGTGGGCAATGTGGTTCCTGGTCCCCTCGCGCTCTCCCCCGCTCTGCGGCTTCACTCGCAGTCTCAGGAGTACAGCGGCGGTGGGAGAGCGAGAACAGAAGGGCAGGGGCCAGAAGCAGCAAACAAATGGCGGTCTTTGCAGCAAGTAAGTTTGTAGAAGTCCCCCTATCACGAGAAGGAGCATCGGTGAAGTAGAAACATGGCATAAAAATTGGGGAAACAGCGGTCCTCATCCTCCTGGACTTCTCTGCGGCATTCGACACTGTCTGCCACCCTAGTGCAGCGCCTCAGCAACGTCGGAATCCAAGAGAAGGCACTAGAATGGATCATCTCCTTCCTCGCCGGAAGGACACAGAGAGTCCACCTCCCCCGTTCAGATCAGAAGCCACCGAAGTCATCTGAGGCGTTCCTCAAGGCTCCTCGCTCAGCCCCACCCTCTTCAATGTCTACATGAGCCCCCTTGCGGCCATCGCACGCCAACACAACCTCAACATCATCTCTTACGCCGACGACACCCAGCTGATCCTCTCCCTCACCAACGACCCCGCCACCGCCAGAGCCAACCTACACAAAGGGATGAAAGACGTAGCCGAGTGGATGATGAACAGCCACCTGAAACTGAACTCGGACAAGATGGAAGCCCTCATCCTAGGATCTTCGCCCTCCGCCTGGGTCGACTCCTGGTGGCCCCCTGCCTAGGGCAGCGCACCCAAACCAACAGACCACGCACGCAACCTGGGCTTCATCCTGGACTCCTCCCTCTCCATGACCAGACAAGTCAACGCCGTCTCCTCGTCATGCTTCAACATCCTGCGCATGCTACGTAAGATCTTCCGGTGGATCCCCACCGAGACCAGGAAGACGGTCACCCAGGCCCTCGTCACCAGCCGACTGGACTACGGCAACTCCCTCTACGCCGGAACCCATGCCAAACTCCAGAAGAGACTCCAGCGGATCCAGAACGCCTCAGCAAGACTCATCCTGGACATCCCCCGACACAGCCACATCTCCGGACACCTGAGAGACCTGCACTGGCTCCCGGTCAACAAGAGAATCACGTTCCGACTCCTCACCCACGCACACAAAGCCCTACACAACCAAGGACCAAGATACCTCAACAACCGCCTCAACTTCTACACTCCCACACGCCAGCTTCGATCGACCAACCACGCCCTCGCCGCCGTCCCCCGCATCCGAAGAGCCACCACAGGAGGAATGTCCTTCTCCTACCTGGCCGCCAAGACGTGGAACTCCCTCCCGACCCACCTCCGCCTGACCCAAGACCACCTCGCCTTCATGAAGCAGCTCAAGACCTGGATGTTCGAGCAGTAGCGGACCCCCCCTCCCCAAGTGCCTTGAGACCCTCCGAGTGAGTAGCGCGCTATATAAATGCTTTGATTGATTGATTGATTAATAGCTCCTGAGAGACAACTGAGTGCAGGGGTTGGCAGGAGAAACTAACCTGACACTAGGGACCGGTGGTTCTCTGGCAGCAGATGCCCCAGGGAAGTAGTTGTGGTGATGGACGATGCATGATACTTAAACCCAGTGTGCATGTGAAGCAGGGGTCCTTTCCAAGTCCTAGAGGCCCGGAAGAAATGAGGTCGGTTGGGGGTCCTTATTTGGCAGTAGAGGCACCGCGATTGAGTCGCATCTCTTTCTAGAAAGGGACCCGATTTAACGAGGGAGAGGAGTTACCTGGCAGTGCCACTCGGTCCTTTGAAGATCCGGCTCTGGTTCAGCCTCCGGTTCACAGCCTCATATAAGAATCATGTAGGATGGGATGAGGAGTCTCCTCCACACAAAATCCAGTTAAAAAGTCAACCCACTGCACAAAGGCAGTACCCAGTTAAAACAAGAAGCTAAAAAGCAAGTCAGGGAGATCTTAGATCAACTTGAATATCAAGGGGTGATTGAAACATGCACCTCACAAATGAACAATCCTTTGTTTCCTGTCTCCAAGCCAGACGATTCATATCGCCTAGTTTTGGACTACAGACATTTAAACTCCTGCGGCAAAACTTTTGCAGTACAAAACTCACACAGTGCAGCACTAATCAATAACATCGTGTGCAAAAAATATAAAACAACATTAGATATCTCTAATGGATTCTTCTGTCAAAACATTGCACCTGAAAGCAGGTATTTGAATGTTTTCTCAATAATGGGGTCGCAAAAACAATTTTGCAGACTCCTACAGGGATTCAAGAATAGCCCAGGATTATTCTCAGCAAGGGTAACAGAGTTACTACAAATATATGATGATGAGGCATTATCATATGTCGATGACATCTATCTTACAGACGATGACCTGGAGACTCACTTAAAAAGAGTGAACACCATAATACTTGGGTTCGCATCAGAGGGTTACAAATTCAACTTTAAAAAGTCAAGAATTGCCCATCTAACAGTCCTATTTTTAGGATATGAATTATCAAGTGAAAGCAAAAGCCTGGCAGACAACTTCCTAGAGAAGTGTGCAGTACTCCATGCACCAAAAACGCTGAAAAATTTACAATCAATACTAGGCTTCCTGAATTTCGGTAGAACATACATTCTAAATTATGCAGAGAGGGCTAAACCTCTCTATGAATTAATAAAACCTGATTTCAAACCAATAAATTGGACTCAGAAACACACAGAAATCTTGAGATCACTACAAACAGACATGTTAGCTAAAACAAAATTGCAAACTCGCGACAATGTACGCAACCTTGTAATCCGAGTCACCCCAGGAAGATGCGGATTCACATACCTGACCTCTAATGAGGGAGAAACGGTACCTATAGCTTACAAATCACACTTGTACACTCAAGCTGAAATGAAATTCAGTTCTACAGAAAAAATTCTGACAGCGGTTCAAACTGCTGTAGCAAAAGAAAGAGCCCTGTCACAAGGTAAACGAATAATAATCGTTACACCAGTACCTGCCCTAGAAGCAGTAACAAGGGCAAGCATTCCGAATACTAAAGCTCTACATCCAAGATGGATACAATGGGTTAATTCTCTTGCTGCAACAGACGTAGTACACAAATTTGATCCTAATTTAAAAACACAAGAATTTCTCCAATATGAATACGAATGTCCTCTGCCGATTGAAATCCTGCCTCTTGAACATTACGGCTGTATAATATATACAGACGGATCAGCACAACCCGCAGTCGCGGGTAAACAAGCATATAGTGCTGCATGCGCGATTGTTAAAGGTCGTTGGCACAAAGGAAAATTTAGACCACTGGTCACTAAAACTGAATCTCTAGGAGATTGTGCAGCTCAGCGAGCTGAACTTCTGGCATTTAAGATGGCGCTTGAAAATACCGATCACGAATTCCCCACACTAATAGTGTGTGATTCATATTACTGCGTTCAATCTTACAATGAATACTTGCAGAACTGGGTTCAAAACGGCTTCAAAGATGCAAAAGGTGGCACAATCAAGCATAAAACGCTGTGGGAACAAGTAGTTCTTTTACAGAAAGAACTACAAAAGACTCACTTGATACATACACTGAGTTATCAACGTGATGGCGTTCACGTTGCAGGGAATTCATTGGCTGATGAAGCAGCGAAGGCAGCTGTCCAAAAGGCTTCCGTAGCTGCTATCACCCGGTCAAAAAGCAAAAATAGACAGCGATATAATGCAAGCTGTCAGTGCTTCAGTAAAAGATGATAGAAAAACACTCCAGAAAGGCTTTCCAGTAAAGTACTCATACATAACTGATGCGAATAATGTTCCATTTGCTCGAATCCCTGGAGTGGGGGATAGGGCAATTCCAAACATGGAACACAGATTAGGACTTATTTTAGCGGCACACGAAGGGCTAGCTTCTGCACTTGCTGGTATTTCCGCCACCCATTGTTATTAAAACAGAGATATTGGTGGCCGGGCATGAGAAAACAAACTAAGAACTATGTTCTAGAATGTGAAATATGCCAAAGAATGAAAGTGTCAACAGTCAAACGACCAGCACAGACGCCCCTTCTAATCTCAGATAAACAATTAGCATGTGTTTACCTGGACCACTGTGGTCCCTTACAAAGGGATGGCAAC
The DNA here is from genome assembly GCF_964263255.1 of Lissotriton vulgaris. NCBI lineage: Eukaryota > Metazoa > Chordata > Amphibia > Caudata > Salamandridae > Lissotriton > Lissotriton vulgaris. Next base: position 1,143,661,108 of record NC_141696.1, on the reverse strand, counting down.
TATAAATATATCATGGTCGCAGTGGATTCCTGTACGAGATTCATTAGGTTGTGGCCCCAGTGCTCTGCTGACGCCAGAACTGTTATAAAAGATTTGCAAGTCTTTATTAGCACATACGCAATTGGCATGCTACATTCTGACCAGGGTCCCGCGTTTAGCTCTCGAGCTTACAAAGAGGCCATGACCAGCATTGGCATAGCATTGCGTTACTCTTCTCCCTTCCATCCTGAAGGAAATGCGGTAGTGGAAAGAAAAAAACAGTGACATAAAGCAATCTATAACGGCGAGGGTATTAGGTTCGGGTGATGGGTGGGTCAAACATTTATTTAATAAGTGTCCAACGTAGTCTTAATAACATGCCAAGAAATTCTCTAGGAGGTATCAGTCCGTACGAACTTTTGTTTGGTACTAGAATGATTATCCAGGATCTGGATCGTCAAACTTCAGTGGTGGAAGAAAAAACCTTTGATATCAAAGATCATTTGGCTGTTTTACACGACTTGAATGAAACAAGAAAGAGTCTAAGTAACATAAAGTTTAAGCCAACAACCACTGAAGAACCACCTGTCCCAGCAAGACCTGTCTGGATTCCGAAGAGTGGGGATCTGGTCAGAGAAAAGATCGCTGTGAAGAAGGAATTTGGGCCTTCTTACAGAAAAGCAGTACCTGTCTTAGCTGTCAGCGGAACAAGATCAGTAGTACTACCGCCACTTGCTGGTAAAAAGGAAAACAGAATTGTTTCCATCGATCTGGTGAAACCACAAACATGTGGCCGATAATAAATAGCAGGCCCAGTGGACTACCAAGAAATAGCAAAAGACCAAACTTTGCTACAATCCAAGAGGTTCAAACTGAGAGACTAATCACATTCGATAAGCCTGCAGTAAATAACAAGGGACTATGCAACAAAGCCATGGAACTTGTGCTCTTGAAACCCAAATTGCAACAGTTCGTGAAGATACACCAATCTACAACGATGTGGCATCAGAATGTACAAATGTAACAAAAGAAAATGCAAAGATCAATGGAAACCCGGGAGCAATCCCACCATTTGACAGAACAGCAACTGGCTATTTTATCAACTTTGATGACTTTTCCGATGATCCAAGTGAAGATGGAGAAAAGCCAGCAACAAAAACTTTCAAAGAAAAAATAACTGAACTTTTTCACTAACTAAAAGAAACATATCTGATTTCACCATGGATTGAATTGTGGACTGTGTTAGGTGTACTTTTCCTCCTGCTTTGGCTCATCATGGTTTAATACTTGGGTAGATTCATTGATGGAAAATATAGTACAATGGACACCGCAAGTCAGAACATCAACTTGGTCTAAAGTCTCACAGATCCTCTCACATCGAGAAAAGAGAACTATCATCAGTGAACATCACAGCCAACCTAATACCTGGTGGTATAGCATGGGACAAAACTGACTATGATATTTATGGCCCGATTGAGCTCTTAAAGTATCCACACCAGTTTAAGGTTTCCTTAAGTGACTTTGTGATACCAAGCTCCTTCTCTGATGATTGGGATTTTGAAAATAATAATATGATGTCAGATTTAGTAATGCCAGCTAAATTCACAGAACATGATTATTTACAGGGTTCATCAAATTATGAAGAATTATACTGTTACAATCACTATGGTCATCACTATTTGCATAAATCAGCACAACCTAGAAATGTTTTTAATTATAATCAATGGGAACATTGTCCAACTTCGCCAATAGGCAGGTCGAAGACATTCTATGAGAAATTTCCATACTTCTCAGGGTTTAAGAATAGTGATCCAGAAACGTTTTATTTTAAAATGTTAAACAAAACAGGAATGAAAACAATGTTGACAAATACTAAACTGATTTATTCTGAAAGGTTTTTATGACAGAATGACTACATTTGGTTTTGAGTTCTGGAAAAATAAGATTGAAGCAAAAACCATCTGGGGTACAAAAGACTGGCAGGTACAAGGTCTAGAATCGTTATTTAGAGCCTGCATGATCCCAGAACAAATAATATTCCTGAATGATACCATTCAACAAACGACTTGTCTTGGTTTAGATAAGATAAAAGACTTAAATAAACCGTCTATTCCGAAGCCCATACCTGATAGTAATTGCACTACGGATGTGGAAATAGACGTATCCCATATTTTTAAGCAAAACAGAACAAATCCTGATTGGAAAAAATGGTTGATCTGGCCCAGAGACACTAATAACTGTCAAGATAGATTCCTGAACAAAAAACAGGGGTAAAAACTGACCAGGCCAGACCCAAGATACTCCCAGAGACAACATCCAAGGATAGTTACAACATACAGTGTAGGGAAATTATGCCTTGAGTGGCTACAGAAATCCACACTGGCTGAAATTAAGCAACACTTGACTTTACTTAAAGAAGGTGCTGACTTGCGAGATTTCATAATGGGACCTCGCAAACAGCGTCAAAAACGTTTCATAGCGGCCGGTATATACGCTGCATACAACGAAGCTTGGAAAGTAATGCAAATTGAAACAGCAGAAAAAATACGAGAAATTGATCGTATAAATTTGGAAAAATCACTTTCTGTAGTGGAATATGGGTTAACGACTCTGTCCTCCAGAATATATTCACTGGACAGCATTGTATCATCTGCCTTTGATATAATAGAGCAAGACTTGCTAATTTTACAACATGGTCAGTCCCAATTGCGTTCTATTGTACAGCTTGGCTGGACGTTGCAAAACCTATGTTCAGGCTACGTGCCATGGCGTCTAATCAACATAACGTCATTATTTTCTATCTTTAACCTTACTGATAAACAAATCAGTTTGGCACAAAAAGGAGCAGATTATATGATTCTGAGCATTGAAAAACTTGAGAGATTACCATTGACAATGTCAGAGAGACCTGTCATTGAATGGATAATACACGGAACAATTACAATTCCGATAACAACTTTCCAGTTTAAATATTGCCAAGAATATATACCAGCAGGCCAGTATGAAAGGTTGGGTAAAGGATACATCAAATCAACCTGGGATTTACCTTACACACACAAATGTTACAGTGAAGGGAAAAAGGAGGTATTCCTTAGTGGCAATAATTGTAAAAAATCACTAAGCGGTACACTTCTGTGTCAAGGTATTAACTTGCATGGAGCCCGCAAAGGGTCTTCAAATAACCTTTTATGTCACCTACAAGGTACTCCTGCAAAACAGATAGAGCCATTCTTCAGACAGCTTTCCAACGAAAGCTACTTTTTAATAAATGACCACAGCTGTTGTGGAATGGTGCCAGGAGAATGCTATCTCGTAACTGTTACTTCCAGGGTCGTTTTCTGTATGCAAGTATTGTATCCAAACAGCAATCCAGACATGGAGGCGGCAATATGGCCTTATGTGAATATCTCTTCTATTCGAATTGATACTTTAAGGAGAATGAAGTCTATTCTTTTACAGACCACTGTGCCACTGACGTCGTCCAAAGAAACGTATGATCTGCAAGTTGCAAGGACGACATCAGAGATACATACCCTTTTATCAACAAATTGCCCCATGCATTTCGTAGAAATGTTAAGTCAAATCTTAAACATGTCTGATACCAGTGGCATCGCACATGTATTTAAGACAGTGTTTCGGGACTGTTAGCACCCTTTGAAACAGTTCTGGGCATCTTCCCGAATTTTGTCCATTCTGTCTTTGGCGGCCTACCTTTAATTTTGGGACTCGTGGCAGGAATTCTATTTTTCTTCCTTCTGCTCCGATATGGCAAGCCAGTCCACAGACAAGACTCCAGCAATGATGGAAGAAACGATCCTAGCAATACGATACCGAGACCGTATCACTAAGGTCCTCGGATTGGCCCGGCTAAGAGATCTGAGTACAACCTCGTTTCTTTCATTCAGACCAATCTGGCAAGATTGCATCTTATCTGTGCTTCGATGTCTGCTATGCGGAGAAGAATGCTTGTTGGACGTCTGTCTTACACTACCATCAGCTGTACCAATAGATATCGACGCCTTGCTTTGTCCAGTAACGACTCATGCAACGTGTTGTCCCCAGCGGCTACCTATTCTGATGACGGCATTCGTTGAGACTTCACCATTACGAGTAGGAGAAGAATGCTTGTTGGACGTCTGTCTTACACTACCATCAGCTGTACCAATAGATATCGACGCCTTGCTTTGTCCAGTAACGACTCATGCAACGTGTTGTCCCCAGCGGCTACCTATTCTGATGACGGCATTCGTTGAGACTTCACCATTACGAGTAGGTGGCAGTGAAGTACGAGAGGAAAGCAGCACCAAACAGGTACAACCTTCTGTGAGCATTGCTGATCCAAACATCGATGATAGCAATCACGCACAGAACTGCACAGTTTCAGTATTTTCAAACTTGTTCGAACTTTCACCTGATGTTGTAGACCAATTTTTTGCAAGCCTATCTGATATGATGTTCTCCCCTGAACAACGAGAATAACTTTTAAAAACAACAAGCACACAGCGTTCCCTGAACTCTGAATTTGGCCTTCAGTTCTATTAAACAAAGCAACTGAAAACATTTGGAACTATTTTTTCCCCTGAAAGCAAAATTATTTTTCCTTCAAATAAAAAATATTTACCTTTTTTCTGGCACATGGTACTTTGCTTAAAGTAGAACTATTCTTAGAGAACAGAGCTTCTATTTTTAGAGACGTTAGAGACAATATTTACCTCATCCTCTAGCACATGTACAATATCGTATAAATATGTGATGAAATGGTCTCGACCTTATTTTCTGTATACAGAGCCATTTCATGTGTAATTTTCGCAATTCATTCAGCTGATATATATATGCATTTAACTGAATGATAACCCTGCTTGAAAAGCGTACAGTACCAATACTCATTTTCGTGTATAAACCATACACCATTTCAAATGCAATTTATGTATTTTGGGGTGGGTTGGAAAACACACATGCATCGTTATACGTTTATATTGCTTATTATTTAGTAATGATGAACATTAATACGTGGAGTGGGTGTTGTATTTCTATCTAGGACCCTAATTCGATATTCCCAGAGTCATGCCCTTATCTGGTTATAACTAATAATATCCTTATAAAGGCATAAGAATCATATCCATATTTAGTATTAGCCCATGCAGTCCAAAACACTGCAAGGCTACTCCCATAGACTCCTAGAAAGCACAACGCGTTCTTTAAACAAACTAAGCCTCCAGCAGCCCGGGAAAACCCCGTGCTTTTGTTTTGATTTGCACAAGAACTCCTGGAGTCCAGAAAGAACTGTTAGTTCTTAGTGACGTCTTATGTCCTACCTTACGTCAAACCCGGCACCTTTCAGGTATAAATATAAATATACCAACGTTGCCTTAAGCAAACACACGGTGGTTGGGAGCAGAGCGATGTTCTTCTTGCCCCGGAGCCCAGCTGTTATGAGAGCTGACTGAAACCGCCCCTCCCCTTGACGCACTGAGAGAGACGCTGTCTTTTTCTCCAGCCGAGAAAATCCAGCTCCGGTGTTCCCAAGTCTCCCTCGCGGGTTGCTGGGAGATCGAGTCCTGAGAAACGAGATACAAGACCTCCTTCATTCTATAACCAAGGTACGGAGCTGATTAAAACCTTAGAGAGAATTCTTGATACCGATACTTGGCAAAAAACTTAACTTAACTTAAAACTGCAAACGTACTTACTCTTTCCCACGTATTAGGCTTAGGTCAGGTACACCGGGGTAGGCGTATTTAGAAGCACCAGTTGAGCCCGTTAGTCAATGTTTTTATGTATGTATATATTTTATCCATTTTAAAGTATCACATGGCTAAGAAACCATATCAATGCTTTTACAGTATTATTTCATACTACTACTTTTACTGTATTTTTACTGTACGCACTTTACTTTATAATAAGTATTACAATTGTGGCAATTCATTTCTCTTGCATGAGAAAGAAGACTGCTCAATAAAATGACACTTTTTTATTGAAAACGCCCGTCTCTCTATTTCTCTGCATTCTGGTGGAACCAAGCATGCAGGATTGACTGAGTGAAATAGCTGTCTATTGTTTTCACACGACTCTAGAGATACACTCTTTATTCTGGGGGAGCAAAGTTGTCATGTTTATGCGGTTGTCAGAAACGAATCCCTTCTTGTCTAAATCAGGACGGTTAACCCTTTCCTGAACATTCAAGAAAGTTTCTAGTGACCTCTGAGCTAGCTGGCAAAACTAATTAAGTCTAACATAGTCAGTAGAGACCTAGATGACCTCAGTCCTATGTCTACACTGCTGTTTATGTTATTCCAATGCGCAGAGCCTATTGGGAATATAGGAACTACACCACAACAGCACCACTCAACACCACCACAGCACCACACAGCACCACTCAGCATCACCACAGCATCACTCAGCACCACAACAGCACCACTCAGCACAACCACAGCATCACTCAGCACAACCACAGCATCACTCAGCACCACCACAGCACCACTCAGCGCAACCACAGCACCACTCAGCACCACCACAGCATCACTCAGCACCACCACCACAGCACCACTCAGCACCACCACAGCACCACTCAGCACCACCACAGCATCTCTCAGCACCACCACAGCACCACGCAGCACCACCAAAGCATCACTCAGCACCACCACAGCACCACTCAGCACCACCACAGCACCACTCAGCGCAACCACAGCACCACTCAGCTCAACCACAGCATCACTTAGCACAACCACAGCATCACTCAGCACAACCACAGCATCACTCAGCGCAATCACAGCATAACTCAGCGCAACCACAGCATCACTCAGCGTAACCACAGCATCACTCAGCGCAACCACAGCATCACTCAGCGCAACCACAGCATCACTCAGTGCAACCACAGCATCACTCAGCACCACCACAGCACCACTCAGCACCACCACAGCATCACTCAGCACACCACAGCACCACTCAGCACCACCACAGCACCACTCAGCGTAACCACAGCATCACTCAGCGCAACCACAGCACCACTCAGCACCACCACAGCACCACTCAGCACCACCACATTATCACTCAGCACCACCACAGCACCACCACAGCACCAATCAGCACCCCCACAGCATCACTCAGCGCCACTCCAGCATCACTCAGCTCCACCACAGCATCACTCAGCGCCATCGCAGCATTATTCTGTGCAACCATTCAACAACAACTGGCTCAAATATGTTCTCTCAATGTTTAAAGCTTTATTACAAATGTCACAAAAAGATGTTAATATTTCACTTCTGTTCTTGGATTTTCGACACAATGAAATACACTGAACATAATAATAATAATAATAATAATATAATACTGATATTTGTAGAGCGCGAACAGCTACCTCACGAGGAGGTGTCCCGGTGCTATGTGAGCAGTTAAGCAGAGCGAATAGCAGAAGGGAGGCTTAGATTTTCTGCATAAAGAGCCAGGTCTTTAATTGCTTCTTAAATCCAGATTCTGTTGAAGCAGATTGGATGGAGGGCGGTAGGGTGTTCCACAATTTCACTGTGCCAGCAGAAAAGGACCTGCCTCCAAGTCGAGCTTTACTGACTCGTGGGGCGAGTAGCTGAAGCAGGGAATTTGAGTGCAAGAGCCTCTCCTGATGGTAGCAGGGGAGTCTGAGTTTTAAATTATTGGGGCAAGTGCCCCTTAGAGCTCTGAACGCCAGGGTCAAGGCTTTGAATTTGATTCTGCTTGCCACTGGGAGCCAGTGCAGTTCGCACAGATGTGGAGAGACACGCTGTCTAAAAGGAATGTGCTTTATCAGTCTCACAGCCGCATTCTGCACGATCTGTAAACGTTGAACCAAATATTTTGGTAAGCCAAGATAGAGGCCATTCGCGTAATCTAGTCTGGCTGTAACAGTCGCGTGGACTACCATTTTGCGACAATCTTCTGGTAAAAGAGAAAGAAACTTGCGGAGATTCCTAAGTTTGTGAAGACACCCTGATATGACCTGCTGAATATGGGAAGAAAAGGAGAGACTGTCATCGCATCTCACCCCCAAGTTCTTTGCATTGGTACTGGGGGTCGGTGGAGGGCCCATTTCAGGTGGCCACCACAGGTCCGAGGGGGGGCGTGTATTTTTGCCAAAAAAGACCACCTCAGTCTTACCTGCATTCAGTTTTAATTTATTGGTATTCATCCAGCAGGCAACATCTCGAAGGCAGCCCCTCATTTTACTAAAAGCTGCCTCCGATACATCTGAGTAGGGGAAGACTAATTGAGTATCATCTGCATACGAAATCGCCTTGGCCCCCATTTGGCAATCAAGGTGAAGAGTGGAGCTAAATAAACATTAAAAAGTAAAGGGCTAAGAGCTGACCCCTGGGGAACGCAACACCAAAGGCGTTTTGGCTTAGAGGAGAAGGCGCCCAGGGCCACTTTCTGGGAGCGATCTGTAAGATAGGAGTGGAGCCATCCCAGTGCCTTGTCCCCCAGACCAATATCCTCCAACCGTTGCAGCAGTCTGCCATGGTCCACCGTATCAAACGCGGCTGATAGATCCAGGAGCACCAGCATAGCTGATGCTCCTGAATCTAAGGACCACCTAATCGACTCAGCCACCTCAATGAGAGCGGTCTCGGTACTGAAACCCGATCTCAAAATCTTCACAAAAGTTATTTATAAAAGTTTAAGCTATTGCCATTATAAATTACAATCACTTTTATTTAAGTATTAATTAATTAATTAAAAAAATAAAAGCCATTGTTATTTTTAATATCAATACATCTAAGTCACATAAATACAAAACATGTTGCAGTACAAATGCTATAGGTGTCACATTATCGAAAGTTATAACTATTGGCATTGTAAATGACAAAGCTAATAATTTAGCTATTTTCAAAACCAACACATAAATAAAAAAATTGTCATTTACAAAACCAATAGCTCAAACTTTCCTAATCCGAGACCTATTGCATTGCAAATGCTTGTTTGTATTTTACTTTTACTGTCTCCTCACAGTCGCGCTTTATAAACCGTTTTCAAATTAAAAAAATTCCGCTTGTGGAGAAATCTAATGAAATAAAACACCCTGTGTCAAGCTAGCCCAAGTGAGTCAAGCTGATGCATGCAAATAACCGCTATCATACCTTTAACTATAAATGCCGAAGCTAACAACAGAATTTAACTCCAATCAGACACGAGCTGATGAAACCAAAATAAGTCAGAAACAAGACTGTGACAAACCATACTTGGGCTTATCAACGGATTTCTGAAAGCTCACCGTGTCAAAGAGCAGGAGTCAATCCAGGATTTATGTGTTCTAAATCTGTTGCGTGTAGATAAACCTTGGAGAGAGCAAGTCAACGCGTGCGAGTTAACCGAAGCTATATTTTAATGATGAAAGTACCGGTCATGACGTGAACCATGAGAATGGAAATAGGACCGTGGTGGAACGGAATAGTGTTCATTGTCAATAAAGATCGTATCAATAAAGATAGTTAGAAAACAAAACTTAATGCTGACAAGAAACTAACAGCAAAGACAAAAAAGAGAAATAAGCAAACTACCAAATAGAACCCATTATCCAAGTGGTGATGAAATGTACAGTGCTCATCGGTATGCCGAAATCACAGCGAAAATACTAACACAATTCATACTAAACAAAAAAAATAATAAGGTCGTCACCTACTAAACTTATAGTTGAACAAGGTAAAAAGGCTTAACTGGACACTTGTGTAATGCAGCAGATATAGGTGAGAACGACCGAATAAGGAACTGGCATACCAAATGACATGCAAATGGTGGTGTACAAAACAATGCTGATCGAATACACAATAACTTAAATACACAATTAATTGAAACATGATAAATCATACAAATGCTACCAAATGTGTGTGGCAGTACATGCTGTTGAACAATGATCTTAAAGTGATTAAATCAAAACCTTCTGAACAGAAATCTAATTGAAACATCCTATGCTAGTAAAATAAATGTCCTGACCAACTTCATAGAGGTAAGGGTAACGAAAAGAAAATCCTGCTGAATGCGAATGTACATTAAATCATAAGGTGAACTGGCATAAAACATGACATGTAGGACTGTCGTTTGATGCAATGGTCAAACACGGTGTAACAAGAAAACAATCATATAGCAAAAAGTTCCTAATTTGAAATAATATCTTCCTTTTACAGGAAACAAGGCAGTTCAAGTTTTTCGTTCAAATCTTTCAGTGTAAGAGTATCAAAAAATCATAACCAGTGTGTCTCGTGTTGAGACAACAACCTGGACATGTCTTTATCTGGTTGAAACTTAACCCTCTCTAAGACAGTGAATCTTGCACTGTTAAGACAGTGAAACTTAACTGTGCAATGTTGTGCTGGAATGTCAGCCAGTGTTGTGCTAATGGTAAACTCAGGGTCTTGTTCTGATTCTACTCTTGTGTTCTGTGATACGAATAGAGATCTCTCAGTTTTACCAATGTAGTATAGACCACAGGGACATCTGATAGTGTAAACAACATGTTGGCTATTGCAGTCAGCCGTAAAATTGAGGTTGGTATTTTTGCCAGACCATGGGTGGGTGGTGCTCTTGCAAGATAATACATTGTTACGGTGGGAGCAGTTCAAACAGTTTGTCATGCCTTTTTGTGGAACATTAGTGGCTTCAACAGGCTGTGCAAGAATTTCCTTCATATTCTGTGATCTTTTGTAGGCTAATATTGGAATCCATCTCCCACCATTCTCCTCAGAACCCAAGAAGATAATCTATGGCGTAACCCAAGGGTCGCCCATCAGCCACACCCTCTTTAACACGTACATGATGACCCCCCTGCCAACACTGTCAGATCACACAGACTCAACAATATATCCTATGCCAACGACACCCAGCTCATACTCTAACTGTCAGAAGACCTCTCCACCAACGTCCACAGATATATGATGAATATCCTCGACAGGATGAAGGGCAATTGTCTCAAGCTCAGCACAGACAAGGCTCAAGTCCTCATCTTTGGGAACAACACCTTGCCATGGAAAGATTCATGGTGGCCTGCGGAACTCTGCCTATCCCCATCCCAACAGACCATGCCTCCAACGTTGGCCTCACCTTTGATGGCAAGCTATCTATGAAGAAACAGGTCAACACAGTCTCATCTGCCTGCTTCCACCCCCTATGTATGCCCTGAAAGATCTTCAGGTGGCTCCCAGTGAACACCAGAAGGGCCATTATGCAGGCCCTCATCTCCAGCAGGCGGACTACGGGAACACATTCTACATAGGAATCACCATGCGGCTCCTGAATAGACTGCAGACAATACAAAACACACCCCACCTCAAGAAGCTACACTGGCTCCCGATCCAGAGAGATGCCAGTTTAAGATGTTTACCTACGCTAAGGACCAGCATACATCAACAATCGCATGACCTTCCACCAACCTACCAGATACGTACGATCTGCCTCCCTCTTCCACTCTGACACCCCCGGATATACCATGGCAACAGCGGAAGATGCTCTTTCTCATAAATAGCAGTCAAAGCTCGTAACGACTTTCCACTCACCTCAAGGCTGCCTCATCACTCCGGCAGTTCAGGAAAGGACTCAAGACCTGGCTGTTCAAATGAAAAGGTCACCCTGAAGCAGCTAGCAACTGCAGTGCCTTCAGACTCTCACTGGTGATTTGCAGCAATATCTAAATCCCTGATTTATTGATTGATTGACTGGGTATAAGAACTAGACCACAGAGCTCACCAAATCAGTACTCTTCTGAACCTGTGGGTCCTTTGCCTGTGCTGCTGAAGGACTGCTTCTCTGCTGGATTGCTGCTCTGAAAGAACTGCTGCCTTAATGTGCTGACCTACTGCCTGCTGCCCCGCTTGACTGAAGAAAGACTGGAGCCACATCACTTGAACCCAGAACCTCGAGTGACTCCAAGGGCTAGTTGGCAGGCATCCTGATCTGAAGCCACAGGGACATTACAGGCTTCCAAGAACCTTGCATCTGCACATCTGTGAGGCTACCCTGCCAAGTGGTGCCTCCCCAGTACTGGACGCTTGGAAGTGGGCCTAAGGTGCTTCCCAGCAGAACCTCCTCATCCTCTCTGCTGAGTGGTGCATCCTGTAGCCGAACTGATGCAGCTCCTCGGCTGAGCGACGCATCCTGGAGGAGAACCGATGCAGCACTGCTGTTCTGTGATTTTGGCCCAGTGCAGAAGATCTGCATCTCCCTCGCTTCTTCAGAACCGACACTTCGTCAACAGCGTGCAAGTCTCCTACCCAAGTCCTCCCATCTTTTGTCAACAGCAGCTTTACGATAATGACGAAACACCGTATTGCAGCTATACCGCATATCGGATCTGACCCAACCCTCAACAGGATCCTTGACTACAACTCAACAGGACCTCGCACAGCTGTCTCGCCGCATCTTGGAACCAAATTATTGCTTTGACTGTGTGGCGCTTGCTCACCTCCGATCCTTGCAAAGCACTTTAACCAGAATTTAGTTTACTTAAGTTCAGTGTACGTAATTTGGTCCTTGTAGCCAGCCCATGCTCCATCACCGTCGGTCTGAGCTTGTGACTTTGTCCCGTTGCGGTGCAACCAAATAGCCCTTGTTGGCGCTTTGTGTTTTTTTTCGCCATTTCCACTAAAACTTTATAATCAGTAACTTTTATTCTACTAATTGGATTTTTTGTTGTTTGGGTGTCCAATCATTTATTACAATGTACTCTATATTTCCAAATTAGTTTAGGGATTTTCTTATGTTGTATTTTCCCGTTATTACTGTTTGTGTGCTGCTTAAACACTTTACACATTGCCTCTAAATTAGGCCTTACTGTTTTTTGTGTGTCAAGCTACCCAGGGTTAAGCACAGGTTAATTTAGTTACTTTTTATAGTTCACCTTGCAGGGGATTGTGGCTGCTGCTTGACCAGGGTTCACACCCCAGTCAACCAACAACACAATTTCTCCCAGTGAGGAGTTTGAGGTGGATGGGGAGCCAGTGTTCAACTCTGATGTCGACTTGATGAGCAAGGTTGAGTGTGAGGCTGGTGTCAGTGTTTTGAACTATTTAGTGTTTGTTGGTGAACTTGGTGCAGATATATATGTAGTGGTCATAGCCATAGTCAAAACTGCTGTTGACAAACGCTTGATTTACCATCCTGCGGGTGTCGATTGTGAGCCAGCGAAATGTTTTTCCGAGCCACTCGAGCGTGTGGAAACCTGTTGCTGCTTGTTCACTTGATTTTCCATGGGATCTGGCTGTCGATTATGATGCTCAGCTTCCTTGCAGCAATGCTGGGGTTCAAAGCTGAACCTAGATTAATTACAATAGGACCCTGTCCTATGGGCTACCTCGGGTCTACAATAGGGATGACTTATATGCAATGCAAGGGGGTTATATTCCTAACAACAAATAGAACCTGGGGTCTAAAATTGTCAATCTAGCTGGATAGCTTACACACATCCAACCAATAAATAAGGTAGGAGTCACGACAAAAGAGAAGAATTCAAGGTGAGAAACAAACATAGGAGTTAAGACCAGTAAGTCAATAATAGGATCCTAGAGCAACTATTAGGATTCCCATCAAAATTACCATTGTGATCAAACTTCTCATTTGGTAATCCACCCGTGAGGATGGTATGTCTCTTGATCATAGAGAATGGCTGCCATCCATAGCGAAAGTTCGCTCAATTGGATCCAACCAAGATAGAGAACAAATAGTGTATTCCCCAATTTACTCAGACCACAAGAGAATCCAGTGCAGTGCAAACAACAAAAGAAGTGGTGATTTAAAATAAGGTGGGGAGGAAGAAAGACACAAATTTTAATATTATAAACAACCTCACCCCCTAATCTAAAAACAGAACAGTGCAAGGGGCAGTTTCAACAGATAACTGCAAAACGTAAGGCCAACATGTTTCAGACAGTATGGAAACCTTTACCCTTGGCTGTTTTCAGGGCCTCTGCTCTTAAACTTTGCTACTGCAACCTTTAGTGTATAAAAATATAAACAAACAAAATATTACTTTCCTCAGAGGTTGGACCCAATACAACCTATATAGATAAATCCTCCACTCCAAGGGATGCAGGTGGCATGTATATAAAAACAAAAAAACTCTATTACTCCAAAGTAGTTTGCTCAAACCATATTGTTTCTCATAATTAATTAATAGCTTTGTTCCTCACCCGTCTTGACCGGGGACTGGACCTCACCTTACCTGGACCTTGCCCCGGATGTGGAGGCCCCGCTCTGGAAAAGAAAAATAGGGGATAGGGGAGTAGGTCTGACCTTTGTCAGTCCTTAACTACCTCTTGTTCTAAACCCTAATGTTGTAAATCATCTCCATAGGCATTATTTAAATAAAGCCCATCGCTTGGCAGCTCACTCCTCCCTCCCCCCTTTTCACTTCAACCTCTCTCACAGTGTCTATTAAAACAATCCTCAAGTCATATCCAAGTTTATAAGGTAATCAAAGCTGTTAACATTAATTACTTAGAAATCCTGTAGGTAAAATCTTACTTTGTATGTGAATGCTCTATCGTAAAACTAGCCAATCCCGGTTATCATCGCTATCATATTATGTGAAAAGCAGAGTACTTTGCTTTGATGCTTCCTCCTTGTCACCCATGCTATAAAACCTTCAGAAGTACGAGAATCACGGGAGAAATGCCCTCACCTACCTGTCCGTGGTTGCCTCGGACTTTTTCTGAGTCGAGGGGGAGGCAACGAACGACACAGATAGGGTGTTACTTATAGGGCCGATGGAATCACCCAATTAGCGGGTGGCATCAACCTCTAGCTGTTTTAATGGTCGGACCGCCCACTCAATCCAGAGAACGGCACAATGCTTCAAGCGTCAGTGGCGTTACTAATGTGTTACGCGTGGTACAATGAGGGACAGGAAACAAAAAAACCAATCGGGAACCCCCGATCATTCACTCACTTGCTTTGCGCTGTCGCCCAGGTTTGTGTTAACGCGGCTCTTCTCGTGAGAGCGAGAATGACTGCAAAGTGACATCATAAAGATGGCGGGGTCGTTTTTGGTCCGAATTACAGTTGTACTTACTAAACATGCAAAAAATCATATTTAACATGCAAGTGTCGTCTAAATATGTATTAAGACAGTGTTGATAAGCTCCACAGGGCTTATATTGAAGTGTATTATTGCCGTCCTTATTGTCCAACCGGACACCAAAACCGGTGAACCTCAATATAAATCCAAGGTGTAAAGTAATATAATTTCAAGAAACACCACCTGTGTCACCCTATATAGCTAGCTGGGTGGTAGAATCAAAAATCGCCCAGAGTCACTAAGAAATTGTATCACGTGGATCTTAAAGCACAGGTTCACTATCAAGTCAAATTGACTGGTGTCTTCCCATGTTTATACCTTTGTTGAGCAAACTAATCCTTTTTGTTAAATGGATACCCTAGTGATATAAATTATATGATGAATACTTGTCAGAGTAGTTTGCCTATATCGTGTGAATCTTATTACACAACCTACACTGATGGCACATAAGGCACCTAGACTAATGTCCTAACATATTTCTGTATTTAGAACCCTGTAGAACCTACTGATCCCTCTTAATAAATAGATATCAAAGTAATATATGATAAAACATTGTCAGATTGAAGTATGGTTAGTCAAATGTTCCCTTCAACTGGGCCTGTGTCGGTGAAAGGTAACCTATGTGGTAGTCTCCCAGTAAGGCCACCCGCTCAATTCTACAGTGTATGATATCTACAGAGCATCTACAGAGTGGTCAACGGTATATCATCATTCAGTCATTCAGACCTACTCTGTTGCTCTGAGGCCTGAAAATCAATTTCTGCTCATTTAAAAATAGATACTTAGTGGTATCACTGATGTGTGGAGGTATAAATGTTTTTTCCAATACCGTCCATTGGAAATCCTCTTCTCCATGTTTTTTTTCACTAAATGATTGGTAAGTCTTGTTGTAATCTTCCTGCATCTAAATGAACTTTTATGTTCAAGCATCCGAGTTCGCACTTTGCGTGTGGTCATCCCAACATATCTGATTTGGCATGGACAAGTCAAAAGGTAGATCAATTGGGCACTGTTGCAATTAGTAAAGTTGTTCTGTACCCAAGGGCGATTGGTGCAAATATCAATAGTGGTTGAGTGCTTAGTCTGGGGACAGATAGAGCAGGCTCCACATGGGTGATGCCCACTTACTGCTGGTAGATCCCACAAAGTGCCTACAAGTCTCTTAGATGTCGGTTTAGGACGTGCATGTACGAGGCGATCACGTATGCTGCCAGATCTCTTAAATGCAAAAAAGGTGGATTTATTTTCTCGCTACAGCAGTTCATAATCCGCCAAAGTGGGCGAACCACCTTCTGTATCTGATTGGCCCTTGTACTGAAAGTGCTAACAAAGGTTAGACGATCCAAAGGGGGTTTGGGCACAGGAGGTTCAAGTAAGGCTTCTCGATGGTTATTCTTCGCTCGTTTGAGCGAACGCTTAATCACTTTGCGTGGATAATGTCGTGATACTAGTTGTTTAGCTAAGCTCTTGGCATGATGATGAAAAGTTAAATCCGTGGAGCAGTTTCACCGAATACGAAGAAACTGCCCAAAGGGAAAATTATCCCTAAGGGATTTGGGATGTTGGCTTTCGTATTGTAACAATGAGTTACGTGCCATGTGCTTCTGGAACAGATTCTTTCTTTGTTTATCTCCACCGTAAACCTCAGGTATTGATTCCTTGTGTTTAACCATTAATGAAATTGAAGGATGGACTCCTTATCTCCCCTCCACACTACCAACACTTCATCTATATAGCGTTTCCACCAACGGATAGACGTGAAAAATGGATTAGTAGGTGTAAGCACATGTTGTTGTGTGGAAAAAGGTAGGGCTATGACCTTTTTCAAGATTTGCCCGGCGCTAACCGCCTTTGTACCATTCAAATTACCAAGCAATGAGGCAGGCGCCGGAGACCAGAAGGCAGGAAACAGAAGTTTATTCCGACGGAGCAGAACACATCAGATCAGACAACAAGGTATCGTCTCGAGGTGCTCTAACAGCCTCTCGGAGGCCTGGCCTCTTATACACTGGTTTATGGCATGTGACCTTTCTTTATTACAATCAGAACATTGTGAAGTAAGGAAAAAGACATCCCCGTAATCCTCGTGTCAATCCCACCCCCATATACCTCCACAATAGAGGTCCTCAACCTGCTGATAAGAGGAGGGGCTCATCACGCAGCTGAGTGTTCCGCCGAGTCTTAGGATGTGTGCGCCTGATCATATCCCAGGGGGTGGGGAGGTCTTGGTCAATAGAGGGTCCTTTGAAGAAGATCGACTTCATACAATAAGGGGCAGTAAATGATATCTCCCGGCTTAGGCGATGGCCTCGGACCTGTGTGGACAGCTGGACACGGGGGAAGGGGTCATCAAAGGAGTGGTATTCATGCCGTGTGGACAATCGAGCGCGGAGGGAAGGTTCATCAACAGAGGGGTATTCATGGGAGGAGAGGAGATGCTGGTCAGGCGCAGGCGTGACTCCCAAGGACAGGGTCATGCAGAAGGGTTATGCTCATGAGGGGGAGGGAGGGGGAGCCAGGGTGCGCGGAGGATGCTTGCTGGGTCAGAGGGGCGCGTTGGCGATCGATCGTGGACAGGGAGACCATGATACCTAAAATGGCTGTCGTGCACGTCGTACGTGGGTGACAAGCTGGCACAGATGATGTTTAGCTCGCAAACTAAAATTCCACAGTCCTCCCTTTTAACATGTCTCGCAACTTGTCAGTTTGGATTTATCCCCATAAGGCCACGTATTTCTACTTCGTAGAGGGGACTCATGTGCTCAGTTCGGAAGTCCAAAGTCTTTGGGCACATACAGTTAGAAACGAAGCTGCACAAGGAGGGTAGACATTGAATACCCAAGCAACACCCACATAATATCACAACAGGTATCAGTATGAAGGAAAACAACCTCCAACCCCAGTTCCTCAAAGTGTCCCAAAACCAGCTCCCAAGCGACCATCCTTCCTGCTCTTGGTGAACCTCCGAGGAAAGTCTGTGGAGGTGTTCAATGGCTTTGTAGACTGAAGGCGAGTTATCTGGCACGTAGGTGCAGCAGCTAGATCCGATGATGCGGCATGCTCCTCCTCGATCGGCTAGGACCACATCTAGAACAAGGCGGTTTTGAAGGGTCACATGGCGGACCGCCTGAAGCTCCGCCGTGTTGTTAGCGAGGATGCCGGCCGTGATGTTGATCGTTGTTTCTACTGCCTGGGTCAGGTGTCGGATAGCGCGGCTGTTTGCCATTGGGCCCCACAGAGGAACAAGTCCCTTTGCTGCATCTAGGAACTGTGCTCCAGTGGAGTCGGCTTGTCCAATGTCATCTGCACGCCTCTGCCGGTGATGGTTGGCAGGGGCTGCATACGTGGGGGGAAGAACGAAGGCAATGTAACAGATACCCTTCCAACCTTTCGGGAGCCAGGTGTAAGCTTTGGTGCCACACACAAAGTACATATTTGGAGAAGCAACAAAAGAAGGGGGGTCAACTGAGTCCAATGTTCTGGTGATTCGGCAGGAACTGTGACCCACCAGTTGCGTTCCCTGGCCTTCTAGGCACACAAGACCTGTGACATTGATGACTGAAAGAGCCACAGTCAGAGTGGCGGTAGTTTGTTTCTGCAGATGAGAGAACGTGGATCTAGCTGGATTGTGGAGTACCTGTACTTTGACTCGTTCTTTGGCTGGAATGTCTTTAAGGAAGGTGGCGCCTGTGAGCGCAGGACACAGGGGAGCAGAGGTCTTTCCGGTTTTGTTCAGCCAGAACCCAGAGTAGAAGTGCGACACTGTCTGGCTGGAAGTGGCGTTGTCCTTGTGGCTCTCTTGCATGAGGATCAACCAGGCGAGGCAGGAGCCGTGAACTGAGAAAGGAGAAGGGATGAAGGGGATGGAGTGTTCAGTGGCATGCGGGAGCAACCCGCAGATCCAGCAGTTCGTAGCATTTGCAGCAAGGTTGTGTTGGTGCAACAGTTGCACGAAGGAATTGTTCCAGAATTCCCTGCGCCTTTCTCGGAGCTGAGGCGACAGGGAGATTAGGTGATGCTCCTTCATGGGGGTCGGTTGTACAGTAGGCAGCAACGCCTCATGAGCCGGTGTGCTTTCCTCCAGAATCCAGAAGGAGGTCATGAGGAGGAGGCAGAAGAGGAAGACAATAAAGAGGGCGATTGTCTTTGATTTGTGCAAATTGTCAGTCTTTGGGTTTCTATAGTGGGTATTTCCTGTTGCTTCCATCATCTTCTTATCTGGCGCTTCCATCATCTTCTTATCTGGCGCTTCCATCACCTTCAAGGGGCTCGGTAGCGGGCAGAACCACAGACTTCGTTTAGCTTCTCTCCCGGCAACCCTTGGTTGTGCTTAGGTCACCGTTCTGAGATTCAACTTAGTCCGTGGCCTACTTAGCCGAAGCTCCCTCCTTTCGACGCAGGAAATACCCTTCTCTGGATGGCACAGTGGGATCAGAGAATTTTGCAAGTTCAAGTGCCTCAGTATCGGGATAACAGTTCAATGTCGGTCGGTCTTTGTTCAGGAGCTCTTCTTGGGTGTTGACGCTTTCTGTCGTGGTCAGGTTTGCAGAGACCTTCCGGCAGTGATGTGCGTGCAGCCAGTGCCTCTTCCCCTCCACTCGAAGCGCCGTCCGTGTGGTAATCAGCACTTGCCAGGGGCCCGTCCACCGGGGTTCCAGACTCTTGGTTCGTTGGAAATTTCGTATTAGAACGAAATCTCCCGGTTGGATGTCGTGGCCGGGGCCCCTGGAAGCATCGGGGATGGCCTGCTGCACCTGTTGATGAATGACAGACAACGTTTTAGTTAACTTGCACAAATAATCAGACAGTAGGACGTCCGGGACATCATGAATGGAGGTTGGCTTGGGAGCAGTCCAGAGGTTCATCGGTCGCCCGAATACGACCTCGTAGGGGGTCAAATGGTGTTTGGTGGGGGTAGAGCGCATCGATAGCAGGGCCAAAGGGAGAGCGTCTGGCCATTTAAGTCCGGTGGTTGCCACTATTTTTGACAATTTCAACTTCAGCGTGGCATTATGGCGTTCCACCAGGCCGGCGGATTGGGGGTGGAAGACTGCGTGAAATCTCTGTTTCACCCCCAATCCTTTTAGGATTAGTTGGATAACCTCAGCTATGAAGTGGGGGCCATTGTCGCTCCATAAAATTCGACAAAGAATTCTTTCAGTAGTACTTTGGCAGTAGTCATGGCAGTGTTGTCTCGGGTTGGATAGGCCTCTACCCATTTGCTGAAGGCACATACGATGACTAGTACATACTTCAGGCTTTGGCATCTCTCTAGTTGGATGTAGTCCATCTGAAGGACCTCAAAGGGGTGATTGGGGGTCCCAAACCCTCCCCGGGGTACCACAGTTCCTTTCCCGGGGTTGTGTTGCAAACAGATAAGGCACTGCTGGACTAGGCGTCTAGCTGAGTCGGGGATTTTGTCGTTGTGCCAGACTTTGGAAATGAGTTCGATCATGGGTGCAGATCCTATGTGTGCGGGGGAATGTGCCATCGTCAGTATGGGGATCAGATATGAGTCAGGCAGCAACCATCTGTTGGCATCCTTCGTTCGCCAGCAGCCCTCATCATCCTTCAAACCCACCCCTGCCCATTTAATCAGTTCGTGAGGGGTGCTGGCCGACTGGATGTCTCTGATCATTTCCCTAGTGTCAGTCCATTTCTCTGCTTGTGACCTGGTCACATACATGCGTGTCACCGTCCTATTCTCAGCTGTGGTTCGTGCAGTGATGTCGGCCAGTGCATTCCCTTGTCCGACTAAGTCTGTCACCCTTTTGTGTGCCTGACATTTGATCACCGCTAATCGTTTGGGGAGGAGAACTGCTTCAATCAGGGCGGAGACTAGATCTCCGTGGAGGATAGGGGTGCCGTGGGACGTCAGGAATCCCCTCTCCCTCCACAGGAGCCCAAAATGGTGAACCACCCCGAAGGCATACTGGCTGTCTGTATATACGTTCGCGGTGGTCCCTGTGGCTATGATGCATGCTCGTGTGAGGGCTATCAGCTCTGCTGCCTGGGCAGATCGTTGTGTGATGCAGGCTGTTTCAATTACTGTTCGGGCTGTCGTTACTGCATGGGCAGCTGAAGTGGTGCCATCTGGGAGCTTGATGCATGAGCCGTCTACCCATAGCTCTCCATCGGGGTCAGTGAAAGCAGTGTCTCGAAGGTCAACTCTACTCCTAGTTTGTTCGTCCGTGAGGGTCACACAGTCGTGTATGGGAGGCGCGTCGGGGTCATTTTCAGGCAAGGGCAACAGGGTGGCAGGATTCAAAGTCGTGCATCTCCTCAGTGTAATGTGGGGTGCAAGTAGAGTCAACTCGTACCCTGTCAGTCGTGCGCTAGTCAGGTGTTGGGTCTTTGTCTGGTTCAAAAGGGTGTCGACTGCATGGGGTAGTAACACAGTGAGGGGGTTTGAAAGTACGATTCCTTCGCTCTGGCGGATAGAGACAGCAGCGGCAGCTACTGCTCGAAGGCAGGCAGGCAAAGCTCTGGCTACAGGATCAAGAGTGGCGGAGAAGTAGGCACAAGGGCGCTGCTTAGGACCAATTGATTGAGTTAGGACAGACAATGCACACCCCTCCCTTTCGTTGGTGAAGAGGGAGAAGGGTTTGGAGTAATCCGGGGTTCCTAGGACGGGTGCTGAACAGAGTGCATCCCGTAATTCCTTAAAGGATGCTTGACACTCAGTGGTCCAAGGGAGCGGGGAGGGGACATCTTTGGTCAACAGGGCAAGTAGTGGTTTCACAATGAGGCTGTAATTAGGTAACCACTGTCTGCAAAAGGAGGTTAGGCCAACCAAAGAGCGGACTTGCTTTTGTGTTTTTGGGACGGGGGTGTCTAGGATGGTTTGGATTCGGTCAGGTGTAAGTTTCCTCCCTTCTTTGGACAGGAGATGGCCTAGGTATGTCACTTGTGGCTGGCAGAACTGTAACTTCTTTTTGGAAACTTTATGGCCATTTTCTGCAAGAAAGTGTAGGAGTTGGACAGAGGCTGTGGTTGCGAGGGGGGTGGTGTCGGCCGCCAAAAGGATATCATCGACATATTGGATCAACACCACTCCATCTGGTAGCTGGAAGGCATCCAGCTGTCTTTTGAGGGCCTGGCTATAAATGCTGGGACTTTCAGTGTACCCCTGGGGAGCTCTACAAAATCGGTACGAGCGGGATTTTAAAGTGAAGCCGAAGAGATAACGGCTGTCTGGATGGATGGGGATAGAGAAAAATGCATTCTTGAGGTCGATAACAGTGAAGGTGGTGGCAGTGGACGGGATGAGGGTCAGAATAGTGGTAATATCGGAGACTACGGGGTATTGGGGTACAACCACTTTGTTAATTTCTCGCAGGTCGATGATGAAGCGGTATGCTTTCTCATCTCCTTCGCCCTGCTTCTTAACAATAGGTAGGATTGGGCTGTTGCAGACGTTGCTAACCACCTCTTCAACCACTCCCGCATCCACCAGAGATTGAATGATCGCTACCAGTGCCTTCTCGCCTTCGGGAGATATCCGATATTGTGGGAGTTTCGGGAGCATAGCGTCCTGTCTTACGGTTATATGAATGGGGTCAATCATCATTCGTCCCACATCAGAGTCATTTTTGGCCCATAGGTACGGAGGCAGAGTATCAAGCAAGGACAGGTCAGCATCAGCTATGGAGCACATGTGCCGTGCAGGGCAGGATTTGGGTATGTATGGGTTGTCGTACAGGATGACTCGGATCCCATCTGGGGAACACCTAATGGTAGCTCGAAAATGTTTCAGTAAGTCAATGCCCATGATGGCGTCAGGGGAGTTGGAGGAGAGCAGAAATGTTGTGTCAGTGGTGTTGTTTTCTAGGTCAAAGGTGATAGGTACGGACAGGGGGTTAGTGGAGGGCGTTCCATCGAAACCTATCGATGTAATGTGTGAGCCAGACAAGGGTGCCCTTGGAATCAGTCGTTTCGATAACACACTACGTGTCGCCCCAGTGTCTACCAAAAATGGAGACTCTGTACCCAGGACCTTAGCGGTGACATAAGGACCTTGCTGGTCAACACAGAACTCGACTGGATCCCTCCCTTGCCCCTGGCAGTCCTATGCAAAATCGGGGGCATTCTCACCGTCGGATAGTTGATATTGGTTCTGTCGGGGGCGGTCAAATGTGTTCAATCTCTGATCTGCCATTGTTGGTGTCGTTTGTGTGCCCTCGTCCTTGTCCCCTATTTCTTGGTCCACCCGCTACGTCCTTGGGGTCCCTATCTCTGTTCATCTCTAGCAGAACCGGACACTGGGTTTTCCAATGGCCGAATCCTTTGCAAAAGGCACACTGGTCATTGCTAATGTCTCTACGTCCAGTGTGGGGTGTTGGGGTGTGGTCTTTAGGAGGTAGATTTCTGGGGGTGGCCGATTGGTAGTTCCCCCTTTGGTGTTCCCGTCCTACCGCTATACCTTGTATCTGGGCTATCATCACCCTTTCTTTTAAATCTTTCTTCTTTTTCTCGGACGCCCTATCATTCTCATTCTTTTGGTGCTCGTAATACTGAGCCATCTGAAGGATAGCTGCGGGTTTGGAGGCCCCCCAACTACTCTCACTCGTCTGCAGTTTTTGGGAGACCTCTTGTAATAGGCCCTTTACATAGTTTTGTACAAACAGGTGTTGTCCGGTTGCGGTGGTCATGTCGGAGAACACTGTCTCGAATCGGGAGAAGTATTCTGACACATCTTCCTGGGGTTTCTGACGGCAGGCCGTGACTATCGACCAATCTACCTTTTTCTCTGGGATCAGTGTCTTTAACTTCTGAACTAATTTGTCTGGGAGTTCTAATATGTCCTTTACTGGTTTCCTTCCAGGCTCTCGCTGTCCATCTAGTTTACTGAGTTGGTCCCAGGTATTTCCAAACAGATCCGTGTGGTCAGCCTTCCGGATTTGCTTCCACACGTCAGCTGGCAGGCATAACCCGAAGAACAAGTCAATGTCCGCTAAAGTCATTATCGTCGAACCCAAGGCTGTGCCTAATTCGGTATAGAATGCTGTCGGGTTCTTTCTTAAATCGGGCAGAGTTTGTTTAAAGGTTAGGATATCTTGTCGGTCCCATGGTTGGTAAACCCAATTGTACACAACCCTCCCTTTTGCATCTGCATGATTAATATCATCGCTTGTTCCCTGGCCACGTGGCGGGATCCAGTAAGGGGCCGCTTCTCTGATGGGCATCATAGTATTGGCTACTTCTACTGAGGTCGTTTCAGGGACTGTAACCTTGGCTTCTGGTTTTTGTTCCGTGAGGTGGCGGAAGACCTCAAGCATCTGCATGAAGAGCTCTGTCGCCTCACATTCAGTCCCATCTCCAACATCAACCTTTCTATATAGTGTTGTCAGGTTAGCGGGGCCCTTACTCTGATACCTATCCTCATATGCGTTCAGGGTGTGGTAGCTGAATCGCAAAATGAAATGCCGTCTATGGCTGTCGGCATGTGAGTTATACATGTTCATTGTGTATTCTTCGCTCTCCCTTCGTTCTACTAATGTCTTTGCTATTTTGTCAATCCCATCCCGTTCATCTTTGCTCAACCTATTTGGTCTGGCTGGTGGTTGCTTGCTAGCCTCGGGGCCATCTGGCGATGTTGTTAATGTGGCTGGTGCGGAGGCCGTGAGGGCTGGTGCACTAGCGCTAAGGCCGCTTTCGCTCGCACTTGGGGCTTGCAAGCTTTGCTGGCAGGGGGCATATGGAGGGGGCATATAGATGATTGGGGGACCTAGTAGTAACTCATCGTTCGTCCGTTGTTTGGAGGGCAATTCGGGGTAGAGCGCAGAGGGGGTCCTAGTAGGGCATTGACCTGTCGACCCTGATTCTTGGTTTTGTGCAGCTTCTTTTCTTTCTTGTATTTCTTCTTCTAGTTGCTTAGCGGCTAGGTGGGCTGCCTTTCGTAATTCTTTCCCTATTTTTGCTTCTTCTCTTTTCTTTCGTTGTTCCGTTTCTTTGTGCCACATGCCTATACTATCGAACATAGTGGGCGTGGTCTTATTTTTCTGGAGCGCTATATCCAATGTTTTTATTTTATTTTCATCAAAGGAACCTATCAGTGGCCACTGACTTTCAGGGTTCTTCTTTGTATATTTATGCCATAGCTTAGTATAAGCTATAGCGACTAGTCCATGCTTAGTGAACATGTCCTTATTAGGGGTGCCTTCCAGTGGAGCTGGATGGTTCATCTCTAATAAGCGGTCCGGGCTGTACAGGCTACCAATCAGTGGGGAGAAGATAGGCATGACGGGTTACAACGGGGACAAAGGTCTGCACTACCTATCTTATCACGGCGGACAAAGACTAGACAGAATATTTCCATTCTGCGTTGTTTGTCGGCGGTGAATACCTCAAAAGAACCAATACCGAACACTTAATGTACGGTCAATCAAACAATCAGTGGGGAGAATAAGTGGGTACGACGTGTTAAAGGTTTGCGTTACCCACTCTTTCTCTACCTGCAAAGAGAGACCTTGTTCTTCCCTGTTTGCAGACAGAGAATCTCCAGACAACAATCCACGAACGACAGTTCGGGAAAACAGTGGGGGAGGAAGATAGGCACGACGGATTACAATGGGGACAAAAGTCTGCGTTACCTATCCTTCACTGCTTGCAAAGAGAGAGCCTGTTGTTTTCTCCGTTTGCAGACGGTGAATCTCCAGAGGTATCAACAAAGCGTAATACTAGTATTATCCAAACCAAACAATAATTTCTCAGTTTGTCGTGTTTACACGACCTTACCCGGACCGCATGGACGGTTTCCTGTCTTCCGAATCCAGCGCCCGATCGTCCTCTCTTCTTCGTGACGTTCGTGGCACTCCTGATGGTTCCCAGTCAGGACCGTAGATCACTCGAGAGAGGTCTGTTCGGAACTAGTGAAGGTCGGATGATCGGCTGTCAGACGAGGGTCTATCGGACACGAGCTCTCCCGATCGTTACAGTCATTCACTCTGTCGTCGGGACCTCTCCCACTGGATCCACGTGCCGCTGATGGGCCCCACGCTTTGGGACGCCAATTGTGGAAAAAGGTAGGGCTATGACCTTTTTCAAGATTTGCCCGGCGCTAACCGCCTTTGTACCATTCAAATTACCAAGCAATGAGGCAGGCGCCGGAGACCAGAAGGCAGGAAACAGAAGTTTATTCCGACGGAGCAGAACACGTCAGATCAGACAACAAGGTATCGTCTCGAGGTGCTCTAACAGCCTCTCGGAGGCCTGGCCTCTTATACACTGGTTTATGGCATGTGACCTTTCTTTATTACAATCAGAACATTGTGAAGTAAGGAAAAAGACATTACCGTAATCCTCGTGTCAATCCCACCCCCATATACCTCCACAATAGAGGTCCTCAACCTGCTGATAAGAGGAGGGGGTCATCACGCAGCTGAGTGTTCCGCCGAGTCTTAGGATGTGTGCGCCTGATCATATCCCAGGGGGTGGGGAGGTCTTGGTCAATAGAGGGTCCTTTGAAGAAGATCGACTTCATACAATAAGGGGCAGTAAATGATATCTCCCGGCTTAGGCGATGGCCTCGGACCTGTGTGGACAGCTGGACACGGGGGAAGGGGTCATCAAAGGAGTGGTATTCATGCCGTGTGGACAATTGAGCGCGGAGGGAAGGTTCATCAACAGAGGGGTATTCATGGGAGGAGAGGAGATGCTGGTCAGGCGCAGGCGTGACTCCCAAGGACAGGGTCATGCAGAAGGGTTATGCTCATGAGGGGGAGGGAGGGGGAGCCAGGGTGCGCGGAGGATGCTTGCTGGGTCAGAGGGGCGCGTTGGCGATCGATCGTGGACAGGGAGACCATGATACCTAAAATGGCTGTCGTGCACGTCGTACGTGGGTGACAAGCTGGCGCAGATGATGTTTAGCTCGCAAACTAAAATTCCACAGTTGTTCGAAGGATTTATCTATGCCACTGCCACCGGATTAGAGAGCGAGCTGTTCCTGAAGCCCAAGGCACGTAATTCATTTTTACAATACGATAGCAAACATCCCAAATCCCTTAGGGATAATTTGCCCTATGGGCAGTTTCTTCGTATTCGGAGAAACTGCTTGCGGATTTAACTTTTCATCATCATGCCAAGAGCTTAGCTAAACAACTAGTATCACGACATTATCCACACAATTTGATTAAGCGTTCGCTCAAACGGGCGAAGAATAACCATCGAGAAGCCTTACTTCAACCTCCTGTGCCTAAACCCCCTTTGGATCGTCTAACCTTTGCTAGCACTTTCAGTACAAGGGCCAATCAGATACAGAAGGTGGTTCGCCCACTTTGGCGGATTATGAACTGCTTTAGCGAGAAAATAAATCCACCTTTTTTGCATTTAAGAGATCTGGCAGCATGCGTGATTGCCTCGTACATGCACGTCCTAAACCGACATCTAAGAGACTTGTAGGCACTTTGTGGGATCTACCAGCAGTAAGTGGGTATCACCCATGTGGAGCCTGCTCTATCTGTCCCCAGACTAAGCACTCAACCACTATTAATATTGGCACCGATCGCCCTTGGGTACAGAACAACTCTACAAATTGCAATAATGCCCAATTGATCTACCTTTTGACTTGTCCATGCCAAATCAGATACGTTGGGATGACCACACGCAAAGTGCGAACTCGAATGCTTGAACATAAAAGTTCATTTAGATGCAAGAAGATCACAACAAGACTTACCAAGCATTTTGTTGAAAAAAAACATGGAGAAGAGGATTTCCAATGGACGGAATTGGAAAAATTATTTATACCTCCACACATCAGTGATACCACTAAGTATCTATTTTTAAGGTAGCAGAAATGGATTTTCAGGCTTCAGAGCAACAGAGTAAGTCTGAATGATGATATACTGTGGACCACTCTGTAGATGCTCTGTAGATATCATACACTGTAGAATTGAGTCGGTGGCCTTACTGGGAGACTACCATATAGGTTACCTTTCACCGACACAGGCCCAGTTGAAGGGAACATTTGACTAACCATACTTCAATCTGACAATGTTTTATCATATATTACTTTGATATCTATCCTTTAAGAGGGATCAGTAGGTTCTACAGGGTCCTAAATACAGAAATATGTTAGGACCTTAGTCTAGGTGCCTTATGTGCCATCAGTGTAGGTTGTGTAATAAGATTCACACAATAGGCACAGTACTCTGAGAAGTATTCATCATATAATTTATATCACTATGGTATCCATTTAACAAAAAGGATTAGTTGGCTCAACAAAGGTAAAAACATCGGAAGACACCAGTCCATGTGTCTTGAAAGTGAATCTGTGCTTTAAGATCCTCGTGATACAATTTCTTAGTGACTCTGGGCGATTTTTGATTCTACCACCTAGCTAGCTATATAGGGTGACCAGGTGGTGTTGCTTGCTTGAAATTATATTATTTTACACCTTGGATTTATCTTGAAGTTCACCGGTTTTGGTGTCCGGTTGGACAATAAAGACGGCAAAAATACACTTCAATATACGCCCTGTGGAGCTTATCAATACTGTCTTAATACATATTTAGATGACACTTGCATGTTAAATATGATTTTTTGCGTGTTTAGCAAGTACAAATGTCATTCAAACTAAAAACTACTCCCGCCATCTTTATGACGCCAGTTTGTAGTCATTCTCGCTCTCGTGAGAAGAGCCGCGTTAACACAAACCTGGGCCACAGCGCGAAGCAAGTGAGTAAATGATCGGGGGTTCCTGATTGTGCTTTTTGTTTCCTGTCCCTCATTGTACCACACGTTATACATTAGTAACACCACTGACGCTTGAAGCATTGTGCTGTATAGTTAAACGGCCACTAAGACTGTGTTTTCTGGATTGAGTAGGCGGTCCGACTTTAAAACAGCTAGAGGTTGATGGCCACCCGCTAATTGAGTGATTCAATGGGCCCTATAAGTAATGCCCTATCTGTGCCGTTCGTTGCCTCCCCCTCGACTCAGAAAAAGTCTGAGGCAATGACGGACAGGTAGGTGCAGGCATTTCTCTTGTGATTCTCTTACTTCTGAAGGTTTTTTTGCATGGGTCAGAAGGAGGGTGCATCAAAGCAAAGTGCTCTGCTTTTCACATAATATGATAGCG
Organism: Lissotriton vulgaris; assembly: GCF_964263255.1. Lineage (NCBI taxonomy): Eukaryota > Metazoa > Chordata > Amphibia > Caudata > Salamandridae > Lissotriton > Lissotriton vulgaris. The sequence goes on along the minus strand of NC_141696.1, from coordinate 1,143,632,018 downwards.
ATGATAACCGGGATTGGCTAGTTTTACGATAGAGCATTCACATACAAAGTAAGATTTTACCGTAGGGATTTCTAAGCAATTAATGTTAACAGCTTTGATTACCTTATAAACTTGGATATGACTTTAGTATCGTTTTAATAAACACTGTGCAAGAGGTTGAAGTGAGAAGGGGGGAGGGAGGAGTGAGCTGCCAAGCGGTGGGCTTTTTTGAAATAATGCCTATGGAGATGATTTACAACATTAGGGTTTAGAACAAGAGGTAGTTAAGGACTGACAAAGGTCAGACCTACTCTCCAATCCCCTATTTTTTCTTTCCAGAGCGGGGCCGCTTTATCTATAGAGGTTGTATTGGTTCCAACCTCTGAAGAAAGTAATATTTTGTTTGTTTATATTTTTATACACTAAAGATTGCAATAGCAAAGTTTAAGAGCAGAGGCCCTGAAAAAAGCCAAGGGTAAAGGTTTCCCTACTGGCTGAAACATGTTGGCTTTACGTTTTGCAGTTATTTGTTGAAACTGCCCATTGCACTGTTCTGTTTTTAGATTAGGGGGTGAGGTTGTTCATACTATTAAAATTTGTATCTTTATTCCTCACCACCTTATTTTAAATCACCACTTCTTTTGTTGTTTGCACTGCACTGGATTCCCTTGTGGTCTGAGTAATTGGGGAATGCACTATTTGTTCTCTATCTTGGTTGGATCCATTTGAGCGAACTTTCGCTATGGATGGCTGCCAGTCTCTATGATCAAGAGACACACCATCCTCACGGGTAGATTACCAAATGAGAAGTTTGATCACAATGGTAATTTTGACGGGAATCCTAATAGTTGCTTTAGGATCCTATTATTGACTTACTGGTCTTAGCTCCTATGTTTGTTTCTCACCTTGAATTCTTCTCTTTTGTCGTGACTCCTACCTTATTCATTGGTTGGATGTATGTAAGCTATCCGGCTAGATTGCCGATTTTAGACCCCAGGTTCTATTTGTTGTTAGGATTATAGTAAATGGGGATAGGAACTAGGGCTGGTCTCTAAATATCCCTGTGACCCTACCATTCTCTTTTGTGGTTAAAGGGACTTATATTGCCAAGTGGAATATACAGTTTGAATCTTCAGTCAGGCTGCAATGGCAGGACTGGGACATGTTTTAAGGGGTTACTTGTGTGGGTGGCACAATGAATGGCACAGGCCCGCTAGTATAATTTATTTTACAGGCCCTGGGTATATTGTTTCCCACTCTACACGTGGCTTATATGTAAATTAACTCTGTACATTAGGTGTAAGCCAATTTTACCGTGTTTAGGGTAGTGAGCACACACACTGTACCACTGGTTAGCAGTGGTAATGTGCACAGAGTCCTAAGGCCAACAAAAACGAATTTCAGTAAAAAATGGAGGGAAACAGGCAGACATTTTTGGGAAAGGCCACACTAAGGCTGATAGTTTTAACACTAACTCTTAACCTACAGGCACTGTACAACCTAGCCCCTACCTACCTCAGTGATGACATCCACTTCCACACCCTAACCAGACTACACTTCACTTCGGCCACATCCTCCACGTACGCCATACCAGAATGGGTAGACATACCATCTCCCACATTGCCCCCAAGATCGGAACAAACTCGCCCCAGCCCCCTCCACCCCTCCCACCCAGCCTCAAATCAGCCTGCTCCAAAGCTGGCTTTTAAGCTACGCTTCACTCAGGCAACTCAGTTATCTCATTCTCTGTCTCCTGCATACTCACCCAGGTGATGAGTGCACCTTACAAATCCCATTACCAAAACATAACATAAATGCATCATTTGTTTGTGCTTTTACAACTTCCCTGCACCTGTGATTTTGATTTGCATGTTACTTTCCTGCCCTTTACCTGTACCTGTAGAAACTCTGAGAACCCTTTTTATGTGGTATTGTATAGTGGATAATAAAGAACTTCTCTTTTTCATGAAGTTAAGCACTGGATTGGACCGCATTTATTTTTTTCTAATGGGTGAATGTTGAGTGATGAATCTGTGACCTCCACATTAGCTCCCTGAGAAGCCTTGGAGTATTTGCCCTGCTACCTTTGCGAGGCAAGTGCTGAAAGAGTGTGGTGGGTGCTCGGTATTCAGTGTGCCATACCAGATCTGTTCACAGGACAGCAGTAGTAAACGTCCCCAACAATCCACTTGTGGCCCGTTACCCCTGCTTGCCTTGTGATAGCTGAAATGGTATCTCACTGGGTTTCAATGCCAAAAAAAGCAGCACATTGAAAATGGGACATTAGGGTCGAGCATGTAGCAGTCCACTCCCACAATGCCTAAAGCTCTCATTTACTTAGAAACCGCCCAAATGAGAAAAAGCATTCAGTAACTATTCAGTGCTTTGCAATTCTATGATCTTTCAAAAAGTATTTGTCGGCGGAAGGTCTGTTTCCGCCCCTTGACACCTCTGTTTTCTTGCAGTCCTTAGTATCACCAGACATCTATACTGCTAGCACATATTGACAAGGTATGTAAACTGTATGAGGTTGGGGAATTAAATAATGTCTCACTTGATGTGCAAATTCACAGAAATGTTTTGCTCTGTTGGACCAAAGCTGGGCAACAATATATGATGTGTTTGGCATGATCCCATTTCAAAATATTAAATATGAGAAACTATATTTTTTAAAGGAGGGAAAGACTCGAAACGTGGGACAAAAGATCTTGGAAATATTTCAAAGGAATTACCACCAATCAAACATGAAGGTAAGTGCAATATGCGTTCTTCTCCCTAAAAGATGATGTAAAATGTTTTTACAAGTGTACTATGACATTGGCTGCAGTTCTTAAATGCGAGTAGTTCTTCCAGTCATATGGTATTAGTTAGTTTGTGTTGTTTCTTTGTCAGTGTATTTTATTGGGCTACTGTAATGGTGTTCTTGAATTATATTTAAGGATCGTATTCTGACTTTTGAGTTGTATGTATGTCTGTTTTGTTTGTACAATGGTTTCATTTATGCATCTGTGGATATGGTCATTTCTCCATGTTATACAGCAGAATGGTATGCAGTTCCTAGTGAACACTATAGGTGGACGTGAGGTTAGTGTGTATTGGGTAACACACTAGGAGCAGGAGGAAATGTCCTCCTTTCGGAAAGAAGACCCTCACACACCCCCCAACAGTGGGATGTCTTGCTTCATCATCGGGTCTGCTCCTAATCGGGTCGGCGCTGCAATACCCGATCGGTGCCCTTGACGGGTCCTTTTAGCGGAGATCTTTATTTCCTTTGCCGTAAGGGGCCGTGGGTGTGTGGGCGCTCGTGAGTGTAGATGTGGTGGTTGTAGGAGTGAAATTAAAACAGAAGGAAATGGTCCACCCAACAATTACTTTAATGATCGTGGCCACTCTCCTGGTTAAAAATTTGAAAGTTGTGCACCCCTGTTATAAGGTCACAGGGCTGTGCGCATTTGTGGTCAACATGTTTCTTGACAATATTTCAATTAGAAGGCAATTCTTCAAGACCAAATCAAGATCTAGCCACACTTTTTGGTGGTGTTACACTACTAAATAATGAAGTGACAACCCATACAGCACCCTAACAAGTGGTACCTGCATATCTACGATGTCAACCTGCAGAAAAATAAGCACAGAGGTACATCAAAACATTGTATGAACCTACTGAATGCATTTGGGTGTTCTAATTAAAATAGTGATAAAAAAGCATGCATCACACTCAGTGGCAGTGACCATGCACAAAGCGATTGAGAGTAGCAAACAGATGAATACTAAAAACTATGAACTCAAGGAGCATGATGTGTGGGAAACAGGTGCTCCTAACCTCAGTTGCCTTCTAATTGAAATATTGGCAAGAAACATGTTGACCCCAAATGCACACAGCCCTGTGACAATAACAGGGGTGCGCGACTTTCACGTTTCTAACCAGGAGAGTGGCCACGATCATTAAAGTAATTGTTGGGTGGACCATTTCCTTCTGTTTTATTTTCACTCCTACACCCTCCACATCTGCACTCACTAGCGCCCTCACACTCACAGCACCTTACGGCAAAGGAAATAAAGATCTCCACTAAAAGGCCTGTCAAAGGCGCCGATCGGGTATTGCAGCGCCGACCCGATTAGGAGCAGACCCGATGATGAAGCATGACATCCCACTGTTGGGGGGTGTGTGAGGGTCTTCTTTCTGAAAGGAGGAAATTTCCTCCTGCTCCTAGTGTGTTACCCACTACACACTAACTTCACTTCCACCTATAGTGTTCACTAGGAACTGCATACCGTTCTGCTTTATATCACTTCTTGGCATGTATGCTGGACCTGTATAAATATAGCCCATAGTCCTCCATTTTGTTAATACATTTCTACATGTTGCCTGTTTTTCCATCCAGTGCAAGTAGTCTCTTGTAAACAATTGTAGGTAGACAATGTCAGTAGGTCGTGCCATTGCCTTTGTATAGGGTGAACAGGTGGCTGCATGTCACTGAGTCACAATGTTTCCAGGTCTTTGCTTTTCTTTTGCAAGTCCTTTTTATCAAGTGTGTCTGTATGATAGTCAAGTTAGTTAAATGCAGGCCACTCAATACTACAGAATCCAGAATTCACTGATTTCTTCAATCAGCTCTGAAATGCTGACATTTTCTGGCAGGGCCTGCTTTCATGTCCATCTCTGATCACTGCTTCAAGAAGGCCGATGACAGACAGATGCACAGATATCGCACTTCATTTGGCCCCTGTTTTAAATATGCCTTTATACTACCTCCTGTGTAAACCATCACTTTGTACAAAGACTGTGTCTGGAGAGCAGCCGGGAAACGACATTTTAAGAGAACCAAACCAAACTTGTTCTGAAGCCTTAGACAGTATACCAACATTCCCTGTCTAAAAAATGTGCATGAACGTGGGGTGCAAACCACCCTAATTTGTTCCAGGACCAGTTTGTTATTTACTAAGTAAGGGGATGCTGTACCGAGTGCTCAAAGAGCTGCTGTGTAACCAGGGCTGGTCTCTTACTGCCAGACAGTTTTCCAGAGGTGCGGGGACATCACCTGAATTCTGCAGTTGCTCCTGGCAGAGGTGAGAATCTGCCTTCAGAGCCTAGAGAACTGCCTGCCTGCTGGGAGAAGGAAAACGTGTGTCTGGACTTGCAGGAGGAGAGACTGTCCAAGGGAAAAGGCAGAGCATGTTCCCGTAATTTGGAGCAGCAGAGGGCACTAACGATCACAGAGCAAAGGACAGAAGAGTTCCATGCTGCAAACTGGACTCCCGGTCTCTCGGCGCAGTTCCCAAGTGAACTGTATCACGCCTGCACCAGCCAGACATCTTGTAAAGCTCACCGTTTGTAGGAGTGATGTCCCCGGTATCTAGATCAGAGATACTCAGGGTATGGCGTGGCCAGTGGGTAGCTTGTGCCCCTCCTGACCTTCATAAGCTGTTCTCTGGTGAAAAGCAGCGTTGGGCTGCTACTTATTTGACTGAACGCAAACATTCAGAAAGCTGCTGAATAGGCAAGTATTTATTTAAAGATTAACCGAAAGTATGTATTTAAACATTAACTGAAGTAAAGAAAAAGAAGCAAAGAATGTTTCCTACACTAATTATCTTCAGGAACATGGAGCAATGTTGAACACACATGTATTAAATAAACACTCTTCAACATCCAAAAAGTGAAGTAAATTAATATTCACTTAATGAAATGTATCTCCTGTAGATTACTGCACAGCAATGAGACACATTTATTGGAAGGGATAGTATTCAAACATGAACTTGTAAACATTTATACATTCCCTTGCCCTGACAACAATGCCAACAGTGAGCCAAGAGTCAAGACATTTGTCTCGTGCACCCTCTGGGTGTCATAGGTTGTTATTATACTTGGAACACCTTTACAGTTTATTACATGAGAAGGTTTTGTACAGCACACATCCTGAACTCATGTATGTCAAGGTACTCTCATATGGCATCATCCAGAAAAAGGAGGCAACGTAAAATGCACCAGTTGTCTAGGATCACACAATTTAGTCAAGTGGGGAAGTGGGATTTGATCCTGGTTTTCTGGTTTCACATTTTGAAATATAGCCACTAGATGGGTATCTATTTCCCAATCACATTTTACATAAAAAATTGATGATTTGTCTTTGATTCTTGCCAGCTGATAATTCAAGCATGGGTGGCAGACAGAAGTCACATGAACACTCAGTTTGTTTTCATTTTGAGGATCCAAGAGGACCTATAGCTGAGCCACAGCCAGGCATCTGACTTCAGCTTGGCTCAAGCCTTCTGTGGCTCACCCACCTCTATCACATAATTGCAATTAAGTTGACAAAGGCATAGGAAAGTATATGATTTGACCCTTCGTTTTCCCGAAGCCCACCTTACGTCCCCGACCCTCACCCTGTTGGCATCAATGCAGCTCTCTGTCATGCTGCAGATCATACTTTTTAGCCGTTGCGTAAATCTTTACAAGCACCCATGATCTTGTTAATATACACAGACAATTATCAATCCTTGAGTCAGTGAAAGAGATGTGAAAATCATTCCAGTGTGTCTCTACACTCTCTTTGCTGCTCTGGCATTAGTTAGGGGGAAAGTGTACTCCATCCACTTAGCCATCATTCACATCACTGTGCAGTAAGTTAGGAAGTGGCTCACTATTTTCCTCAAGCTTCTCTGTCATTCTCATGATGCTTACTGTGACATCTTTCTTCAGTTAAGGCAGTTCACATGAAACACCCTCTTTAGCTACCCTGTGACACCTATTCCCACGAAGCAGTTCACCTCAGAAATCTTTTATACTGCCTTGTATGTCCTACACAAATTATGCTCCAAAGCTTTTGGACAAGTGGGCTTTAGCACCAACCTCTTGACCCTCATGGTATTTCATGATTGCTGCTTTCTGTTCATACCTCACCATCAGCTCTTGGCTTGCCTGAATGATTTTCTTTGCATTAACTCATATATTTCATGGTCAAATTCCCGAGGGCATATCGTTCACCACATACTTTTGATTTGACGCTGAAGTTTTGTTCTGCCCTTCCCTAAAGGTGAGTGGACCACACACATGGTGCCCAAACAGAAAATTAAAGGGACTAAACCCAATTCTCGTCTGTTGAATCTCTTTACAGACAAAAGACATTGGTGGATAAGACATCACTGAGGTCCCTGGCAGAGTTCTCATTGTACTCTTTAGGACCTTTCCATCAACTCATTGGCTTGTGGATGTTATGTCAGGAGGATTTTGTAGGTCAAACTGGCTTGCTCCTGTAAGAGGTTACAAGGTTTATTCACTAGCTGGAAATCACTGCCTTGGGAAATCCAGCTCTTGAAAAGATCATTCAGAGTCCTCTAGCTACTTCCTTTACAGCTGTGCTCCTCAAATGAACATCCTGTAGATACTTGGTGGCATGATCCACCACAGCCAAGATATAATTGTTGCCTGATGCTGAGCGGGTCAAATGGACCAACGTTGTCAATGTCTACCCACTTGAATAGAACACCTTCTAAGATAGTGATGATGGTACCTTGATCTTACCTCCTAACTACTAATTTAGCAAGAAGGAGTGGCTGTACAGAACGTTTCTGTGACTCTGTGTATCCCTAGCCAGTCGAACAAAGAGTCCGACCTATGTCTTTTTAATGGTAAAGTGTCCTCTGAATGGCATCTCGGGATCAGTCGCAACAGGAAATTCATATGCACCAAGGGAATCATAAGCCTCTTACTGGATCACAATTCACTGGCTCACTGTACAGGAGTCCATCCTCCCTGCCATCATGAAGCCTCGAGCCACTCCTCGCTTTCCTATTCCTGGGTCTCCTTCCAAAGTCCTACAAGTGTAGGTGACAGCTTGTGCCTGGCAGAATTACTCCTGAGTAGGTCCTCCAGTGGCTAGCCAACCCTGTGGCTCTGGCAGTGACTCAGATTTTAAAACCTGGTCCACTTCGGGTATCTCATCCTCCTCTGAAACCAGAGTGAGGGCCACCACAGCACGTGCCTTCTCGGACTCTGCCATGATTTGCTCACTACCTTTCTCTGTTTCTTGCAAACTTGGGGTGGTCTCAGTGTCATTCACTTGATGAGAAGGACCTCTTACTTGGGGTAAATAAAAGATCGATCTCCCACTTTAAGATGGGCCTGTTGGTCCAACATTGTTCTGGGGAATGGAAGAGAGAAAAAAAGAACAAGTGAAAAGGGGGGGCAGTACAGGAGTCAACAGGAGAGAAAGAGAACCTCTTGTGGGATCCCAGAGGTTGTAGATACTGCCTTCACCCACTCAATGAGTGGCATGCTTCATCATAGTGCCGCTACCACACCATAACGCACACCAAAGTACAGGGAGGAGCGAAAGGAAAAAAAATATTTTTTAGAAAGAAAAGGAAGAATTCCAAAAGTCGGGATCCATATTGTAGAGAAGAAAAATTATAAAAACTGTCCTTTATTATGGGTCCCACTTGGCAGGATTGAATGAAGTTACTAGGGGTATATGAGAGAAGCAACGCCACCATTACCATATCTGTTGTATCAGCATGTTTCTGCCCTTGAGTGCCGCCTGGTAGGGTCGTTGGCATTTCATCAGGATACAGATCCCTAAAAAATTTCTTAATAGAGTTCCCTCCTAGTCTAATCACTAGCTGGTAGGGGACCTATCAGAGGCAATACTTGCCTTTTGTAGACACACATCGTCTGCATACCCGAGCTCCATCAATGATGCTCCAAACCATGGGGTAGAGAGGGGACTCCGTCCTATAGTCACACTTTCATTAAGTTTCCAACTTGTCACTTCACTCCCTCTGGAACTCAGGTGCGCAAACGATGTATGTCTACAAAGGGCAAGCATATGTAAAGACACACTTGTGGTGTGTCTTAAAAAATACTGTGCTGGGAGCTAAGAGAGCCTGACACGACAGCACTCTCTCCTCGGGTTCCTAACATGGTACCCTGTCCATAGATATTCACTGTTTCATCCCCTACTGCCCATTTTCCGTTAACTTGTCCTCTACAAAATCCACAAGGACCTTTCTACCCACGTTTCTGGCAGCCCGCCACATTCTTTCCAAAGATTGATTCCTTAACTGGTCTAAGAAGATATTGTTACGGTCTACTCCCATCCATCTTGTATCTGCCATTGTACTGTGCAGGGAAAACTGTGTATAAGCTAAACGTATTGTTCTTCTCAAGACAGTTGGAACTGGAACTTGCAGATCTCAGGCTCCTTGCTGCCAATTGTGTGACCCTGTTTGGGGGGCCACAACTCAGAGATAGCTACTATGCCCCTACGATTTCACAGATGATACTTGCCACAGGTGTCTTGAGTTTGTTATACTTGGATTCCGCCAACTGGGCTAAGTTCAAACTTTCCACACTTTACTCTTAGGCAAGCAGTTAAAGGCTCCTCGGGCGGTAGTGTGGATGCAAGAGAACTCAACACTCAACCAACCGATGCAGTAATGTTGTGGTCCAACCCAGTGCTTATCTTTATAAAAAAAAGTACTTATCACAGCAAAATGTAATACAGCTAAATTCAAGGGGATTCCGATGCAAGATTGCAATTGCAACTAAAGTGCCTAGTAAAGTGACATGCCCGCTGGGGGGGGGGCTCTCCAAGTTCCAGGTTTACAGTACTGTCTCTAGAGCTTTGGTTCTATTTATAAGCTCAGTATCAGGCACAGGTGCAGTTCAATAGATCTCCTCTCACTCAGAGCAGTTCCGTTCAAGATTTCATACTCAAATTAAAAGGATTGTTCAGGTAACAGTCAGTGTTTCCGCTGCTAAATGCAGTCTGCCAGTCTGCTTTACTTTCTTGTGTGAGGCCCCATTACCTATTTATTTGGTCGCGGCTTGCTGGTGGGCCATCCTCAAGTGTTTGCTGACAGCAAGGTCTTCACTGACACAGGACCACGGAGACAGTTTCACTTGAGATTCGAGCCATGGTACAGAGAGGAGGATGGCAGGGCTGCTGGTGGATGCCTGTTCAGGCAGAGATCCAGCAGGTGCTCACTGTACAGTTGAGGCCTCCAGGCTAGGTTCACATGGGTATTGTGCTCTTTCAAGCAGGTGCATCCAAAAGTGCAGGATCAGCTTCCACTTCAACGGTGATGTCCGCTCCTCCTTGGGATCCACTGGGTGGAGGTCAGGTAGCAGCAGCATCAAGCCTTAGGCGTATCACAAGGGTACTGAGCAGTATAGGATGATTTCATGACTTGAGTGCTGTATGTGGTCTACTGTGAGAGTCACCATTGGAGTCCGCTCTGGCTTCACTCCCAAGGGAAGTTAGTAACTTCTGGGTACTTAGCTATATTCTACTCATGGACAGTTTTTCCTCCTGCTTTATTTCCTCTCTCTAAGCAGAGAGACAGACTTCTAAGTACTAGTCAGACTATCAGCTTCTCCAGCAAGTTGTGCTGACTTCAGATGAAGTCACCTCATTTCAGTGACACTGGCTGTCATGCAGACATCAGCCCTGGTCACACAGTGGTCCTTCGAGTACTGTATGGATCACTCCCTTTGTCATGAATAACTTGGAACAGAAACCAAGTGGGGTTGGGTTGGATACCAATTTTATATACAATTTTCAGACGGAGTGTCTACTGTGGCTACCTGTCAAAATGGGGTTGGGCGGGTTTTCTTCAAATGTAATTTATCAGCTGCTTCTCAGACATAGCATTTGTGCAAAGGAATGACTCTCACAGCAGATAGCAATGGAACTGGCTTCAAGCAGGAGTACCCAAAAAAGGGGGGACAGTGAAGTGTGAGATCAATGCACCTGCCTGTCATCAGCTTTCCCGAAGCAGTAATCAGTGAGAGACAAAAGGGCAGGCTCTGATTAGAAACTTCCGACTCCTCATCAACACCATCTACCAAATGGCAGTGGTCAGGAATAACTAATCAAAAACCCTTTGCTAACAGGGTCCTGATTAAACGTCTTGGAGAAGCACTGTTTTCATCCTCCCTCAATTCAGCCACAGGAATGCAAGCAATGTACTTCCATTGTCTGGGGAAACTGTTCTCAACCTGCATCTTGTGGCATGCTTAACCATGTCCATCCAGAATGGTACCACTGACTGCAGTACTCAAACTCACACAACACGCAGGGTTTCATTACCATACTTATGCTGTACACTCGATGCACAAACATGCACTTGACACACACAAGGAATGTAAGCACAAGGTTCTGAGTTTCACATAACAGCAGAACTTTACAAAAAAAGGAGCCCGCAGGCTTGTGTCTGATCACACTAGAGATGACAGGAAAAGGTTTGGTCACACTAGAGATTTACATCACAGGGTACGTTGTTACCCCCACTTTATGTGGGTGCCAAGGGGATGGACAGTAGGCCAAGCCACATTAATGGCCCATGGCACTGGAGGTGAAAGGCCCCCTTTGACATGGCTGCGGCCCAATAATTTCTGCTTGCCGTAAAACCTGCTGGAAAAGATTTCTTACAGTCCATATGATGTAAAGCGTAAAGTCAATATTTGCAAGGCATTTTCTGTGAGCAGCTGTGTCTTAATCCATGGCTAGGTGCTACCTACATATGAATTTCCATGCGTAAACCATGCTTACTAATGCGGAAATCACAATAAGGGGGAAATCACAGTGAAACAGTATGGATGTCTTCTAGAAATTCTTGTGCAAGTCTGGAGAAAGATGCAGCTATTCACAGGAAGTGTTTTGTGAATCAGTCGTGCATATTCATGGATATTCAGGAGAAATTCACTTGCACTGTAGAAGTACCACACTTTACGCATACATGTTTTGTGAACTGGGCCCATAATATCATGAGGGGTCATTCATAAATTTAGGGTTGAAGATATATGGTTATGTGAGACTTTCCTGTTTACTGGCACCTTTATTATTTTAAATGATAAGGTAAATGCTGCTGTTCTTGAAAATATCTTTCTGCAATACACTCCAGTGTCTTTCTTCTTTTATCTTTTTCAGACCAAGCTTCCGAAGAATGTGCACCTACTCCAGCAACAAGCCACGTGACCGGTTTTGAAGTTGATGCATTTTATTACGGATCCAAGGGACAAAGAAATCTGTATCCTAAATATAGAGATATCCTGCCAGACCTAACTCAAAGGGAATATGCTATTTCACCTTTGAAGCATAGCGGACCTGATGACTTCCTTCCACACAGATCTTACATTAGACCTCTTGTGGAACTTCAGCGTTTCTTGGAGAATGAACCTGAGTGTGAGACTTTACCAGAGTTCATCTTAGACGTCGTTTCACAACCATCTACTAGTCGTGGGCCTGTAAAGGAAGCTCTTACTGCCCCCTATAACTCTCCCCATAACTACAATGTACTGATGGACCTCTTAAATGTACGACTGCAGCAGAGCAAACAAACCAAAGTCAATGTGATGTCATTATCCAGCAATTCTATCCCGGAGAAAACGTCAAGAATCCCACAAAGGCAGATGATTCTTGGTAAAATAACTCTTGTAATATAATATGGATGTTTGGGTCTATATGTGTGGTGTTAGTAACTCCCTTTACCCTATGAGCAATGCAGGAGTCTGCCCGTAGTCTCTTCTCCGCGCCTGGAGGGAGAACTCAAACTCACTCTAGCAATAGAAATATGCCTTAGCATACAAATCTGGTTTCTCCTTATGTGAGCCATCTGTCTACTCCCATCCTGAGATAACAACAGTTACCCAATTCTACCTTCGTAATTATTTTGATTCTTCAAATTGTTAGTCACTACTTGCTCTGTCAATATGCAGCCAAAACTGACAACTTTGCCCATTGGCAAGGAGGCAATATTAATACGGGCAACAGATATTGAAGTAGTACTGATGCACTTTACATGACTACAGAGGATGATAACAAGTCACTAGTCAGGTGACTTTCACTTATGAAAAGACAAAAGAAGACAAACAACTTCTAGGAGACCCCAGGACAACTGCAGCTGTTTTTGCTATTCCCTTGTGCAGTTAGAGAAAGAACCAGGACTTTAGGTGGAATGGTATAGATTAGGACTGTCTCACTGATCCTGACCATCTCCTATCCTGTTATTCTAGTAAGCAGGGTGTGCAGAGTAATTCTTATAGCCAGGCCTGGTTATGGTCTGTCAGGCTCTTGATAACATAGGACGTATTTAGTTTTATCTTCCAATTGAGATTCCAGTTTATCAGCATCTACTATACCAGTTCAAGGACAAACGTTTTTGTCCACAAACAGCTTTTCGTAATCCCTCTATCTGGCTTTTATGAAAACGTGGACCTTTCTTTTTATGGTGTGGATGGGGGGAAACTTTCTCTAGGCAAATATATGGTTTTGAATGAACAATATCTTTATTATTGCACTGGGGAATTCTATATCCCACTGGTGTAAAGGTAATTTAAAAATGAATCCCTGCATAAACCGATCCACAGAATGTCGTTATAGATGCAGGTTTGTGTGCCACCACTGTCTGCCTCTGTTTTTCAGTAGCCCTACAGATTAAGGAAGTCTGTAAACACCTATTTTCTGCTCGGATATTGAATTGGGCTTTAAACGACCCTGCATACTTGTATGAGGACCTATTGATCATTATGTTTTCAAACCTACCTTCAAGGTATCATTTTTAGTGGGTTTAACCTCAGCCCACAGGTTTGAAAAGAGGTTGCTGATTCGATTTAAAAAGATGTAACCACCTAACAGAAACCAAAAAGATGATGTTGTCCTTTGACAAATTTGTGTTGCAGCGTCTGTTCACAGAGATTCTATCTACAGATAGTCTTTTTATTAGAATGGTGGTTGAACCTGTTTTTGAGAGGGTTGGCAGACACAATTTCTCTATACTGCCTATGCATGCATGCTTCCATCTCTTTCACCTCAGCCTTAGGCAAACTGATCTCATTTCTCTGTGTTGTGCTAGTTTGTGGTGGAGGATGTGAATTCCACCCTAAGCCTCTAACCAATCTCTCCTGGTGAAGAAGAATCATTTAGACATTCTTGGGTCTGTGTACACATTATCCATCTGGCACAGCAGAAATCTTGGGTCAAATCAATTACTATTTAGCCTCCTGCAATTCTGTCCATTGTGTGGCCCAGTTGTGATGATTTCAGAACCCTTAGTTTCACCTCTATAATCTAAAGATGTTTGAAATATTCCAATTACAGCTTTTGAGGCTCCTCAATGCCATCGAAATTCTACTCTTGACAGTTCCCCCAAGATCCCAGATCCCTACAACAGAATTATGGACCATTGGTTGGACCATAATCCTAAAAAGTATGATCACACCTGGCTCAGAAAAACTAGTGTCATCCTAATATTTGGTCTGAGAATACTTTTGTCCCAAATTGCATTCAGCCGCAAGCAACCACATTGAGAGTGGATCTAGTGATTGCTTTTGGAGGTGAGTTTACTAGTGAGCTCTACAATGCAGGTAGATCAAAGTAACCCAATGTGTCAGTCATTTTAAGTTTCAGTTTTGTGGGAAGTGTAAAGATCAGGATGGAATGTTTCGAATTCAAGTGGTAAGTGCTGTACACCCACTCTTCCTAAGTGTTTTTATCCCCATTATATTTCCTGAGGCCCAAGGGCACGAAATAAAGTTATCTGATGTCCTGCTTGGGCATTTTCCCTCCCTGTACACTCTGGGAATTGCATAACTATCCTTGCCAACCCATGTAGCACCACATCCACTATAAAGGCTTTTCACTTTCTTTCACTGTTTATACCGGGGTACAGAGAAGAAAGAGACATTTTCAGAAACAGTGCATGTTCCTCACAAAAGATTTCAGGGATCACATAACTTTAGAGGAGAAGCTAGAGAAAACTCTGGAACCAGGGAATTTATGCTGTAACTTCTTGTGCCAAATCTTCAGCTTGAGACCGAAACGGCCATTTGACAAATGTATCACTTAATTGTTATAAATGGCGATGTGGAGAGCAGAACCCTTTGCCGAAACCTGCTGCTGATGGACAAGATATATAGGGCCCCATTAGGATGTTGGGCGGATCGGCACGCCATGGTGGCGGTGGCGATCCGCCCGACAGAAATGCCCGTCCGCCACCCTTTTCCCCCCACCACATTACAATGGCGGGGGGGACCGCTGCGGAGGGAAACACCGCCCGACACTTTTCCGCCCCGGTCGCCTTGCGGCCGGGGCGGAAAAGGAATAATATGCTGGCGGTGTCTAATAGACACCGCCAGACATATTATGATGCGTGGTGTTCAGTGCCTTTCCGCGGCGGCGATGCCGCCACGGAAAGGCATGCAGTCTTCCCTCTGGGGGCCCCCTGTGGGCCCCCAGAGTGAAGTACAGGTGGGGGGTGCATGTGGGGGGTACCTGTGGTACCCCCCTTCATTGTCATTTGCAAAGCGGCAGGCACCGCGCGGTGCCTGCCGCTTTGCAAATGACAATGTTCAATTCAATTTTCAGCATTGTGGCGGGCGGTGCAGAGAGCACCGCCCCCCACAATGCTGAAAATACAGGATGTGCCCGCCACTGTGGCGGGCACATCCTAATGGTACCCCCGGGACCCCCGCCCTTATTGCAGGCGGTCCCGATTTACGATGGGATGACGGGCGGGCAAAGTCCGCCCGTCATCCTAATGGGCCCCATAGTGTGGATGTTTCAGATATCGAAGCGTTCTTTGTGAAAACCTTAAAATCTCCTAGAGACTGTAGACTGGTCATTGAACGTGTTCACCATGCAGATGCTTCCAGGCTGCCACTAAATGGGGGGTCTGAGCCATAAAAGTGAAGTTTCTCATCTTCAAACATAACAGAGCATTCATATGAGTATACACAGTGCCTGCTAGCATCAGCATACAGGGCCCAAGCAATCCAGATCTGTAGTAACTATCCTTTCAATGTTTAAACTACAGAAAGTTTGGACATCTTGTAATAATTGAACTTTCTTGCTAAATATACCACGATGATCAATGGCAGATATCCAAATCTCCCCTAGTACTAAAGTCCTTCGTTGCCGACCCTGACCGACGGACACCTCACCCGAGGGAGGAACCGAGGAAGCTAGTGTCTCTGCTGCACGCCGCCACCCCTCGCCGGACCCGCTGCGCGGGTCCCGCATCGCGGCTGCAGCCCTTTTCTTTGCTTGCTTGTGAAGGGGCATACTTTGGAGCAACCGGCAGGGCTGCGAGCACAGCGGCGGACTCCGAGGACCAGGAGTCCCCGCGAGCCCCTCTCCAGCTGGGCTGCTCTCCCTGCCGGCCCCGCCCTCACTCCTGATCATCATAAGCAGCTGCCTCACCTGGACTCGGCGGATTTCGTTGCCGACCCTGACCGACGGACACCTCACCCGAGGGAGGAACCGAGGAAGCTAGTGTCTCTGCTGCACGCCGCCACCCCTCGCCGGACCCGCTGCGCGGGTCCCGCATCGCGGCTGCAGCCCTTTTCTTTGCTTGCTTGTGAAGGGGCATACTTTGGAGCAACCGGCAGGGCTGCGAGCACAGCGGCGGACTCCGAGGACCAGGAGTCCCCGCGAGCCCCTCTCCAGCTGGGCTGCTCTCCCTGCCGGCCCCGCCCTCACTCCTGATAGCTACTTGGACACCTACATATAGGAACTAACACTCCCGCGGCGCGGGAGCGCGCGGGAGGGCGCCGGGAGAAGCCCGGGACAAGGGCGGGACCGTCTGTGGCCGTCCGGGGCCGGAGGAGGCTGGGCTGGGCCCCATTATTAACATTTTCCTTCCTGACTTTTTAATTATTCTTAATTGTACCTTGGTTATATTTATATGGTTATATTTTGTGTAAACAGTGTTGTTAAAGTCCCCTTATTTGGACAGATTAACTTTGTGTCTTGAGTGGCTTTGCCACCTATTTAGGTTGGTCATATTTTTGCCTGCTATACCCTAAAAGATTAACAAAAATGACCCTAAGATCTGGCAAGGAGAGGCAGGTTCAGGTCTCCACCTCTAACGGTACCTTTACTGGTACAATTGATCAATTTTTTAAACGTTCAACTGCAATATTAGAGAAGGAGATCGCCTTAGTTGAAAAACGCCTCTCGCTTGATATTATTACTGGCAAGCGTTCTTCACTTGGTAAAATAAGCGAGGCTGTCTCTCCTGTCCCACTTTCTATGTTGAATGCGGATAGCAATGTAGATGTAATGTTGGCACCTGTTCCTGAGATTCATATCGGGGAGATTACGAACTCTAACCAGGAAAATGTTATTAGTACTGCACATGAGAATCTACCCAATAGTGGGACTATTTGTTTAGATCAGTCCGGGGATAATTCTGGTCTCTCAGACTCACCAAAACTTAACATTAGCAATGATCTAATGGACTCTCCCTCTCTATTAGAGCAGACACCGACTCAGAATCCTGGGAAACGCAAGAGGGTTGCCTCACCAGATTTGGGGGAACTAACAGAGGGGGGGGTAAATGCTTCAGTTTCGCCCCCACAGCCACCTAACATTAACGCTTCTACTCAACAAGGGGGGGGTGAGACTATGACTATGATTAGCATTACAGAAGAAATATTTTTGGCTAAAATTGAGTTGCTATTCAAATCTCTTCTTTTACCTCTCTTTGAAAGGACAAGGTTGTTAAACACAAAAATGGACACCTTAGATCTGCTGGTGAAGGATAGTATAGCGACTTCTGATAGAATTCTCTCCAGCCTAGCAAAAGCTGGTTTGTCCCCTCCTGTCCCGTCCAATCCGAAGCCCATGATTGTGACAAATAACAAAGCAGGGGGTAACAACACACAAGTAGGAGCTTCTAAATCAAAGGCCCCGCAAAAAACAGGACCCGCTCATATAAAAATAGCCCCTACAGAGAATCCTGCAAGGCCTAAGCCTACCAAAAACCAGCAGGTTCAGAATAATCCAACACCAGCCAGGGGCCAAAACACCACTCATCAGCCCATTGCCAAACCCATCCCAAAGAAACAGTGTGTGAACCTTCCACCGGAGTCAGTGCCTTATACAATTGTTCTAACTGGCGTGGCTCCACTTGTACACGGCAAGAGGGAAACACACAAGGATCTTTATAATAAGGTCACATTTTGGCTTAATAAAAACCGGCCACTCCCTCCTAATTTAAACCCTGAAATACTCAACGTAAGGAGGGTGGACTGGATAGGTTATGGTAAGAAAGACCTTGAGGGGGACTGTGTGGTGGTTAGCTTCAGAGAGCCCTGGGTTGCCGAATACATCAGCAGGGAACCAAGATTTGGTAGAGTTGGGGACGTACAAACCCTACTATTGCATTACTTTTATCCAGCTTTACATGCTAATAGATCCCACACTCCGTTCCAACATTCGAGAAGGGACAGGCCCAGAGGGAGATTTCATTTCGATACCCCGCTCTATCCAATGTTCTATCCTCACCTTGCGAACCGGTTTGCTCCCCTCTCCGGTCTAGAAGGTGTGGATTGACTTGATGTAGAACAACTGAATACTGGGAGTACTAGCGCTGTACTAACCTGCTTTCCAAAAAATGTGTATGTTTCAGGGGTAGAAACTGTCTCCATATCTGGCACAAACCCTGAGAGGGTGGAAAAAAGGGAAACATTCTTGTCAGGAAATCCCAGACAGAAAATCAATAAGGCCACTGTTAACCCATCTGCCAATATGGCAGAGAAAACAACATACACCCTTGCAGTCTTGTCTTGGAATATAGCGGGATTGAAAGGGAAAATGTCAGAGGCCGCTTGGGGTTCTTTTGTGGATTTACATGATGTAATCATCCTGCAGGAAAGTTGGTCAACAGAAGCAATCTATCGGGTTGGCTTTCTTAATTACTATAAACCAGCCAGCAAAGGACCGAAGGGCCGCCCGTCAGGGGGTTTAGTCATTTGGATCAGACAATCCTTAGCCATCACCATCACTGAACTCCCTACTTTGGGTAATGATATTCTAGCACTGAAATTAACAGACAACAATAATCAGGTCTTTTTTCTGTTTAATATATATGCTAGAGGGATACCAGGTGGGAAGCCTGCGGGAGTGGTAGCTGAACTTGACTTTCTATTGAATGACATTAGCAGGGATAGCTGTGTCATGGTGGCAGGCGATTTCAACTGTTGCTTCGAACCATTTCCCAACCTTGATAGTGGGGGATATGGGGAAATTGATCAGATCTGGAATATTCCCCCTTTGTCTGTTGCCCCTATCAAAAAAGTCACGGAGGCAGTTATGCAATGGTTGGGTTTTTGTCTTGAATGGGACTTACGCGCAGTGAATGGTAGGACCAAATCAGACCCGATGGGAAAAGTTACATTTGATAACTCCACAAACTCAAGTCGTATTGATTATTTTTTACTTAAGATAGAGTTTTGGAAAATGTTGGTGGATATGGAAGTAGTCAGTAGATCCGAGAGTGACCATAATCCCCTGGTGATATCATTATTAGTATCTGGGGGTCTCCGTATGAACCCTGCTACAAACATTGAAACTGCAGATGCTGGCCTTACAAATGACTGCAGAAGAGTAAAATGGGCTGGGCTCCAAGACAACACTGCTACTATTAGCAGGACTGCCATGGAGGTCTTAGCGGCCACAAAACAGATGGTTCCCATACTTGAGGCTGGTACTCCACTCGACCAAATTGGGACTATTCATGAGACTCTTTTTAATAAAATTAAGTCTTTTTTTATCAAAACTGTTAAGGGAGGAAGTAATAAAGCCCAAGCACATCCTAGGCTGAAATGGTACGATAAGACCTGTAGTATTGCCCACAGCTCTCTGCTAAGTGCCATTAAATCTAAATCATGTGTGGACATAAGGATAGCGAGGGTGAATTACAAGAAGGCATTAAAAGAGGCAAAAACTAAATGGGATGACCAGCGTTGGTTGGATTTATACCAGGCAAGTACCTCATCCAACCACCAAAGATTTTGGGAGGTTGTGAAATGGGGAGAATCGGGGGAACTACATAGTCCGGTAAACCACGTCCCAGCAGAGCAATGGGTCAAACACTATGAGGCGCAGTTCAGCCACACGGAACGGATCTCCCTCACTACCATTAGGGAAGATGCCAGTGTGCAGCCTGAATTGTCCTCATCTGATCACGTTGTTTTTACCGAAACCGAAGCTATTTCTGCTCCTAAACAAGTGCAGAATGGCAAAGCCCCCGGTATAGATTGCATCCCCGCGGACCTCTTCAAATATGACCAAAAACACTGGGTCCCGTATATATTAAACTTAGCAAACGCTATAGCTAGGGGCACTAGGATCCCAAACTCCTGGAAAGGAGCTGAGATTTTGCCAGTGCATAAAAAAGGGGATAGATCTGATGCGGGAAATTACCGCCCCATCAGCCTCATCGACGCCCTTCAAAAAGTAATAGCCAGAATGGTGTTGGGGAAAATTCATTTGTGGATGATAGATGTAGATATCCTGTCTCCAATGCAGGCTGGGTTTAGGGCACACATTAGCACAGTTGATCAGATTTTAAGATTTGTCATGATCTATTGGAAAACTGTGCTACTGAGAGATGGGAAGATCTTCGCTGCATTTGTGGACCTCAAATCAGCGTTTGATCTGGTCCCTAGAGGGAAGATGTGGGCTGCACTGAGAAGGATGGGGGTTCCTTCTGCACTTCTAGATCTTACCATTAGGATGCATGAGGGTAACTTCGCAAGAGTCAGATGGGGTCGTCAGGGCCAGGTTACCGAATCCTTCCCCGTGACCCGTGGTGTGAGGCAGGGTTGTGTCCTGGCCCCCACCCTATTTGTGCTCTTCATTAATCAGGTGGTTAAGTTCCTTTCAGACACCCCCACTGATGCTCCTTCACTGGGTGGGACAAAATTCCCCCTTTTAATTTTTGCAGACGATACCCTCATATTGGCCAAAACGCAGAAGGGTTTACAGGCTGCAATAAACAAATTTATGGATTTTTGCAATTTGAATGATCTTGAGATTAACATTAATAAAACCAAGTTTATGGTCTTGACCAAGAAAAAGCCATTGAGGGGCAATATTCTAATGAATGGGTCCAGACTGGAACAGGTCGATGTAATGACTTATCTTGGTGTTATTTTGGATTACAGGTTAAAATGGAAAGAGCAAGTAGAGGCACTCTGTCTGAAATTTGCCCGCTTGACTGGTTGCCTAGTAAAAGAGCAGCGGCGCTCCCTGACTAAAAGAGTACTGCCCGCGCTCAAAATCTACAGTGCTAAAATCAGCTCAGCGATATTGTATGGGGCAGATATTTGGGGTTGTATGGACTTGGCTGTCCTGGATAGGATACAGAATAAATTTCTTCGTAACCTAGTTAGTCTCCCCCCATCAACACCAGTCCTTCCACTTCTGATGGACATGGGCATGCACACCATTAAACATCAGGCCCAGTACAGGATGGTGGCTCTATGGAGACGCATATGGTCCACCCCGGAACTGGCCATGTTTGCCCGTGAGCTTCAAGATGTGAGACTGCAACAAGGGGCAGGCAATATACCGTGGCTAAAGCAAATCAAGAACACCCTTATTGAAATGGGCCTACCTTTGCTATGGTCAGAGCCGGGCTCCCAAACCTTTCCTACTAAGGATGAATTCAAAGTTTTTTTCTGGTCCATGGTAAAAACGGAACATGTTGCACTTTCTGAGAAAGCGAACTTGACAGGCCAGTTTTTGCTCCACAAAGTAATTCCTAATAAAGAAGTATATTGGGATGTAATCCTTAAAACATTGGATAGGAAACTATATCATCAGTTCCGTGTGGGCACGTTGCCCCTGAGGGCCTTTACTAGCGGCTGGCAGGGGCTGGAGTCAAGCTTCTGTCCCTGTTGTGCCGTTTGTGAAGAAACACTAGGCCATTTTTTATTTGTCTGTACTGCCTATTACGAACCTCGTAAAAAGTGGCTGAAACCTGTATGTACTAGACTAAACACCCGAGTGAGTAGTGAAGCATTGTACACCTTGAAAACGAATACTTCTGAATGGCTAACTATAGGATTGGCGAAATTCCTCGGGTGGGCTTGGTTGATAAGGTCTAAGTCAATCAGTTCATAATTCACGATCTAAACAACCTGTATACCATGTTCCCTGACTGTTTTCTTGGTCTATGAATTTAATAGTATTGATGATCTGCTACTTTTATATATGCTCAAATGATTTTACCATTTCCCTTGACGTCTTTATATGTATGTTTAATTGAGATCTTAACTTCACTTGTTTTTCTTTTTTTTTTTTGATTTGGTTTCGTTTCTTTCTTTCTTTCTGATTTGGTTACTGTATGTATTTGGATATTTATATCGTTATGACTATGTTGTATCTATTGTAGACTATGTAAATCTTTTGTATATATGTGTCTTTCATGATGAAAAATCGAAATAAAGACGTTAAAAACTGAAAACTGAAAGTCCTTCTTGAAGCGGAAAGCCATTGTGCGCCCTGTTCCCTTACGCCTTGTTGAGGAGGCTAATGAGAGTTCAAACTTTAGGGACTTGCCTGTCTGAAAAATTCAGGAATGCCATAGATCAGAGGTCTTCAAACTTATTTACCGTGAGCCCCCCCTCCCAAAATATTTTGAAGTCGGGCCCCCCTCCAAAATTTTATGAAAAGACTGTAGAAAGCAAAAAGAGTAGGGCTGAGCACAGGGGGTGGTGTGTATGAGATCATTTCATGGGCAGTTTTTTAGTATCTCATAAGCCACACTAAATGTGAGACTAAATATACTACAAAACCTGAAATAGAAGAAAAAACGACTCCCTTATTTGGGGTTTTGTGAACCCCTCCCATTCCTGGGCCCCAATGGAACTGCACCTTCTGCACTAATCATAGCTGCAGCCCTGAGTAGCAGGATATCTCCTCCGACTCTTTCACCCCTTCCCGCCAAGCATGGCCGTCAACCCAATTTTGAAACACTGTCTCCTTCAGAACAAATTAGATCCCATGTGTTTCTCGCCTCTTTGCAGCAATGGTGCCCTCGGCCCTAATGCTATCCAGAATGCTTCTATTCTAAAGTAAGACTGTCATAATTGGGAACAGGGGGACCTTCACACTCTTGTGCAGGGCACCACTGCATCTGCCTCACTAATAAGAGCTAATGCCTTGTGCAGCAGGACGTCTCCTCTGCCCCTTATTAACCCACCATTTCCTTTCTATCTCTGAGGCCTTAGCTAAGGTATCTCCTCTGCTTCAATGTTCTTCTCTCTGGTGCCATTGGTTCAATGCTCAAAGCAACATTGGCACAACAAGGGAGCATTGAGCCCTAATATAAGACAGGAATGATGGTAGAACAGCCATAATAGGGGCTTAGTTGGCACCTAACACCCTTGGGACCTTGTGACACTGCACCTGCACGAGCAATTGTACCTATTCCTCTGCCCACACTACTAGGTTATTTCTGCTAGACCTGAGGCCTAAAGCAGGCTGTCTGCTCTTTTCTGTAAAACAAAAAGGAAAAGCCCCACATTTCTTTCCCTCTGTTGCTTGGGACACGTTCTATGTGCAGCATAGGGGACTTGGGCCCCAATACCAATCAGGAAAATGGCTCCCTTCTCCCCCCTTTTCTGCAAGTGACATAGCCTTAATTGGGGTGTAATGACTGCTCACACCAAAGCCCCAGTGCCAACGATGAGAAACATTTATAACTTGTTTGAAAGATAATGTAAGGATGCCGATTTTTTAAAAGAGTCCTTTAATGGACTTATAAAAATGTCTACACTAGGTTAGCTATTATGAAAATGTATTCTTGGGAACTATGTGATTCCATAATATATACCAAATTATTGTGTGCCAGCCTATTTTATGCTGTTACAACTTAAAAATAATTACTTAAATATTTTCAGTGTTTTCTGTTATTGGTTAGGACTTCAGACCACTGCAAATACATGTCAGTATTCTGCACTGTGGCAAGTTGAATTCAGTTCTCTGACTCTAATCTCACAAAAAGACATCTGCAGTGACAGCATTAACCAATAAATGTTTCATAACTGAAAGAGTGCATTTCCGCTCTGCCACTCAGTACCTCCC
Source organism: Lissotriton vulgaris (assembly GCF_964263255.1). Lineage (NCBI taxonomy): Eukaryota > Metazoa > Chordata > Amphibia > Caudata > Salamandridae > Lissotriton > Lissotriton vulgaris. Next base: position 1,143,608,160 of record NC_141696.1, on the reverse strand, counting down.
CTTTCGTAGAGATCTGAAAACGTTCCTCTTCAGCCAGGCCTTTCCCTCTTAAACTCTCTTAATATCTCCTCTTATCCTTTCTTCTGGTTTCTCTCCCTCAGTTGCCAATCCCCCCAGCGCCAAGAAACCGCAAGGTGTACGCTGCGCTCTAGAAATATTTTAAATTAGAAATTAGAATTTGCCAACAATTAATTTAATTTGCACTGCTTTTTTTTATATAAGGAGTAATTTAAGAGCATGTGCAGTTTCTTTATGCAGTTGTCCTTAAGTTAAAAAAAGTAACAAAATACTTCTCAACCACAGGACTCGGGAACACAATTGCTGGCACGACTCATAATTTAATGTCATGCAAAAATTAGAAAAATCACAGGCACCTGGTATTTCGTTCTGTTATTAACACATACTTTAAATAGAAAATGTTAAAAGGAAACACTTTAAAATGTGTTCTACTGTTGCCCTAATTACCTCTGAATGATAACGAAAGTAGCTAGACAGAAAAGCCATGTTAAGAATGAATGCCATGTCCAGGCCTTTGCAGAATCGTAACACGTGAACAGATGTTAGGCATTCACCGTGAACGATGGCAATTCTATCCTCAACCGCTTCATGTAAATGAAGACGGCCTGGAAACAAGATAAACAAAGAAAGCCGCGCTTTCAGGCCATCATCATTATTTACAAGTACTTTGTGAAACATTTGCGCCCCCCTGGGAATGCCTCAACGGACCCCCAGGGGGGCACGCCCCACAGTTTGAAGACCTCTGCCATAGATGCTGACCTGCACATGAGCTCAGAAAATCCTAATGCAACATTGTGGGTGGTGGATGGCATGTAGAAACTCAGCGGTCAGAGAAAGAAATGCTACTGAGGCCTGGATTGGAGTTTTGCATTAGAAAATAATGCACTAGTAATAAGGCGGATGGGATGTCGATCACATTTGTGATGGAGTACCCGTCCATCAAACTCTAAATCAGGTCCTTAGTGCTCTATAAATTGAAATACTAAGATCCAAATAAATGGATTCTTGTGAGGTGCTGGATGGAATGATCTTGGTTGAGGCTTCTACTGCTTGCCAGGCTTTCTTTAAAACTTAAATGATTGGTATAACTTATTATGCTTAGAATACGGGGAACATCCTTTACGACGCGGATGTTACCCCGCGCTATCATTACGACGCGTCTCTTACAACGCAAGTCGTAACCACGACTTGCGCTGGAGGGCGCTCAAGGACAAGGAATAGTTAATATACTATTCCAACTCCTTCCCTACTATCCACGGGGACTGGTGTTGGAATAGTAAATTAAACTATTTCTAAGTCTGCACCCTACAGCGCAAGTCGTGGTAAGGACTTGCGTTGTAACGGTACGCGTGGTAATAACCCGCGTCGTACCGTCATACATCCTTAGTAGACTCTTCATGCATTACTTATTTAAGCGCGCTAAAACATACATGTATTTTGTCTACACAGCATGATTTATTAAGTTATGGCATGTACCCTGGTCACCTCCAACGCAACGCCAAGTGTGTATTCTGTAATTGGTCCAAAAGGTTAAGACCTAGAATTGTTTTTAATCTGATTTCGTATATCATCTTTGTTTTACCACTTCCTCTGCATTGTCAGAATCACTTGAATTTATCTGGCGGGTGATGGTACTCAGACACACGCTGCTCTTGGAAATATTAATTGACAAACAAATGAGGTGACCAGATAAGCTGTTACAATCAAGTTAAATGGAACCTTAGACAAACAGTTCTAAAGTCTACGTGTTTTATTTCACTTCAACTTGTGACTTTTTTTAAGAGCAAAGTTGTCCTAATCATTTCATGTCATGAGATCGGCAACACATCATTTGGATACACATTACAAGTGTGGAACATTTACACAACAAATGCAAATAAACACATACAACAACACATTTATGAGTGGTCACAGTGTGAAAAAGTGCAAATGAGAATAGACGCAAAGACATTCATGAACAGTGCAAATGACCAGGGCGTGCCTCGAGGGAATCAGTTTGAACTGTTGTTTCCCCCCTCAGACAACAACCGTTGGAATTGTTTAACCCTCCTACTCATGTCACAGGCAGTAAAGTTGGTGTAATCCTTAGTGTTAAACAAGGAAGTGTCTGCCTAGTGCTAGCTTGCTTTAAAAAAAAGTCACAAGTTGAAGTGAAATAAAACTAGACTTTAGAACTGTTTGTCTAAGGTTCTATTCAACTTGATTGTAACAGCCTATCTGGTCACCTCGTTCGTTTGACAATATTGTAGTGGTCCAGGCCAGGTACTGAGAGGACCCAAACCTTGTTGGTTCATATAATCTTGGAAATACTTATGACACCAATATAGGCATACCTCTTCGAAATAGGATTTTCTGAATGTTTGTTTGCAATGTCATCTGTCTGATGTCCAAGAAGTTCTTTAAAACATTTATGATTGATACCTGTTTATGGGGTCACACTCTATCATCGTGTGTAATCATTCACATTCAGAATAAAGAACCAGACAAACGTGGTACATAATTACTTAATTTTGACTTATAGACTGTTCATTCTTACTCTTCCTCCATCACCACACCCACCCAGCCATTCCCCCAAGTCATGCTGTTCTCAAACTGTATCTTCCCCAAAAAACTAAGTGCAAATGGAGTAACTAGGCTGTCCCAAAACCTTAGCACAAATTGAGAAAGACACTTGGGAGGGCTGATGGGTTCTTTGATAAGTTAAGGCGTAGAGGTGGGACTCTTTTTAAAAAAAAATGTGAAGGTGCTATACTTCTCTAAAGACTAGCCTGCCTTTGTAGTGCATCAGCGCTCCAGACCAGTTATGAAGTAGAGCGTGCAAGCACTTGAAGCCTATGAATTATAATTAAGCCATTCTCCGTTTTGTAGATTTTGCAATGCAAAGCATCATGCTTAATGTTGTGTAATGTAGAATGGGACATTTATCCTATCTTCTCAAATTTTCTGTACAGAAAAGAAATTGAAAGATGCGTTATCTCTAGAAGAACACAGAGAAGAAAGTGTGAACGTTGCAAGCGATTTACAGCACGGTGGTAAATGCACATTTTATGTACTTTTTGTACAATGTTTTAAAGTCAGTGACTAGTTAATACCATAGAACAAAATAATGAAAATGTTGTTTTCATTCAAAGTGTCAGTTTTTTGGACTGTTCAATAATAAAATATAACGCATTCACATATTCGCTAATTTCTGTGAAACTGCCGGATCTTATACAGAAACAAAGGTGTTGTCACTATCATACACACATGTTGTATGCCTAGCATATATTTACAGCTCACCATGCTGCAATCATGGCTGAAAAACAATACCACACAATGCCTTTACCACTCATATGCCTTTATCGCTCATGCCTTTACCAGACAAGGTAAGTAGCAGTGTATGGTGAGGGCCCTAGCTATTGTTATCCCTGAGGGCCTCATGGTAATAAAAAGAGGAGGGGGTCCACCCAGTGTCCTCCCAGGGCCTATGTTGGCCACATGGACCTGATCTCCCAGGGCATTGCTAAATTATATATAGCTGTCCTGGTGCCCACCTGGGGAACCTACCACCCACTATGTTGGGGCCGAGGTGGGAGCCACAGGGCCTCCGCTGGCTCAGCCTGCTCCCCACATGATGTGGGAGCTGGCACTGCTCTCGCCTGGAGAGAGCAGCTGTTTTCTGCTTACCTCTTTGGGCGGGAGCAATATGTGTTCTGTTTCCTGAAACAGAACAGTAGTCTACTCCCAGCTGGCTTGAGCATGTTTATATCTCCTGCCAATTAGGAGCAGACTTGCATGTTTGCTCCCGTCTGACGGGAGATTTAAAAATGCTTCCACCAGGCGGGTTCAAATATATGTTTCCCTGCCCACTGTGTAATATATACAATAAATGTGTGTCCTCATGTAACGTAACTGGTGATATTTAAAGCGCTCTGATACCTGATTCGGTTCGGGTCTAGTTCGCGCTATATAAAACTATGCAAAAAAAACAAAAAAAACCAGTGGCAGTTACCACTGGGTAGTTATAGTTACGCATAGGAAAAGCATTTTTGTGTTGCTAATAACTTTGGCACGTTTGACAAATCTCTGCAAAACTTTACAAAAAGGTGCTACTTCTTGACTAGTTTATGCATGAAATTTTTCCAGGTCAGCCGTCAAGTAGGGCAGAGAAAAAAGGGGGATCACAAAACGCAAAATTCCCAAGCATTTTCCATAGACTTCTTTAGACAAAGCCTGCTTTGGGCGTTTACGCTTTCTAATGACTTTTCCAATTATTATATTCACCTAAGAGACATGTACATAATGTCCACATGTGCATTAACCTTCGAATGTACAAATAGCACAGAATAAAGCCAGGTGCTATGAGCCTGCTACATCTAGTGCACTTTCTTTTAGCTTTTTTTCAGTTTGTCAAAAAGAAAATTGGCTTAAGGGTTCCTGTGTAACACGGTACCTGTGAGAACCAACCTATCTTGCAAAATCTAAGTGTACTGCCCCTTTTTAGGTCGGAGGCCTAAAAGGCTGCGCTTGCGCAGACTTAGGCTGGAGATTTAATGACTCTTAGAGGGCAGGGAGGCGGGACCTACAGCGCTCTCTCTCCTTCATTGGCTGGCTTCCTAAACGGAGGCCAGCCATTGGAGGAGAGATGCATCACTTCAAACAAGCCCCGTCTTTTTCGGATTTGGGGGCGTGATTTTTTGCATTCTTTAGCCCTGTGACGTTGCCCGTCACTCAGGACAGCAAAACCACGCCCCCAAATCCTCAAAATCCGGAAGCTTGTGTCCCGCCATTTTCTATCCTTCGCAGTGAAGGTAAGCCCGTGTTTGTTTCCCTCCGTGCCTTCTTCCCCCTGTTTCCCGCCCCCTGTCTGTTTCCCGCCCCCCTCTCGCTCTCCGTGTATTTTCGCTGTTTGTGTGTGTGTGTGCCTTCTTCCCCCTGTCTGTTTCCCGCCCCCTGTCTGTTTCCCGCCCCCCTCCCGCTCTACGTGTATTTTCGCTGTTTGTGTGTGTTTGTGCCTTCTTCCCCCTGTCTGTTTCCCGCTCTCCGTGTATTTGAGCGCCTCGGCTGCTCCTCCTTATTTGTAAGATTGCATCTTAATAATACGCAGACCTCCTGGATATCGGCAGGCAGTCCCAGTTTTGGGAGGAGTGATCCAGTGTCCAGACTCTTTTCCAATTTTTCAAGAAACGTCCCGGGTTTTAGGAATAAGATAAAGCCTTCCTATAAAGCAGAAATGGAAGTTTTCCTTTCAAGACGCCTCGAAAGATATTTAATTTATTATCTGCCTCTTTCAGGTGACACAGGAGGCGGTCATCTCATCTGCCTGCTCCCAGCAGAGGAAAGACGGAGTAGGGGAGAGGGTGGGGGTCTCGGGTTGGAGTTTCTAATATTTACACACGCGCGCTCGCATTTACATGGGTATGCAGAGCAAATCCGTGACAGGCCCGACATAAAAGTAACATGAAATACTTTAGTCCTACCTTTATGTCTAACCTGTCCCGGTTTTTGCTTCTCAATATCTGGTCACCCTATCTGGTCACCCTAGGTATGGGAGACTCGGGCGTCACAATTTGCAGGGGGGTTGGGGAGGGGCATCGTTTTGAGCTGTGCCTCCGAATCAGCAGAATTACATATCCACCGAATTCGCAGACTCTTTCGCTCCCAGACTCACTTAAACAAGTATTTTACAACACTCAATTACTGTCTGTCAAGCAGCCCATTAATAAAGCTCTCAGGAGAGACGGGGATAATGACGGTAAATGTGTGCCCCCAGGAGACTCCAGAGGGAGCGGGAGAGCGGGGGCTGAGCGGAGCAGTGATGAGGGTGAGTGCTGAGTCTGTCCACTCACAGGGGGGTCGGAGGTGCTCTGCTCCAGAATGGCCAGAACGAAACGGGCCCGAGGCCCCCTGATCCCAGAGAAGACGCGGCCCGATGATTACCTGCGGGTGGGAACTGACCCTCTCCACACGTGTCTGCATAGCTGCCCTGACCTTCCTACACATGGGTGCAATGCTACCCTGGTCTCCCTGCAGGTGGGAATAGACCTATTTTGGCCTTCATACGCCATGGTGCAGAGCTTCCCCCCATCGAAAAGTGCGGCACTGATGAGGACTGCTTAGTTAAATAAATGCAGTATTCGATCCCACGCTGCCGTCCCCGTCACACTGTTATTGTCGGCGATTCACATCCGTTGTTTCTCATCCTTTGGAAGACATTTGAGAGTGTGCTGGGATCTACAGGTGGCCGACCCCGTGCCTGCCTGTGCAGACCTCCCTGCCATCTCTGCACGGAAACAGGCTCTTTCTCTCCGTGTCCGCCGAGAAAACAATGCAGCATTGACTTGGTGACCACTCTTCACAATGGCCCCGATGGCTCTTAAGAGCAGCGGTAGAGTGACCACCCAGGTGCGGCTCTTGTGTTTGCCAAGCAGAGGAATGCCTGAGAAGGCCGCAGTTCTCTTAGCCACATAATTAAAGTTAATTAGTGACTTTTTCTCTTGGATTCCCACAGTTTGGTGCCGGTGTACAGGGCAACACGTGTGTATGTGATGGACGACTGTGACCTGCACAGATGTTCACTCGAGGGCAGTTCAGGCAAGGATGATATTTTGTTGCATGCGTGCCTCACTATAAAAGGAGTCGGCTGGAAGCATGATAAAAAACAAATCCCTCCGCGAAAAATAATGTCTCTGCTGTATTTCAAATAAACGTGACAAAACCAAGGGACATACTTGTAGAGAATGTCTGTGCCAAAGTGCGTGCCTGCAGGATACCAACGTCTCCCTCAAATGTTATTTGAATACTTTGGAAAAACATAACTTTTTGTACTGTGCTTTTGTAGTCTCACAATAAATATGTTTCAGATACTGTTTCGTATGCGTACTATCCGAAAATGGTGTCTCTTGGAAGAATAATGTCCATTGCTTTTTCTAGCTCTGGATTGTGTGCCTTTTGTATGAGCCGAACTTGTGTTTTATTAGCCACTGGTGTAGTATTTCTTTCAAGCTTTCCTTAGTCCTTGGCTTGTCAGTTTCCATTTTAAGAGGTGCCCAAACACAGCACAACCAACCTCTTGCGCTATTTGCTCCAGCGCATTCATGTTGCTGCTGGAGGTTTGATGCAACTTTAACCAAATTGAAAAGTTGCTAAACACCATAATTCCCATTGTTTATTTGTAAACAGAAGCATGTCTGTCTGTCTATTCAGAACACGTGAGTCCTACATTAGTCAAGGAAGCAGAAAGCAACAATAATTGTATATTGGCCACAATACGGACTCAAGAGACCCACTGCTCCAGCCCCACATCTGGGAGAAGGCCACTTTTCCTGCATGAGACTGATAAATGTACCAAAAGTGGTACAGAGATTATTGTGAGGGAGAGGGTGGCAGGGAATTAGCTATGATTTATACACTAGGTACTGTTCCTCCGGGGCCTTGGTGTGTGAGGGGCACCACAGTTATGGGTTCTACCCAACTGGGTTTGCTCTTACTCTGCACTCTTGCCTAACACCTGGATAAGGGATGGGAAATACCTTTTGGATTGACATGGGAGCTAAGGTGTCCCATCCTCCTTCCAACAGAGCTCTCCTCTGTGAGTGCAAGTGAATTTAGAAGTTGAGTGCAGATAAGGTAGCGTGAATCAGAAAGTATATTGAAGGGAACAGGCCCACTCAATGTAGTGCAGGCGATCTCTGGGCCTGTTCCCAGAGTGGCCTTCCAGTTACCCTGTGGTTACTGCAGAATCCGATCCCCCCCATCCATTCCTGGGAGGTGACTGTGCTGCTGGTGCGCCCGGCGATGGGATGTTTTGATTTTCTGTTCCACCTCCAGTAGCCCAGGTGCTTTTCAGATGCGTTGACATCCTGCATTTCGCGCACACCTTCGAGCGACATCTTCTTTAAATCCGTACCCATTGTTCAAGGTATTCTGCACTTTTAGTGGCTGAACAGAGTAAATAGATTATCCTTTTTGTATTGCCATGACAACGTCAATAGACGGGTACTCGCTGAATGGCGACAGGAACCCTCCAAATGATATTTGCTTTAATTAGTAAAATCTGCAACACCTGCATCTCCTTCTGAGTTAGAAACAAAGTGGTTCCTTGTAGGCATGAGCGGATTTTGCGGATTGGCAATCCGCGAATTTGCGGATTTGCAAACTCGCAATCCGCAAAATCCGCGAATTCCCGCGAATTTGCGGATTTTTTTTTTTTTTTGTGTTCGCCCGTGTTTCTGCCAGTTCGCGAGGGTTTTTACAATTTCGCAATTTGCGAACTTACCTGTCGGGTCGCAAGTTTTGCGAACTTGTTGTTTCTACGTGTCCAACCTGTTTGGGACACTCTTCTTCATCACTGCCACTCTCTGTCACCACTGCCACTCTCTGACTACTCATGCCACCCTCTGGCCCACCCATGCCACCCTCTGTTTCATCACCACACCCTCTGGTTGTCCAGTGTACATTATTTTCGGCAAAGCAAAGCACACCTTCCCTGCCTCAAGTGACCTGAATTAATTTGGGGCTGATTAATGTGTCACAGAATATTTTTTTAGCTGGCACCTGCTTCCTTAGTGCGCCCTGATTAGTGATCTTTTGCACTTGCTAAGTGCTTTCATTGTTGCAAAATTAGTTACAACACCTGCCCTGCCCCAACTGACAATAATGAATTAGGGGCTGATTAATGGATTTTAACTTCCAGCCTGGCTCCTGCTTGTCTCCCTTAGCTGTAATTCAGGACCTTTGTGGCATATGTGTAACTATTCTGAGGTTCAGAGCAGGGTCACATAATAGTTGCAACTGGCAACTGAACTCTGGAGGGGCCCCTCAGGAAGCACTACAGGAAATGGCTACTAATGATGTGCCTGAACTTTTGAACCTGGTAAGTAGTTACTTTCAGTTTTGCTTAGATCATATTTCTGCAATTTCGCACTTATTCGCGGGGCGCGAACTCACGCGAACAGTGCGAGCAGTGCGAGCAAAATCCGCTGCTCGCGGATTTGCGGATTTTTCAGGAAATTCGCAAATCTCGCGGATTGCGGATTTCCCGAAAATCCGCAAAATCCGCGAGCGGAACGGATTTTCCGCCCATGCCTAGTTCCTTGTGGTGTTTTTCTCTTTTTAGGTCGGAGGCCTAAAAGGCTGCGCTTGCGCAGACTTAGGCTGGAGATTTAATGACTCTTAGAGCGCTGTAGGTCCTGCCTCCCTGCCCTCTCTCTCCTTCATTGGCTGGCTTCCTAAACGGAGGCCAGCCATTGGAGGAGAGATGCATCACTTCAAACAAGCCCCGTATTTTTCGGATTTGGGGGCGTGATTTTTTGCATTCTTTAGCCCTGTGACGTTGCCCGTCACTCAGGACAGCAAAACCACGCCCCCAAATCCTCAAAATCCGGAAGCTTGTGTCCGCCATTTTCTATCCTTCGCAGTGAAGGTAAGCCCGTGTTTGTTTCCCTCCGTGCCCTCTTCCCCCTGTTTCCCGCCCCCTGTCTGTTTCCCGCCCCCCTCCCGCTCTCCGTGTATTTTCGCTGTTTGTGTGTGTTTGTGCCTTCTTCCCCCTGTCTGTTTCCCGCTCTCCGTGTATTTGAGCGCCTCGGCTGCTCCTCCTTATTTGTAAGATTGCATCTTAATAATACGCAGACCTCCTGGATATCGGCAGGCAGTCCCAGTTTTGGGAGGAGTGATCCGGTGTCCAGACTCTTTTCCAATTTTTCAAGAAACGTCCCGGGTTTTAGGAATAAGATAAAGCCTTCCTATAAAGCAGAAATGGAAGTTTTCCTTTCAAGACGCCTCGAAAGATATTTAATTTATTATCTGCCTCTTTCAGGTGACACAGGAGGCGGTCATCTCATCTGCCTGCTCCCAGCAGAGGAAAGACGGAGTAGGGGAGAGGGTGGGGGTCTCGGGTTGGAGTTTCTAATATTTACACACGCGCGCTCGCATTTACATTTACATGGGTATGCAGAGCAAACTCCGTGACAGGCCCGACTTAAAAGTAACATGAAATACTTTAGTCCTACCTTTATGTCTAACCTGTCCCAGTTTTTGCTTCTCAATATCTGGTCACCCTAGGTATGGGAGACTCGGGCGTCACAATTTGCAGGGGGGTTGGGGAGGGGCATCGTTTTGAGCTGTGCCTCCGAATCAGCAGAATTACATATCCACCGAATTCGCAGACTCTTTCGCTCCCAGACTCACTTAAACAAGTATTTTACAACACTCAATTACTGTCTGTCAAGCAGCCCATTAATAAAGCTCTCAGGAGAGACGGGGATAATGACGGTAAATATGTGCCCCCAGGAAACTCCAGTGGGAGCGGGAGAGCGGGGGCTGAGCGGAGCAGTGATGAGGGTGAGTGCTGCAGTCTGTACACTCACAGGGGGGTCGGAGGTGCTCTGCTCCAGAATGGCCAGAACGAAACGGGCCGAGGCCCCCTGATCCCAGAGAAGACGCGGTCCGAAGATTACCTGCGGGTGGGAACTGTCCCGGGTTATTGAAGAATCTTGTGGAAGGGAGGACGAGATGAAAGGAAATCATCTCTTTTTCTATTTAATGCCCTTGTGCTGCTGTACTTTATCTTTGGAGACACATTTTCTGAGCAGCGCGGCAAAATCCTGCTTGTGTCTGAAACATGTTGCAGCGCACACTGCGAGCTGTCATCAAAGATAAGACACCATGGCTTAAGAGGTGACTGGGTCAGATCCCGGATTTAAGGCCTTGCTTTTGGAACGTCACATGACGCCTTCCGGCCTTTGGGAATGAATTACTGTCCTTCTATGAACTTATGAAGTATTTCAAAGCAAAGAAACCTCTGAAATATACTTCAGCAGCACCATTTCATTTCGAAGAAGGACCGTATAATGTGAGAAATATTTACATCACATCATGTAAGAAATAAAGATATACCATTGGCCAATAGAGCTTTTTTTCCTGCTGTAGATATGCAGGTCTGCAGCTAGACCAACGAAACCTTATACAAATTTCTGTTCCAGTCGCGGATAGCGCATGAGTGGTGGGGGAAATAAAATAACCATTGTCAAAGGTAACAGGTTTTGCCTATGCAAAACTATGCGTTGTAAATGTTAGATGTCGCACTGCAGCGCGGGCTGTTGCGCAACATGTCTCTCTCACTATATCACGACACACTCTCTCTAAAGTTCACTACATCACTCTCTCACTACCCCACAACTTCACTCTCTCTCTAGCTCACTACTTCACTCTCTCTATCTCACTACTGCACTCTCTCTCAAATACACTAACTCACTTTCACTCTCTCATACACTACCTCACTCTCTCTCTAGCTCACTACTTCACAACATCGCTCTGTTTCTATCTCAATACAGCACAACAACTCTCACCCTCACCTCATTCTTTCACTACCTTACTCTCTCTCTCTCTCTCTCTCTCTCTCACTACCTCACTCTATATCTACTTCACTCTCCCACAAAACAAAAATAACTACATCACTACTTGAATTATATCTATAAAACTATCTCTCTCTCTCACTAACTCTCTCCATAACATCACTCTATTTCGATATCACTCTCACTACCTAACTATAACACAAGTCACTCACTCAAAAAATAACTACAACACTCTCTCGCTGACTCACTCTCTAGCTCACAAGTTCACTCTCTCTCTCCAACTCACTACGTCACTCTCTATCTCACTAACTCTCTTTCTATCTCACTAAGTCACTTTCACTCTCTCTTACACTACCTCAATCCTTCTCTATCTCACTATGTCACAACTTCACTCATTGTTTCTATCTCCCTACCACCAAAAATCACTCTCCATAACTAACTCACTCTTTCACTACCTCACTCTATCTACCTCACTCTCTCACTACCTCACTCTCTCTCTTTCTATCTCACTAAGTCACTTTCACTCTCTTTCACTACCTCACTCTATCTCACTACCTCACAAACTCACTGTTTCTATCTCACTACCTCAGAACATCCCTCTACCTCACTCTTTCACTACCTCACTTTCTCTGTCTCTCACTACCTCACTCTCTATCTACCCATCTCTCACTACATAACTCTCTACCTCACTATTCCACTCTATCTCACAACTTCTCTCTCTCAAAACATCACTACCTCACTCTCTCACTACCTCACTCTCTAGCTCACAACCTCACAACGTCACTTTCTTTCTCTAACTCACTACCTCAATCACTCTCTCACTACCTCACTCTTTCTATCTCACTAACTCACTTTCACTCTCTTTCACTACCTCTTTCTCTATCTCACTACATCACAACATCACTCTATGCTTATCTCACTACCTCACAACATCCCTCTACCTCACTCTTTACTACCTCACTCTCTATCTACCTCACTCTCTCTCACTACCTCACTCTCTCTATTTCAATACCTCACTCGCTCTCTGCTAATGCAATAGGTATCACATATGCAAAATACAAAGCTAATGCCAATACAAATGACAAGGCGATTTATTTAGGGATACAAAAAAGATAAAAAAAATAATGAGCAATTCCAATAGCTCTACCTATAATATTGCCGAGACCATTGCATTGTAAATGCTTGTTTGTTTTTTAGGTCGAGCCTAGGCAGCGCGCATGCGCCAGTCTGCAAGACCTGTAGAAGTCAGTAAAGGAGGTAGCTTCCGCCTGCTGCTCGCCATTTGTTCAGCGCAGTGTTGGTCTTCTTTGCTGCGTCGTAATTGGTTTAGGCAGGCAACGTCAATTCCATTTTTTTTCGAGAGCAGCACCGACCAAGTATAGTTTATTTACGCTCACATAGCTAATATATTATTTGGGGAACTCTTTTCTTTGTTAATTGAATTGCTTTATGCTTGTGTCAGTACTCAGTGCACGTCTGTGTAGTCCCTGCCCCAGCGCCACCCACCCGGAGCTCCTTGTTTGTCCTACAGGTGGTTGTTTATTTAATTGGTTAGTGTTACCACGCTAGTGGTTGCGTCGTACCTACTTACTCATCATCGGAGGTAAGTGCAGCACGAAACATTTTTTTAAATTTTTTTTTTTTTAACATCATTTTTATTGCAACACCAATATAATTGTACAGTCAAGATAAGCAGCAATATCATTTCACTGTGTACAAGAGTAGTATTAACCAGTCTTTCAGTTATCCGGGAGGTCCACCCTTTCCTCCGGTGCGGGTGGCCTTATCCATGAGTGCTTCTCGTATCACCTTACATTGTCTGTCAGTGGCAGTAGGCAAGCACTTCTGGGTTGCTTTTGCGATTTTCACCCCTCCCCCTCCCACAATTTCGGTTCCCCAACAGCCCGCCAATTCCAGCTTCCTCCCCACCCTCCCCCGTGGTCGCTCTGCGCCGTATCATCAGTATAAAAGTGCCTGGTGTGTTGTAGGAGGAACAAACATTCGCTATGGTGTGCTCTCCTGTACAGTGACAGGGCTTGCCCCATCTAGCTCACCCTCGCCCTCCAACTCCTCAGCGTCCATGTCGCGGAGCGCCTGCACCATCATTTCCCATGCAGTTGCCCTCTCCAGAGCCTTCTCGTCATTCATCCTCCATGCCACCTGGTATCTCAAGGTACTTTCACATGCGGCCCACCTCAGGCATTCCCCATACCATCTTTTATATGCGGGCCCCACTCTCGACTTCCAGTTCCTCGTAATCTCCCGCTTGGCCAGAATAAGTCCCAAGTCTATAAATTTGCTAGTAGTCTTGTTTCTAGGCGTATGCGGGAACCAGTGGAGGATGCCAACCGCTTTAGTGTACTGGATATCTCTGTCCGTCGCGCTGTTAAGGGCCCGCCCAACATCCTGCCAGTAGTCTCCCAGAGAGGGGCAATCCCATAACATGTGACCCAGGTCTGCCCCGACTGTATTACATCTGGGGCAAGCAGCATTGTCTACCCCAAAATACTGTTGTATTTTCCCCGGTGTAAGGTAAGCCCTGTGAATGACATAGAAGTGGATTACTTGAAACCTGGCGTTTCTCGAGCTCTTCCGTGCTCGCCTTAGTAACTGGCCCCAGGTCGTGTCAGGTATCTCCACTTGCAGGTCCAGCTCCCACTTGGCCTTCAGGGCCGTCAATGGTTGCAAGGCCTCCCGCTGCATCCTAGAGTACAAGCAAGTGACAGCCTTAAAGGTCCCCGCCGCCATCATCGTGTATTGACAGGCCATAGAGATGCCCGGCTCCTGCAACCCTTCCCCCCAGTGGGCTTGCATAGCGCCTGTTACCGCTGCATGCAACAAGTAGTCGCCCCTCGGCAGGTCGAAACGCTCCTGCAAGTCCTGAAACTGCAGCAACACCCCATCTTCGTATAGATCACCCAACATTTGTATCCCCGCCTCCTCCCAACCTAGCAAGCGCGACCAGTCCCCTCCATGCGGGAGGGCCGTGACCTTTCCCAGCGGAATTTCAGGGGCATACATAAGGCGAACTCCAGCCCGCTTACGGGCCCGGTCCCAGCAGAGTCGAAACGTCTGCTCCTCGACCGTCAGATCTCCCACCCGGAGCTTCTGGTGCAGCGTGATGTACGCCAGAACATGCCGCGGGGTACCATCTACTCTCGCGTCTTCAGGGCCTCTATACACTCTCGCAACCTCCTGAGTAAAAATCTGCAGCTGCGCAGCCAGGTAATACCCCTCAAAATCCGGCACCGCCATCCCTCCTTCATCCTTGGGGCGCAGCAGAGTGTCGAGCGCTATGCGCCTCCTTCCTGTGCCCCATAAGAACGCTATGACCAGAGATCTCAGGCGTTTAAAGATAGAGCTCGGGATCCACACCGGAAGTGTCCTAAAATAATACAAAAGCCTGGGCAGGGCCACCATTTTGAGCAGGGAGATCCTACCAGCCAGGGATAATGGCAGGATCGACCAGAAGTCCATGGACCCCCGTAGGGCATTAATACAGCGGGTGATGTTGCCTTCCAGTAGATCAGCCGGGGTATGATAAACATAGACCCCCAAATAATGCAGGCAGCGCGGCTCCCATCTAAGTTCTTGCGCAGTGAGTGGGCATGGTTCTCCTGACCTCAGGGGGAACAGGCAGGATTTAGGCCAGTTGACCCTCAGGCCCGACAACCGGCTGAACCGCCCTAGTAGCCGCCGTGCCCCCTCGAGCTCGGGGCCCGTGTCGGCCAGAAACATCAACAGGTCATCTGCGTATAAAGAAATGAAGTGCGGTTTGCCCCTAAACGATAAACCGGCATAGTGGCGGCCCAGCCTGGCCTCCACAGCAAAGGGTTCCATCGCCAAAGCGAACAGGAGCGGAGATAGGGAACATCCTTGTCTGGTGCCACGCCTGACCGAGTATTGCCTCGAGATCAGAGTACCCACTCGAACTCTCGCTACCGCGTCAGTGTACAGGACCTTAGTCCAGTTTATGTATCCGTCCCCTAGTCCGAAGCGTCGCATCACCTCATACAGGTAACCTCATTCAAGGCTGTCAAAGGCCTTCTCTATGTCAATGGAAAGGACAAATGGGGAAACGGCGTTCGGCCAGTCCGCACCCATCAGTCTCGTAAGCCTACGAATATTGTGGGTAGTGTTGCGTGTCGGAATGAAACCGCACTGGTCCTTATGAACAAGGCCCGTCATGTGCACCAGCAGTCTGTTGGCAAGAATTTTACTCAGGATCTTGTAGTCCGTCGTCAACATGGACAGCGGACGGTACGAGGACAAAGCCGCACCCTCTCTGCCCGGTTTTAAGAGCGGAATCATGAGGGCCTCACTCATGGAGGTCGGGAGCCTACCCTTCGTTTGAGCCTCATTGTATACCTCGCGCAGCCGCGGAGCAAGGTACTCTAGATATTTACTGTAGAATTCGATCGGGAGCCCGTCAAGTCCCGGGGTCTTGTTCCTGGCCATTTGCTTTACTGCACACCCTATCTCTCCAAGAGTGATGGGCCGACCCAGCTCTTCCGCCTCTGAGTCCTCCACCCTTGGCAGTTGTAAGCCGTCCAAGAACTCTCCTAGCTCATCCGCCCCTCCTGTCTCACCACTCTTATAGAGCCCCTCGTAATAAGTACGAAACTTATTCAGGATCCCGGGTTGAGTATGGCAGGGCTCCTCCCCCACCTCCTGGATCATCATGATCGGCATTCCCCTCCCGACTGGGTTAGCGAGCCATGCCAGCATAGACCCCGCCTTATCGCCCTCCGCATGCGCTCTCGTCATGTACGCCTTATGGTCAAAGCTGCGCAGCCGTTCCAGCTCTACAGCCAGCCCCTCCCGTGCCCCACTAAGCCCCTCCTGCAACTCAGGGTGATTCGGGCGACTCTTCTCCAGTTCCCTCAGCCGCGTTTCAGCTTTATCCAAATCGTCCATCAAAGTCTTGCGAGCCCCAGCCGTGTGTCCAATACAGTGTCCCCGCACCACCACCTTAAACGCATCCCACTCCACCGCCCTCGTGGAGGCCGAACCACTGTTCTCCTCAAAGTAACTCTCAATGCGATCTCCCAGAGCCTCCCTAAACTGCAGATCATCCAGGGTGTCGGGTTGCAGGCGCCATGTTGGCACGCAGTTAACAGTCACCATCCAGTTCAGAGATATCAACAATGGGTTGTGGTCCGATAGCGTCCTGGCCAAGTATTCCGCCCCACCCACCGCAGGGAGCACGCATGGCGAACAAAGGAACGCATCTAGCCTTACGTGCAGATCATGCAGGTGCGAGTGAAAAGAGTAGTCCCTAGTATTGGGGTGCAACGCCCTCCATGCATCCCTGAGGGCCCAGCTCTCCTGCCATTCCAACCTGCGCTTGGCGACTCTATGCATTGGGGACGCGCGCAGTGGGGGATGGGACCTATCCAATAACACATCCTCGACTGAGTTGAAATCCCCCCCCCAAGAGGACCGGCCCTGCTAAATAACCCGCCAGTTTGCCCGAGATTGCAGACAGAAATGCGGGCAGATCTACATTAGGGGCGTACACATTGCAGAGAGATATCACCTTGCCCCTCAGCCTCCCCTCCACCGCCACATACCTGCCCTCCGGGTCCACCAATGTTTTTGTCACCTGGAAGGGGACCCCCGCCCGTATCCAAATCAGTGTCCCCCTTGCAAAAGCTGAGAACGTCGTGTAAAACAGCTGCCCCCTCCAGCGTCTCTGCAGAGCAGCCCCCTCTTGCTTATTTAGATGCGTTTCTTGCAGGAACGCTATATGAACCCCCCTACGCTTGAGGTATGCCTGAACTTTATGCCTGCGTGTCATTGACTGCATACCCCGCACATTCCAGGACACACATTTCAATGCCCCGGTACTAGCCATCCCTCCCCACACAACTGGACCAGACAACAAAGAACAATGACCTCACATGTCCCGCGACCACGGGCCACCCCACCCACCCTCTCCAAACAGGAAGCCAAACCCCTTCAACAACAACTACCCCCTGAGCAACCCCAACTGCTCGCAACGCCCACCCCCCCAGGACAGGCCCCCCCGCAACTGGAAGTACCCTCATCCAAACCAACACTCCCAACCACCCCTCAAAGAAAGGCAGTAATGGCCGCAGTCTCCACTGCGGTGACCTTAGGGGCCAGTAAGGCGTGGCTCGATGTGCTAGATCCACAAAGCAAATCAGCCCCGCGCACTCCACCCCACAATCCCCACATTATAGCGCCCCAAGACCTCAAGTAGCAGCGTTCCACTGCCACGGGCCCAATGCCCCTTCCACTGCCACGGGCCCAATGCCCCGGTGTCCAACCAGTGAGTTCACTCCACTAGTTCAGTTCAACACGCCTCAAGTATCTCCTCCGAAGTCTGCGGCGTCACAATAGGGCCCCGGGCTCCACCAAATTCCGATTGTCCCGTCTCCGAGCCCGTGCCCGGGTCCTCTGAGCCCGTACCCTTCCCGGACTGGCTTCTGGTCCTGGATAAGTCCGCTACCGCCTGTAGGGCCGCCTGCCTCTCCGCCTCAGTCTGCGACACCGAAGGCTTACCGGTCCTCCTGCGGTTCCTCCTGATCCGTTGGGACTTCCTGACCGGTTGCGCCACCTTGGCCTCCTCCTCCCTGGCCTTAGCACCGTCCGTTCCCGCTTTATAAGTGTCCCACCAGGTCCAAGCGTCCGCAGAGGACGTAAAGAAGAGAGATTGTTCATCCACCACCACTCTCAGCTTGGCGGGGAACAGCAGAGAATACTTGATGCCTTCATCGCGGAGCTCCCTCTTAAGGGACAGAAAGTTCGCCCTGAGCCGCTGCGTCTCAAACGTATAATCCGGGAACATGGTGACCCTGCTGTTGTCCACTTGAAAGGGCCCTGCCTCTCTCGCCCTCTGCAAAAGCCAGTCCCTGTCCCGGTAATGGAGCAACTTGAACACCACTGGGCGAGGCGGGAGGCCTGAGGCCGGCGGGCGCGCCGGAACCCTATGCGCCCATTCCAGGGAGAAGAAGGGGGACAGTCCCTCCGGCGCCACCTCCGTTTGCAACCAGTTATCGAGATAGCCCACCATATCGTCACCTTCAATTTTTTCCGGCAGGCCCACGAGGCGTACGTTGTTGCGCCTATTCCGGTTTTCCGCATCTTCGGCCCTCCGTTCCAGCACCTTCAAGCGGTCCATCACCTCCGACATCTGCGCCTTCACCGCTGCATGGCCCGGGGCTAATTCCTTAACCGTGATCTCCACGGACTTCACTCTGTCCTTAAGTTTATCATGGTCGGCCTTCAGGAGGCCCAATCCTGTCGCCACCTGAGCTATATCATGTTGCAAAGCGTCCCTTGTGGTGGCGATGGCCTCCAGGATACTTTCCTGCATCCGCTGTAATGCCGATTGGTCTCGATCCGCTCCTTCCGCAGCCTCTGTATCGGTCGCACCTTCTCCCTTCCGATTTGGCTTCCCCATCTGGGCCGGCTCGAGCGGTGGTCTCCAACTCTGTTCCTGCTCTCTCTCCGCACGTCGCCGGGCTCTGCCCTCAGGAAGGGTCCCTGCAGCCGCAGCGGAAAAGCCTGTCTTTTTCGTGCCCGGAGCGCTGCTCAGGTCTCCGGATCCAAGACCGTCTCTAGGGAGCAGGGTCTCCGATCTACCGCTAGCCCGGAAGGCGCCAGTCGTGCTCAGAGGCCCGGGGTCACCTTCCCTGGGTCATAGCCACACTTTCGCCTCCACTACCAAGGGGCGGATCCCAACCGCCTGGGGTGCGCCCAGGGTCCACTCCAACACCCAGGGAGGGGTGCGATGCAACCGCTATCACCTCCGACCTGTAGGGGTAGCAGCTCCTAGGGGGGTTCCGGCCCGGCGACTCCGTCGTCTCCGTATCTCATGCCCCCGCCGCCATTTTAGGTCGAGGACTTCGCGCCTGAGTCCAACTTTCTGAGTCGGATAACTGGCTTGGAACGGCCCGGTGTCGTCCTCCGTGGGCACCGGACCCTTCGTGGTACTTTCCAGTGTCGAATGATATCAATTACGTCGGGGTCCGATCAGATTTTCAGGATATTTTCCGGGATCGGGCGCGGAGCTCCGAGCTCACGCTGCCTACCTCCTCGGCATCCAAGCCACGCCCCCGTGCAGCACGTAACATTGCGTTGTGCACACAATAGCTTCAGTATGTATGCACATCAGTGCGCACTACAAAAGTATTATGAACAGCTTGTACCATGTTTGGGCACTATCTCGCTAGTGAATGCAGAACACTATTGAGTGTTTTGAATGTGCGAATCACTGGCGGGTTGCTTTGGTGGTTTTACTATAATTATTAACACTAATTTATTTTATATAACACATATTTTAACTATTGCATCTAAATAAGTTTGTTGTCATTGACAGTGATTTGCCTACATAAAGATGGCCGCCCTAATAGCCGCACTCTGCAAGGCCTCCGGTTTGTTACCTTTAACATAATGATATGTTCTTGCGAGGGTTCACTGATAGAATATCGATGGAAAAACAATGATGGTAAAAATATTGAAGAAAAAATATAGATAGTAAAAATATCGACTCCCTATAATTAAACAGGTAAGTAGAAAAATATTGAATCAAAAATATTGAAGTTGAAACTATAGATGTAAAAAAATATTGATTTAAAATTCGGAGAAAAAAAATATAATAGTATATATTAAATATATAAAAATATTAATATTATCTTTAGCAAAATGAATTACATTTAATATACATTTTAACTAAATATAAAAATTAAACTTAATTAAAAATATAAACACACAGACATAATAATTTATACATATACACATATTTACTTTGAAATAATGTATTAACTATATCTTTATTTAATTTTTAAACTTTTAAATTATATATAAATAAAATATATACTTTAAACTCTTAAAACAAAATTAAAACATATATTTTGCAATACAATAAATACAACAGTAGGGAAAATGTTGGATAGCGAAATAATTAAATTTACTATTCCAACCCCAATGAGCGCAACAGTAGGGAAAGTATTGGATAGCAGAGGGGTAAAAGTTACTATTCCCACTCCAATGATTGCAGCAGTAACAAAAATGTTCGGATAGTGAGTGCAACAGTAGGAAAAGTGCTGGATAGCGGAGGGGTAAAAATTACTATTCCCAATCCAGTGAGTGCAACAGTTGGGAAAGTGCTGGATAGCGGAAGGGTAAACATTACTATTCCCACTCTGAGTGTAACAGTAGGGAAACTATTGAATAGCAGATACAAAAATATTACTATTAACATTTAAACTATTAAAACAATTAAATAATCTTAAAAATGAATAAACATTATTTTAAATAGATACAATTAAATCTATTAAACATATAAAAAGAAAACATAATTATTCAAATACATATAACAAAAAGGTACAAATATTATTTAAAAATAAAAATAAATCATAAATACGTTTTAAACAATATTTATTTGAAAGGAGCAATATTCACAAATAAAATATGTAAAACATAAATGTATTTATTTTATTTCCTACCGTATAATACCACACCAATAAAAGAAATACATCCACGTTTTTTTATTTCCATAACTTATAATGAATTTAAAATATATTATTAATAAAAAATAAACATTAATTGAGTACACAATCTTTAACACTATAATATCCAAAACACACACCTAAAATTAATGACACGATTATCATAGTTCATTACTAATTAGTTAATTTAAATTAATTAACAAATATTTAATAATTCATCAATAAACAATGAATTACTCCCCACCCTTCACATAATTTACACCTATAAACACCACAAACCTAAAATTAATTACACAATTACCATAATTAATTACTAATTAATTAATTTAAATTAATTCACAACTAATTATTAAACAATTATTTATACATACATTTTCACATTTAACACTATAACATCACAATTAAACAAAAATTAATAAATACAAAATATTCAATACATTTGATATAATTAAATTACCTCCCACCCTTTTCCCCTTTTCCCCTATAAACCCACAACCCACTACGGAACTAAAAAAAAGGAATTTCCAATAAAAGAAATGAATAACTACTATAAATAATAAATAAATGTTATATTATTACATTACTTCCCACCCAATTCTCCTATAAACCCACAACCCGCTACGAAATTAAAATCGCAAAATTCAATACTTTTTTTAAATAACTACTAACATTTTAACATATATAATAAAAATTCAAACAATTCTTATACAAAAAAACATGTAAAATATATACTAAAATACATAACATTCAAAGAAAATTGATACTTTTAACAACTATATTTTTACAAATGTTATTAAACACTTCAATATTTTTTACATCGATATTACTTACCTAATATCGATATTCTTGACCACGATATTTTGTCTGACGATATTTCTGACCCACAATAATTTTACCTCAATATTTGTGCAAGTCGATATTTTTACATCAATATACTTACTCTGCACCCTTGCGAGATAGGCTCACATGTCTATGCCTCTCCGGTCATTGCTTTTTGAAGCCAAGGCTCCATTTTGGCGGCCAGCTCTGTCTCCTTCCATGGTAAACGTTGGTTGGATCCTAAGGTAGTGGCAGCAAAAACATCCTGGTTCCTTTCCCTGCTTCCCCATTTCCTCTGGAAAATGGCGAGGCTGAAAGGTGCTGCAGAAATGTACAGAGAATGTCTGCACAGCAATAAAGGAATGTCACCTTGAAGGAACGCACCTCAGAGTTTTTTTATTTTTTATTTATTTGAGTTTTATATAGCGCTGGCTAGACCCGGAGGTAGCAGAGCGCTTTTCATAAGGATCCACAAAATTACATCAGTTACAAGTTATATTAGTTCCAAGAAAACATTTCAAGAGCTTCGGAATACAAGGTAAATGGAGCTTAGAAGGGTAAGGGGTTGGGATAAAGGTATAGGAGGGAGAAAGGATGGAGATAGAATGGATGGAGAGACGAAGGAGAGTCTGCCCAAAGTCCGGCTGGGTAGGTGACGGACGGGGGGGAATTCCACAGCCCATCTCCTCTATAGCTAACAGGTAGCGCCACCAGGCATCAGTCAAGCGGCTAAGTCTCAGTGAGAAAAAAGTTAGAGAACAAAGAGGAGGAATAAATGGAGCGTAAAGGAGAAAGTGGGTGGAGTAAAGGGGTAGGAGGTGAAATATGACGGAAAGACAAAGTAGGATCTGGACAATATCCGGCTGGGTAGGTCCACAGCCCGTCGCCTCTATAGCTATCAAGTAGCTCCACCGGGCATCAGCCAAAAAGTTAGCTCTTCATGGTCAGAGGTAGGTTCACAGATTTGGTAGCGGTTTACCACCGGATCGTTACGTTACAAGTTACATCAGTTACAGGAATAGTAGGGTACAGTAAACAAAAGCAGAGTTGTGAGAATTCGTAAGAGGGAGGGGAGGAAGGAGACAGAGCAGGGAGACGAAGACAAAATTGTGCCCAATGTCCGGCTGCGTAGGTGACGGTCGAGGGGGAAACTAGGGCCAATCTCCTCAATAGCTATCTAGCAGCTCTACCGGGCATCAGCCATGTTGCTCAGGTCTCAGTGTTCAGGAAAAGCAGTTTTGAGTAGAAACAGGGGCTGCAGTCAGGTAGCGGAGGAACATGTCCCCACTAGGAGCAGAGGTAAGAAGGAGCGGGGGTAATCAAGAGAGGGAGCTGGGGCTGCCAAGGAGCGAAGGCAGAGGCGGCTGCCTTATTAAAGTCAGGCACGATATGTTCTGGCCTCTGTAGTACCCTATGTAGGCCATGGTGTGCCCTAGACATTCAGGGAGCAACGTGAGAGATGGCGTGGGGTAGCCACGGAGCAGTTGACTGGTTTGCCTTCAGTGGAAAAGCAGATAAGTGAGCGAATGAGGAAGGAACTGCAGCCAACTTCTTCAAGAGTGACAATGGATTTCTGACTGCCACAACTGCATTCCTCAGTAAAATGGAGGCCATGGTTGTTGCTTCTCTGCCGAAGCAGGTCAATCTTTCCTTTTCACGGGTTCTACCTGAAAATTTGGCTGGGGCTTTCTTTTCTTTACAAATGTGTACACGTGTTCTATTTCGACCCCAGGTACACTTTTACATGGAGGTTGTGCTGCGGATGTATCACGGCGGCGTAGGCTCTCCACACGATGCTGTAACCACAGAGTACATCATGCAGGAGCCGCGCCCAGGCCGTACCTCAATGCCGCGTCCTCTTTCGGCTTCGCCCGTTCCAGATCGCAACGTCAGGCCCTGCTCCTTACTACAGGGCTGAGGCGGGGGCACCTTCAGTCCTTAGGTTCTGCGATGTTGTTCCGGGGTCCGCACTAGCACCAGGGAAACGTCATGGAGACCATGTAATTTCCGATGCGGCCGCATGCGGTGTGTTAAGGTAACTGCTGTAGCTATCTCAGGCATCCTGATAAACACATGTTTAAATGTGGGAATGGATAACTCAGCCTTGCACCCTCCCTAGGAGATAAAACAAGCATAGTGACAGCAACAGTG
Organism: Lissotriton vulgaris; assembly: GCF_964263255.1. Taxonomy (NCBI): domain Eukaryota; kingdom Metazoa; phylum Chordata; class Amphibia; order Caudata; family Salamandridae; genus Lissotriton; species Lissotriton vulgaris. Next base: position 1,143,584,360 of record NC_141696.1, on the reverse strand, counting down.
CTACTAAGATACAAGACGATGAGGGGAGTTGCTATATTAACAATACTAGGAGGTCAGTAAAAAAATAAAGAAGACATGTCAGGCACCCACAAGACTTAAGGAGCCTTCATATTATTTATCGGGAATTGAGGTGAATGCATAATAGTTAACATTCCATTTTGACCCAATGAACTGAGCTGATGTTCGACTGGGCTATTTTTTTGCTTTTATCTCTGGGCTCTTTTTTTGCTTTAATCTATGTTTATCTCTTTGATCTCCTCCACTGTCCTCTTGATGTACACAATGGTTTGTGTTAAAAACATTTCTGGACCCAGGAGGCTCATTATGATGGCGGGCTTACATCTTGTTCGCCCGCGATCATAATGGTTTTGAGACCGCCCGCCAGACGTGTGCCGTTTCCACCAGTGCAACTAGGATGCGCCTGCCATACTGGCGGGCGCATCCTAACCTTTTAACATTGCGGACAGTGCTGCTGGCTGCAACACTGTCTCAATGTCAAAAGAGAATGCCCAGCATTTCCCTGCATCATGCGGTGCCTGCCACTTGGTGCATGGAACTAGAGGGGGTACCCTAGTGCACCCCCCCACACACAGAGGGGGCCTGCAACAGGCCCCCAAAGCCAGTCTCCACCTGTCTTTTTGCGTCGAGATATCTTCTGCAAAAAGACAGGCGGATGGGCAGACCCTAATCACAACAGTGGTGCCTGCACCGCACTGCCGCATTATTGCCCTGGTTCCGGGTTCCACAAGGCGGACGGAAAAGGACCGCCTTGCAGAACCATGGCGGTTGGACTTTCTGTCCACCACGGAACCATTGTGATTTCCACCACCATCCTAATTTGGCGGTGGGAATTTTCAGTATGATGGTTGAAGGACCGCCAACGCTTTTTTTTATTGCCCTCATTTAATCTCCATTTGCGTCTAGTTTATTCAGTATGCCAGAAACCGGTCCCCGGTAGCTTGTTTCCTTCCCAGTGTAAGAATTGGCTTGGTAGTTTGGTTTGCCCTGTTCCCATCATGCACTGGGACAGGAACAGACTAATTTGCATATAGCCAGTTTCTGAGCTGGGATGGTGCAGTGAGCTAAAAAACGGTGTTGGATCTAGCCCTGATCTCTTGACTGGGTGAGAGTATTCTGCTTAATTCAGAAACTCTGTCCATCACCACCCCTTGTTGTTGAATATTTTGTCCACCCTAAGCGTGGAAGGGTATACTCAGATGTGAGTCCCTTGCTCATTGCACCATCAGGATTCAAGCAAGCCGGGCCGACGACGGCTGAAATGCCAGAAACCGGTCCCCGGTAGCTTGTTTCCTTCCCAGTGTAAGAATTGGCTTGGTAGTTTGGTTTGCCCTGTTCCCATCATGCACTGGGACAGGAACAGACTAATTTGCATATAGCCAGGTTCTGAGCTGGGATGGTGCAGTGAGCTAAAAAACGGTGTTGGATCTAGCCCTGATCTCTTGACTGGGTGAGAGTATTCTGCTTAATTCAGAAACTCTGTCCATCACCACCCCTTGTTGTTAAATAGTTTATTCAGTAAGCACTATTTTCTTTAAGTAGTTTCTCCTACTGCAGGCACAGCATGCTTTCCTGCAACATTCAAACACAACAGGTGATGGACCGAATGTGGATCAATGTCACACACTCAACCCAGTCCAAAGATCTGGGCCGAAATCCATCGTTTTTTTGCACTCCACACCACCCTGGGTTAGACAATGGCGATATGCAAATCAGCTCTGACCCTGTGCCCCATGGGAACAGTCCAGTCCGAACTACAAAAGCCATGTCCTTCCCAGAACGGAATCAAGCATCCGAGGACCGGACCGGTTTCGAGGTAATACCTCTCATCAGCCCGGCTAGCTTGACTCCAGTGGTGTGGAGTGCCTGGGACCCACGTCTGGGCATCCCCAGCGCACTTAGGGCGGAATATGCAAACACAACAGGTGATGGACCGAATGTGGATCAATGTCACACACTCAACCCAGTCCAAAGATCTGGGCCGAAATCCATCGTTTTTTTGCACTCCACACCACCCTGGGTTAGACAATGGCGATATGCAAATCAGCTCTGACCCTGTGCCCCATGGGAACAGTCCAGTCCGAACTACAAAAGCCATGTCTTTCCCAGAACGGAATCAAGCATCCGAGGACCGGACCGGTTTCGAGGTAACACCTATCATCGGCCCGGCTAGCTTGACTCCAGTGGTGTGGAGTGCCTGGGACCCACGTCTGGGCATCCCCAGCGTACTTAGGGCGGAATATGCAAACACAACAGGTGATGGACCGAATGTGGATCAATGTCACACACTCAACCCAGTCCAAAGATCTGGGCCGAAATCCATCGTTTTTTTGCACTCCACACCACCCTGGGTTAGACAATGGCGATATGCAAATCAGCTCTGACCCTGTGCCCCATGGGAACAGTCCAGTCCGAACTACAAAAGCCATGTCCTTCCCAGAACGGAATCAAGCATCCGAGGACCGGACCGGTTTCGAGGTAACACCTCTCATCAGCCCGGCTAGCTTGACTCCAGTGGTGTGGAGTGCCTGGGACCCACGTCTGGGCATCCCCAGCGCACTTAGGGCGGAATATGCAAACACAACAGGTGATGGACCGAATGTGGATCAATGTCACACACTCAACCCAGTCCAAAGATCTGGGCCGAAATCCATCGTTTTTTTGCACTCCACACCACCCCGGGTTAGACAATGGCGATATGCAAATCAGCTCTGACCCTGTGCCTCATGGGAACAGTCCAGTCCGAACTACAAAAGCCATGTCCTTCCCAGAACGGAATCAAGCATATAACATAGCAAAACATATAAATAAATGGCATTGTCATTTACAATGCCAATAGCTTACACTCTCGCAAATGCGAGACCTATTGCATTGCAAATGCTTGTTTAAAGTGTGGCCCTGATTGGTGGGAAGCAATGGGTATTGGCAATCCATAATTGCCTTTCTTATCTAAATAGGTTTGTTGATTATTAATCCGTCAGTGAAACAACTAGGTCGTCAATATGTACCTTATCTCAAGTCTCATCTTGAATCTTTTATATACGTTACTTAATCTTAGCCATTTTTTGCCGGTGGAGGCCACCGGTACTCTTTTTTTAGGAACCAGCACTTATTTTTTCTCAACGTCCTCTAATGTTTCCTGTGAACAGGAGCAAGAGAAAAACCATCATAGAGGGCGAAAGAGAATTTCGGGGAATGCAAAAGAACATTCAGGTGTTCTTAAGTGCAAGTGAATGGATAACCTACTTTAAAATATTATGGGGTCTATTGTAATGGGGGGCGGATCACCACCGCCCGTATGGCAGTCTCGATCCACCCTCCATTATACTCCGCCCACATACAATTTACCCCCCTGCCTGATTATGTTGACAGGGGTACCGCAGCGGACGGGAAAACCGTCCACTGCTTTTCCGCCCTGTCGAGTTGACCGGGCGGAAAAGGTTTGAATATGCTGCCATCCATATTATAATGTATGCAGAAAACAGCCTTGCCGCCACAGAAAGGCATGCAGATTTCTCAAATGGGGGCCCGTTACAGGCCCCCAGGATGTTGGGGGAGTGGAGGGGGTACAAGGCGGTACCTGCATTGTCATGGACATGGTGGCAGGCACCTCGCAGTGCCTGTCACCTTGTGCATGACAATGCACACAGTGCATTTCCAGCATTGTGGTGGGCGGTGCTGTGAGTACCGCCCCCCACAATGCTAGGAATAGAGGATGCCACCGCCTTGGTGGCATCCTTATTGCTGGTGCAGGATGGCTGCACCACTGGGGGCCGGTGTCCGCCCGCCATCCTAATAGGCCCCTATATGTTGTTTGCAAAAAACCTTAAGTAATCTGAAAACTTCATCTGAGGAGGAACTAACTGACCTAGGTCAAATCCAAACAGAAAACACCTGGTCCTCGCCTTATTACACTTGATTTGTACCACGACAAATTTAAGGTATTAGCGCTTACCAAGATCATCAATGCTGTTATAACTTCAGGTAATATCCTCTGCACATGGCAGTCTGCTTCAACTCTTCCCTTACACAAGAAAGGAAGCTGATGAACCCAGCCAACTATAGGCCTGTATCTTGATTTGATCAAGCTGGCAAGATATATAAGTCAGAGTCCTATTAAATCGCCTGCATGTTTGGGTTGACTCAGAAGCCAGCCTCTCAGATACTTGGGTGAGCTCAAAACCAGATGTTTTGGGTCACTCTTGTGGATCTGTTCCCCCCGGAGCTTGCATTGAACCTGTAGCTGACATTATTGCTCAGTGTCCTATACTATAATTGCTTGTCCTACATAGGAATCCACCAGCGAATTTAAGAAGTAGCATCATACAATGCAGCAACCACCAATGGATGATTAGCATAAGTTACAAGTGCTCTTCTGGAATTAGAATTTGTCTTTCTCTGTGAAAATCCCTTGTTTATTAATGTGACACCGGATTTGAGTCCTGTCTACACCTGATGCAATATGAGGTACGTCATACTCTACCTCGTATTTAGAAATGGAATTCTTCCAGGTAGAGCCTAGGAGGCCAGATGACATCAGACAAAATTCATTGGGGAGCTTTGAGAGTTACCATACATTATTGAATTCTGAGTTGACTTATATATCTTGCAGTATTGTTGTGTACTAGAAGAACTGAAGAGCGGTAGTAGAAATTGAATACCTGGATTGGTCAGCTAATATTTTGATGGATACATATTTTATACAATATGATCAGTTTCTTCTATTGACAGCTATTGCATATAGTGTGTGCATCTTAAAGTGTGCCTAAAGTGACAAAGTGATCATAAGAGTATTGAATGATCAAAGGGATAGTTCAACTGTCAATTATGATTTTTATATGAATGTGATTTTTATTGATGTAAATTAATTTTCATTGTTTAAATGTATTTTTTTATTTTTATCAGGTCTAATAGAAATTGTAGAGGTGTTTAGGGTTTGGATTTACTATAGTGAATAAAGATGATCACAAATAAACTGACTGAAAGCATTAAAAACACTGGAATGTCCTCTCTACAATAACCTAGCATTAGATGCCCCACTATTTGCTTTGAAAAGAGTACGCAGCATCAAGAATCATTTAGTGAGGACACACAAACCCAGTCGAAAGGACCCTTCTGGGCCTGCCTCCAGGGTAAGGCTATTAGAAATGTGGCTTCTTTTCAGCATGTAATCAAACTACAAACACAAAAACCTTTGATTATGACAACATTCACAGGACTCTCAATGTCTTTTCAAATTGTAATTGTAACAATGTGGTGTATTGTGTCCGTTGTCCCTACAATTTGGTTTACATTGGGCAAACTACCCAAAAAGTAAAAACTAGGATTTCACAGCATAAATGCAGGATCCACTGCAAAGTAACAACTACACCCCTGGTGTAACATTTTTCAGGAAAAAGATGACATGAAAATGATTTGACATGGCAAGTAGTGGACATCACGACACCCTCATTACTTATCATTTCACATATTACATGTAAATTCTAGTAACGATTAGGAATGCCATGTAAATGTACCACCTGTACAATTACCCCTTTACACCTCTAGGGGATGTCTTGATGAAGACAATCCCTGTTCAGCCTTTCACACGTCTGTGCAGGCTTGGCCTTCAGCACCAAGCAGTAGAACTAAAGTTTCAGCATTAGGCTAGCTACAAAACATAGCTGAACCCTTGAGGGGTTATTTCCTTGAATTCTCCAGTGACTTAGGATGGGGAAATTTCACTTTTGGGTTGGGGGAGTCTGTGTTGCTCCTGCAGCTTCCCCTGCACCTTTGCCAACAAATGGTGGTGACACCATCTTCCTGGGGACCCTACGTGCTGAAAACGAGCAGGTTTCCATTAGCAGCATGATCATGCCGTGCCAGGCATTATGGGGCGCTCTTCCTTCAGAGCATGCATATTCTAGCAGCTGCTCTCCTGCTGCTTGGGGGAAAGCTGCCCTGCTTTCCATGGCGGCCTCTCCCCACGTTCCCATTTCTTTGGGGGCCTGGTCCAACCCAGGCCCTCCACGTTCAGAGAGGTGGAGAGCAGCTCGGGGAACCCACGCCTGGCAAGCTCTCGCCGGCTCCCCGACTGGACAGCACCCTTGCGTGCTGCCGCGGGAGCCGGCTCTTTATTCTGGTCTGCCTGCTTCTGTGGCAAGACACATATGATGCAGCCGGTCGGGCGGGGTCTCGGAGGAGTACGGCGGCACTCCTCCCTCCTATTTCTTTGCTGTGGTGCAGTGCGGTGGTACTCTCTCTCCCTTCCGCTGTGACCGTGGTCTGAGGAAGATTCCTGGGCCCCACGCACCTTCACAGGGAGCGTAATGGCGCTCCCCAACTTCTGCTTCTGCGGGGCTCAGAGTTGGGGATCCAGCGCCCCTGGCACCACTTCACGGGGGCGCAATGGCGCTCCCTGCCTTCAGTTTTCACTGGGAACCCAGGGTAGGCTCCTGGGCCTCTGGGGGCCGACTTTACTTCTCTGGGGTCCTGGATGGAGAGCCTGGGCTCCGTAGGCAACTTTAAGGGGGGCGCAACGGTGCTCCCCGACGCTTCCTTCTCTGGGTGCAGCCTCTGGGACATGCTCCACCATGGTGCACATCAAAGACTGGCTGCGGATTCCCACATGCTTCGTCGTAGGTCACAGAAAAGGTCAAAGGTTGTCTACCTTCTGGGGGCATATCTCAGGCCCCCTGTGGCGGATTGTGATAATCTTGGCCTCCTCTTACTCCTGGTGGCCAGCCTTATCCATCTGGAGCACCTTTCACCACCCTCCTGGCCTCAAAGAGGGTGCTTCAGCAAGGAGCTGTCTTCACTGGCTCCCTGTGCCAGCCTTTCACCTGGCTCTCCTTCTGAGCCTCTCTTCTCCTTCCTCAGAGGCCAAGGCTTTCTCTTACTGGCCCTGGACTCCCTCAAAGGCACAGTCCAGAGTCCTGGGACAGTCAGGGCGTTCCTCCTTCCAACTGCCCATGGCGCCAGGTTCCAACACCAGTCTTCCTCAGCAAGACCACACCCCAGAGAGAGCTCCTCTTCCTTTAAGAGAAATTGGAGGGGGCTGGCAGGAAGGCACTTCTGTCCTATCCTGCAGCACTACATCCCCTCTCTGCCCCTCCTCCCTCCTTCCTGCACAGGCCTCTGGCGTAGTCTAGGGGTCTCATGCCACATGGTCTCTCAAAAACCCTCTTCATCCCTTGCTGACTGGCACCGGGTGACAGCTGCTGAATGATAATCTGCAGCTTCACCCCATCTCTCCTGGAGAGAAGACCTTCGCCCTTGAGAATGCTTGCAGTGAAGGGCTAGGCCTCTGATGCTACAGCTTAAGGAGGAAGGTAATTGAGCAAGCCCGGCAGAGTCACTCCCGGCCGGACTCTGGTTATGAGCTGAGTCAGAGGAATATGACATTTCTGGATGACTCATAAACAGTACAGATATGGCTTTGGACTCAGCAGAATATTTTTTTTACTTAACTTACCATGTATTTTGGTGCATGCCTGGAATTTGTAGGCCCTAGGGAACTGAAACTACCCCATGTGGCCTCTGTCTCCATAGGAGAATAATGGAGTGTTCCTACAGTGAAACAGTAAAGCACACTGCCTTTTCCTTACATGTGTCTCCCCACATTATATTATTATGCCGCTGTACGGCTCTTGTTTAACATTCCCAAAAGTTTAAGTGTTCGTCAACCTCTCCGCACCCTTCACTGGCTCCCAGTTGCTCATAGGATTTCATTTAAAATCCTTGTCCTCGCTTATCGAGCTGTCCATCAAACCGGCCCAGTCTATTTGAGGAAAAGATTTTCCCTATATGTTCCCAACCGTCCTCTCAGATCAACTAATCTGTACCAAATGACTGTACCAAAGTTTAAATCCAGCAGGCTTGGTGGCCAATCCATCTCTGTCAGAGCTGCGAGAGCCTGGAACACCCTTCCTCTCCATCTGAGAACAGCCCCATCCATTACTGTGTTTAAGAAGGGACTGAAGACCCACCTCTTTAACATCACTGTATAGGGTCTCACTCCTTTCTCTTCACCGGATTCACTCTGCTCTGCTTCTCACCTACCTCGCGCCAGGATACTATTTTCTTAGTAACAGAGCGCGCTACAAAAGCCTCTATAATAATAATAATTATAAAGCCTAGTCCATGTCACCACCTAACTTTGCATAATCCCTGCCACACCATTCCATCTGTACCAGCTCCTGGGCTACGCACGACAGGAATCTCCCCTGCACAGCCCTTACACAGGTGCACACACATGTGCACATGTGTCTACATGTAACCAGTCCTGTGCCCCTAACCCTGGCTGCATTGCAGTGGCCTTAACTCACAAGGCGGACACCGGGGAAATCCAAATGCAGTCCATTTCATCATGAGTTCACTGTGGGTGAGTCTCAGCTTATGAGGCTCTCCCACAGTAAAAGCTAAAAAATTAGGTGCTCAAAAAGTGAAAAATCCGGGCGGCTCAGATGGTCAGAACCACCTTCTCACACAACCCCTTCAATCAACCTCACAAAGCCCCCAATAAAGTGCTGACAATTAAAGAAAGTGCTATGCTTCTTATACCGCTACTGGCTGAAGATGGGCATCTGTACATTAGGTTATATGATGAAACAGATGCTTTTATTAAATAAAAAAAATATGAACTCACTCAAAATAATTCACGGAACCTTAAGGAGTCCTTATAGCCAAGATATCTTTCTCAGAAAAATATGCTTAATATGCATAATAACCTGCCAGCAGAAAAAAAAGTGCAATGCACAAAGTGCATAAACTTACTTCAGAGCCTATATAACCCTACAATACGTTCATACTAATCTGTAAACTAATCCTAAAGAAGGATTAATACAGTAATTTCCTTTGCAAGTATGTAAACACAAAATGCTAATATATATAGAAGAGAAAAAAGTGCATAGTGCAAAGTGAATACAATGTATAAAGTGCAAAATTGAAAGAAATTAAGCCTAATACATTTTCCGGGAGTGTAGAATACATTTGATATATTCGAACTCAAATCTAGATTCCTATACCTGTTCCCAACCTTCAACAGACTTACCCACCCTAGATGGTCCTAATCTCCGCTGCTTTGGTCGCCTTTTGTAATATCACATGAGTTTCCTCAATGGTAGAACTAAGATTAAAATGGTCCTTTAAATAAAATCTTCAATTTGGACTGTTGAACGATAGAAGCCTGTGCTCCTACGCTCTAAAACTGGCCAATCAGCCCCACAAACTCTCTACGCTGGCGTGCTGCAAATGCCGACATAAAAACACTCTCACCCTGAACCCATCAGATAGTACAATATCCTTCTTTTGGATAGCCTTACTTAGAATGGTCTCTCTTACACAGTAGTCTGAGAAGTTCACTATCATTGTCCTTGGGTACTTAATCTCTATGCAGAAACTCAATGCACCCTCATTATTGGAAGGTCCTCCGGTGCACTCTCAAGTATTTGATCTCTAATCAACGATTCCATATTCACCAAGGGAGTAGGCTGGCCATTTAAACGTTCACTCTCCTTTGGACTCACTGTAAAGCGCAGATTTGGTTGCCTCACATAATTCTCCATTTCATCTATTTTCAACTGTTAGGCCTGCAGATTTTTCAAAAGAGAAGTGATATGGTTGTCGCAAGGTCCTCAATATCTGCCACTTGTTGCTCCAGGTCTTTCATTCGCTCTGGGATTTGTTGTACCATTCCCTCAATTTTAACTAGCCTTTGGTGAACTAAGGCAAGTTGCTGCGCCTGGAATGTTTTACATTCTCGTATCGCCTGTAGCATAGTCTCAAAGAACTATTGCATTTTGTGCATCAAGGCCTGCCTATCCCTCCCCCTAGATTGCCCAGTCGAAATCTCAATAAGCTGCTGATGATTTTGGAGTCCCGTAGCATTACCCTGGACCTCCATTGGGACATCCTGGGACTATTGATTTCGCAAGAGTCCCAAAGAACCTAAAACAACTGGGTCACAGGGGGTACAGCCAGACATTTCCCTGTTTCCATCTCCTCCCTTGCATCAGGGTCTGATACCGCAGAGTACCTGGAAGATGTTACACCTGCCTTGCTTTTAGATTGAATATTAGAGTCCTCTGGTGTTATTTTATGATTTTTTACAAAAAGAGGGTAGTCCTTATGGGATTTATCTGCCACTTTCGTGTCCTTCCTCGCCTCATTTGATGAATCCGCTAGCTCACTTCCAGTGTCAGTGATATTCTGCGGGTTGGTAGAGGGCTTCAGATTCCTCGCCTCCATTGGCTTTAGAATAGCATCAGTCTGGTACCAAGGAAGGTTCTACCCCAGAGCCCATAGCTCCAGTGATGAGCTCCGGAGGAGAGCCTAGGAATTCCGATGCCTGGGGAGAAAGGACTGGAGATATCTGATCCATTGAATTATTTTCAGCACCACTTTTCTTTTGTGAGATTTTCTCTCTTCTTACTGCGGGAATGCGTGATTGTGCTACTTTCCTCTTAGCGCTCTGAGATAGAGATGAAGGGCTCAAAGCTGCGGCTTTCACTCCTGCTCTTATTCCCCTCAGAACCATTTGCCGCATGCTTCACCATTTAGGTCTGGGAGTGATTACACTTTGTTCATCCAATGTGTGGGCGACTACTCCCCTGTATTATCTGTGCACGAAACTACTTTCCCCCTTACAACAAAGGAACTCCTTCACCCGTGCCGCTGACCTACCAGCTGGTGCAACTTTTCATTCACAGACTATGTACACAAGGAAACTCCTATCGAGGGAACCCAGCTGGGCAGGACAGGTATGACGGGATGGCTCTTCGACCAGAAAATACCTCATCACCCCAGCACGGGGCCAGGTGACTCCCTTCAATCATCTTGGGCCTACTCCGGCTTCATCTGTTGTATTTTTTTTTCTCTTCCAGATGTTAGAGATTTGCTTTCCTCCCGGTTACCGCATCCGACTGTATCACGGCTCTTTCTCTTCCAGGGGATCCTCATCAATAGTCATAAGCATTAGAATATTCCCGCCTATGTGCGGGACCCCGGAAACACTATATTATATGTGCCCCACATATAAATACACATATATATATAAATAATATATATATAAAAAACAAGCAATAGCAGCCAAATCACATTAGAGCTGAAATATGCTGTGAAGAATTTCCACCATACATGAATAATAAGCATTAGAAACAGGAGAAAACAACACCAAAGTTTGTTTAGGAATTGTTTTAATGCTCAGAAAGCAGTAGAAATTCTCAGAACTCACTGGAAGCATAGGAAGCTCCCAGGCTGCATTGCAAACACACAGTCTAACAAGACTGAAAAGCTAACCTGTAGCTAAATAACAAAAAACTGACACTGTGCCTTTAAGGCACTCATGACCCCCTGAATCCCATCATGCCTCAGGAGTGGCAGTTAGGTCAGTTGTTCTTTCCGGCTCCATCAGTGAAGGACCCTGGTTTCACAGCTCCACTAATTTTCTGAAATTTTGCAGAAAATTGCTTCTTTTTGACAACTTTTACTCTTACTTCGACGTCTTACATCTGGTCAAGTAAGATACTGCTTGTTTTGAGCAGTTTGGAGGGCTTTTTACTTCAAAAATGCCTTCTCTATTTGATAAATGTCCTTCTTGTAACAGCAAGAAGGCCAAGACAGACAGCCACGAGGTCTGTATCGTTTGCCTGCCTGAAGACCATGATCCAGACACCTGTCCACATTGTGAGAACCTGTCAGGAAGGACTCTCAAGGACAGGGAGAGAATTCGGATTTATGGCCTGGCTCACAGAGCTTCGAGAGGGAGATCTCCAGTGAAGAAGGGCTCCAAGAAGACCCATTCATCTTCAAAGATGAAGTCTTCACACCCTTCTACCTCAGCGTCGGGCTCGGCGCTGAGAAAAGATCCACAAGGAGGACTTTCCTCTGGGAAGCTGCCGTCGACGGCGGGCTCGCCGTCGGGAGGAAGGCCAGGTACGTCGACGACATCGAAGGCACCGGCGCCATCCTCGAAATCCCCTCCGCCGTCGTCAACCGGGCGGCGATCGGCGTCGAGGGAGGCTACTCCGCCGCCGTCAACCGGGCGACGGTCGGCGTCGAGATCCATTACCCCTCCGCCGTCGTCAACCAGGCGACGACCGGCGTCGAGGGACGTCACCTCGCCATCGTCAACCAGGCGACGATCGGCGTCGAGAAGGGTGACTCCTCCGCCGTCGACAGTGGCTCGTCGATCGGCGTCGAGGTCGCGGTCTCCGTCGGTGCAGCAGCAGCGCACGGCGTCGAGGGTGTCCACTACCCCTCCGCCGTCGTCGCACAGGCATCCGACGTCGAGGCATGGCTCTACGTCGGCGACTGACCATCGCCGCTCGACGTCGAGGCAAAAAGCTCCGTCGACGACAGGGCGAGACCGTTCGACGTCAAGGGAGAAGCCTCCGTCGGCGACAGGACATCGTCGCTCGACGTCGAGGCTGAGGTCCCCGTCGACAACCAGACACCACCGTTCGACGTCGAGGCAAAAGGATCCGTCGGCGGGTGCTCATCGCCGCTCGACGTCGAGAGACTACGAACATTCTCAAGGACATTCGAGGTCGAGATTGTTTGATCCCCCAACTCCTCGGAAGCGGTCTGCTGCGAGAAGTGAGCGCTCGACGTCGAGGCACTCGGATACGGTCATGGTGACTGAATCTGCTTCTCACCATTCATCTTATCGGTCCTCGGGCTCCTCTACTGCGCACTCAAGATCCAGAAGCCCTGTGCACAGGACTCCTGAACGTCGGCCAGATCCTTATGCGGGGCGCATCAGGCTGTCACCTAGATGGTACAGGTCCCTGGACCATTGGAGAGACGATGGCCCGACCAGCCGTATGCAGGAATATGCCAGCCCACGCCACAGGTCAGCTCTCCAAAACCTGGTGGAGGAGATGGACAAGCGTAGCCCTCCCAGGCGCTCAACGCCTGTGACGCTACACACCGAAGCGCCAAGGAGGTCCCGTTCGCCTACAAGGGAAGTTAGACGGGATGGTCGGGGAAGATCTAAATCACCTGCAAAGGATCCTAGACTGGATGGTCGGAAGACCTCTGTCCCTCCACGGGGCAGTTCTCCTGTGCGGTCGCCGACCAGATCCCCCAGGGCGTCTCGATCCCCTAGAAGAGACCATCGTACAAGAGATCAGGTCAGGTCTCGCTCTCCTAGACGGGAGGAGCGTTCCAGGAAGTCGAGGGAGCGGGGACGCAGCTCTCACCATCGACATAGACGTACCCCATCTACCTCTTCCACTTCATCTACCAGATCGTCAAAGAGGGACTACTCTCCGACTTTGACGGACAGTCCAACGTCCAGGTTCTCCCCTGTGGATGATATTGGCACGTACCTGGACGTTCTGCAGAGAGGTGCGCTTAAACTGAACATCGAAATGTCTGTCCCTCAAGTGACGACGACGGTCATTTTCGAAACCCTGCACAAAAAGGCCATCTCCAGACCTCTGCTGCCCTTGGTTCCGGGGATTATGGACCCTGTTAAGGAAGTTTTCCTAACCCCAGCATCGATCAGAGCAGTGCCAGCACGCATTACAAAGAAGTACAAACCGGCGGCTTCTGACCCGGTGTTTGTGAAGTCTGACCCTCCGGCGGACTCTGTCATCGTAGCAGCGGCAAGGAAGACACATGCGGTTGCTGGTTCATCTTCGGTTCCACCAGATAAGGACAGCAAGACCCAAGACTCCTGGGGTCGGAAGGTTTGCAACTCTGCGGCTTCCACTCTTAAGGTCGCCAGTGCAGCTGCGCTCCTGGGTCGGTATGACAGAGCCTTATGGGACTCGATGGAGAGATTCAAAGCCAAGCTGCCGAAAGAGGACCAGCAGGACTTTGAGGAAACTGTTACGGAGGGGTGTCTGGTGGCTAACCAGATGATCAGCACGGCCGCGGATGGGGCGGTGCTTTCGGCTCATTCCTATTCCCATGGGGTTTGTGCCAGAAGATCGGCCTGGTTGCGCCTTACAGGGCTAAAGCCGGATGCCCAGCATCGGATTCTAAATCTCCCCTTTTCGGGTTCCGCCCTCTTCGGGGAACACGCGGATGAAGAAATGACCCGAATGAAGACTGAGCTAGACACGGTGAAGGCGGTGGGCTTGGAGAAGAAGAAGGAATTCAAGCGCCGCTTCAAGTCCAACAGGGGAAGAGGGGCCCAACAGAGGGTTCAAACCCCTCAGTGGTCCCAGAACAAAGCTCAGGGAAAACCCCAGTTTCGTGGTAAGCCCAGCAGGGGCAGAGGGGGCCACCAGCAGTCCTCCAACGCCCCGAGAGGAGGAAAGGCCTGAACAGTGGCTTCCTCTGACACCGTTGCCCACTCCAGTGGGAGGAAGTGCTTCACAACACCTGGAAGAGTGGGTCAGCATCACAAGAGATCAGTGGGTGCTGAATATACTGCGAAATGGATACAGGATACGTTTCCGTGCTCTTCCGAAGAGCATCCCTCCGAAGAGCTCTTGCCCTCACCAACTGAGCTTGCTCCGAAGAGAGGTAACGATCCTGCTGCAGAAAAGAGCGATAGAAGAAGTTCCTCGCGCTCTAAGAGGCAAAGGAGTTTACTCCAGATATTTCCTTGTCCCCAAAAAAGATCAGGAGAACAAGTTCAGACCCATACTCGACCTACGACTCCTAAACAAGGTTATCGTCAAGGAAAAGTTCCGCATGTTGGCGCTTCACCAAATATGTCCTCATCTACAAGCCGGAGATTGGATGTGTTCAGTGGATCTACAAGATGCGTACTTTCACATCCCGATTGCGCAGCAACATCGAAAGTACCTGAGGTTTGTCGTAGGACACAAACACTACCAGTACAAGGTGTTACCCTTCGGTCTCAAGTCCGCACCACGAGTCTTCACCAAATGCATGGTAGTGGTGGCGGCTTTTCTTCACAAGAAGGGTCTCTTCGTTTACCCATATCTAGACGACTGGCTCCTGAAGGGTCCATCTCCTGTACGGGTAACACAAGATCTGCATCTGTGCCTGCAACAGCTTCACAGGCTCGGCCTCCATGTGAACCTGGAGAAGTCAGTCCTGCGGCCTACGCAATCCATCCACTACCTAGGCTCCGTCCTGGACACAAGCGTGGGAAGAGCGTTTCCTTCGGAGGAGAGACTTTCTTCCATGAACCTGAAATGCGGGATTCTGCTAGAGTCTCGACCTCCAACAGCTCGACAAGTGGTGTCTCTGCTGGGTTCCATGGCGTCCTGCATTTTTCTCATCCCACACGCCAGGCTGAGAATGCGTCCTCTGCAACAGGCCCTGGA
Source organism: Lissotriton vulgaris (assembly GCF_964263255.1). NCBI lineage: Eukaryota > Metazoa > Chordata > Amphibia > Caudata > Salamandridae > Lissotriton > Lissotriton vulgaris. Next base: position 1,143,569,112 of record NC_141696.1, on the reverse strand, counting down.
GGATCAATGGGACCAGGCAACAGGTCGTTGGGAGGACCATATCCATCTTTCCCAGGCGACAAAAGAGTCAGTCAGATGGTGGACTCGGAGACACAATGTGATGGTGGGAGTGCCATTTCATCAACCCATTCCGTCCCAATCTATAGTGACAGATGCCTCCCTGCACGGCTGGGGAGCACACATGGGTCCGCTTCAGATTCAAGGCCGGTGGTCTGCGCAGGAGCAGACATACCACATCAACATGCTGGAGCTCAGAGCGGTATTCCTGGCTCTCAAAGCTTTCCTGCCAGCGATCACATCCAAGTCAGTCCTGGTTCAGACGGACAATACGACAACCATGTTCTATCTGAACAAACAGGGAGGCACAAAATCTCGCCCACTGTCTCGAGAGGCTCAGACGATATGGCATTGGCTCCTCGCTCGAGGTCTCACAGTGGTGGCGGTGCATCTTCCGGGCGAGTTGAACGTCAAAGCAGACGCACTCAGCAGGCACTTCGAAGATCAACCAGACTGGGTGCTAAACGACGAAGTGGTGGAAGAGCTTTTTCGTTGCTGGGGACGTCCGTCCATAGACTTGTTTGCAGACGACGAAAACACCAAGTGCCACGCCTTCGCATCCAGGTTCCACAGGCCGGGGACGCAGGGGAACGCTCTCCTGTTGGATTGGGCAGGGATGTTCGCGTATGCGTTTCCTCCCCTAGCTCTGATCCCGAGGGTGGTTTCCAAGCTCCTCAGGACGAACATGGAGATGATCCTGATTGCTCCAGACTGGCCTCGGCAGTGGTGGTATCCGGACCTTCTACATCTGTCTGTGTGTCCACACAAACGACTCCCTTGCAGACCAGACCTGTTGAGCAAAATGAACGGGAGGATAATGCATCCCAACCTCCCATCATTGAACCTAACAGCATGGCTCCTGAGGTCCTGCAATACGGACATTTGAACCTGCCTCCAGACTGCATGAGCATTTTGAGGGAGGCTACGAGGCCGCCCACGAGAGCATCCTATGCCTTCAAGTGGAAAAGGTTTTACTTGTGGTGTAGGGATCATCATTTGGATCCTGTCAAGGGGCAGGAGGACGTCATCTTACCATACCTCCTTTCCCTCGCTACAGCTGGTTTGAAGTACGCTTCCATTAGAGTACATTTGTCAGCTATTGTGGCCTATAGGAAGTCCCCTGACCAGGTGTCTTTCTTTCAGGTTCCGGTGGTCAAGGATTTCCTTCAGAGTTTGAAGAAAGTGTACCCCCCTGTGAGAAATCCTTCTCCTCCGTGGGAATTAAACCTGGTTCTATCGAGGTTAATGTCTCCACCTTTCGAGCCCATCCACAAAGCTTCTTTACAACATCTCTCTTGGAAGGCAGCTTTTTTGGTGGCGATTACCTCTGCACGCAGAGTCAGTGAGATACAGGCGCTCTGTGCAAAGGAACCTTATACGGTATTCCACCATAACAGGGTGGTTCTGAGGGCTCACCCTTCTTTCTTGCCTAAGGTCATCTCTGATTTTCATATAAATCAGTCTATTTCCCTCCCTTCTTTTTTTCCAAATCCGACGACCCCGGCCGAGCGGTCACTTCACTCCTTAGATCTTAAAAGGGTGCTGAAGTTTTATTTGGAAAAGACTAAAGGGATTAGGAAAACGGACCAACTGTTTGTGAACTATGGTGCAATGAGAACTGGCTTTCCAGCGGCAAAGAGGTCCATTTCCAGGTGGATTGTCACTTGCATTAAGTTGGCCTATCAGCTAGCAGGAAAACCTTTGTTGATGTCTCCCAAAGCGCATTCCACTAGAGGGAAGGCGGCTACAGTGGCTTTCTTGTATGACGTTCCCATGTCAGAAATATGCAAGGCTGCGACCTGGAAATCAGTGCATACCTTTACGAGGCATTACTGTCTCGACTCTGATTCCAGGACTGACACTCAAGTTGGGCAAGCCTCCTTGAGGAATCTGTTTGGGTAGTCTGTTTTGTCTACTCACGCTTATTGATGAGATTTCTGTCTTATCTTTCCTTTGCCCGCAGGGATGAGGAGAGGCTCGCTATTCTATTCTAATGCTTATGACTATTGATGAGGATCCCCTGGAAGAGAAGGATTAGTTACTTACCTGTAATCCTAGTTCTCTTCCAGGGGTATCCTCATCAAAGTCATAAGCAACCCTCCCGCCTCCCCGGGCAAAGGATACTCTTTCATAAGGAGATGTTGTTAACCTATGTGTTATTGGGTTTGGTTTTCAGTCTCCGAAAAGAACAACTGACCTAACTGCCACTCCTGAGGCATGATGGGATTCAGGGGGTCATGAGTGCCTTAAAGGCACAGTGTCAGTTTTTTGTTATTTAGCTACAGGTTAGCTTTTCAGTCTTGTTAGACTGTGTGTTTGCAATGCAGCCTGGGAGCTTCCTATGCTTCCAGTGAGTTCTGAGAATTTCTACTGCTTTCTGAGCATTAAAACAATTCCTAAACAAACTTTGGTGTTGTTTTCTCCTGTTTCTAATGCTTATTATTCATGTATGGTGGAAATTCATCACAGCATATTTCAGCTCTAATGTGATTTGGCTGCTATTGCTTGTTTTTTATATATATATTATTTATATATATATATGTGTATTTATATGTGGGGCACATATAATATATTGTTTCCGGGGTCCCGCACATAGGCGGGAATATTCTAATGCTTATGACTTTGATGAGGATACCCCTGGAAGAGAACTAGGATTACAGGTAAGTAACTAATCCTTATCCAGTACCGGTGTTCTCACCCAGACGCTGTTCTCACTGCCTCAAGATGCATGCCGTCTGAAAGGAGGGGGTGGAGCTTAGTGTGGGTTCAGCAGCGAGGCATTAGGCTCCCCCTCTCCTTGCCCTCCAGTAAGTAAACTCACTGGAAGTACTTCCTGTGGGTTTATATACAGTTGGGTAGTAGTATGCTCTCTCTTTGGGGCCTCTCTCTTGATCTTTTGTGTGCATTAATAAAAGCCTCCAGTAAGTCCCACACAGCGGGATTGCTGAGAGCTTATGGGAGGCCCGCCCCCTTTCTCCACTTGTGAGGAAATATAATTTTTTTTAAACCTTAGAAATTCACTGAAAAAAACAAAGGTTACAGGGATGTTATAGTTAGGGTCAGATTTCACTGATACAAATCACAGAAATTCAACAGTTATAGTTACAGGCTTATTTCAGAGGCAATGTGTGAAGCATCTGTACATAGGACACAGAGTAACACAGTGAAAGCACCATCTCATCCAAAAAGACATCATCCATAAACAACTGAAAAGAAATTGTAGGCAACAGGTTTTCAGTATTCACTCTACACCCTGCAACACTACTAAAGGCAGGCAACACCGTCTGCACCATTTTTGTGTTAACCCAGAGTCCAGCACTTCCAATGGTAAGCCTTGCAGCCCCAGGATGTAATCCAGATGCTTCTTGCTGCACTATCGGCACATCAGTGTCCTCCTCTAAAATAGGCACTTCATCCACATTGAGCATAGCTTCATCATCAGATGATTCCTCCCGGACTGAAAACTCTCTCCCAGAATTTTGCACTTCCTCCTCTGCCTCATTTACAGAGTCACTCTCATAATCATGATCAGAGGAAGATTCAAAAAGCATACCAACTACCTGCTGAGCGATAATCCTGAGGCTTGCCATAATCCTTACTACGGTGAAAGGTAACTTGACCAACAAGTCAACAGCAGCAAACACTTTGTAAAATAAGTAATGATGTAAATGTGGCTCACTTGCCAGAGACAGCTAGACTCACCCCAACCTACTCCCTGGAAATAATATCCTTGGTGGCCTAGTGGGGCACACAGGCCTAAAAAACATAAGCAAATCTGCCCAGAAACTGCCAAAATACTTGTTCCCCAAACAGGAGCAACCCTTCCCCAAGGGGCCGCTCCTCAACATTGAAGAAAAAAACCCATAAACCCTGGTGTCTACAGGGCAAAATTTTCAGCTGCACGATCGCAGTTCCATTTGCAATCATGCAGCAGGCAGGCTCCAAAGAGACATCGCAGGAAACGAAAATCCTGGCTTCCAGCACGTTCGGCAACTGCTAATGACTTTAGCGGTTGGTACGCACTGACATTAGATGCCGTGGGGGGAGGGGGAAAGGGTGTGGTGGGGGTGAACCAGCGCTTCCCCGTGGGTGGTTGCGAGGACTGACGGGAGCTGTCCGACTCACACGCCCACCATGGCGTCAGACGACTCCCGGCTGTCCGACACATGGAAAAGGTTAAAAGTAAAAGGCCAATGTCAAAAATGAATTTAAGGTCAATCCCTCACCAGGAACCAGTGTCTGAAATGCTTTCCGGGGTTAACTGACAAAAATTCTTGCCCATGTTCTTCTTCCTCTTCTGAGGCGAGAGTCACCTGAAGCTCCTCCATAGGCATAGGCACTAGTGGTTGTGGTGGCATGGAACAGGACACCACCTGAGGGTGTGGAGAAGCCAGGGTAGGTTTACAAGCAAAGGGGAAAGACATACTGGGCACAGCAACACCTGTAGGAGAGATTTGGAAGACAGAGCACATGAAAATGGCTATTGTTTGGAGGTAGCAAATTTCTCTCTGCTGGTCAGCATTTTCCACTGCCTGTGCACCTTCACCTGTGCCACCACCTTTTGAAGGCCAGAGAGAGCACCTGCTCACCAAGAATCTCCTGATTCATGACTCCTGGAAAGCAGCCAGTGTCAAATACCCAGGGAGGCAAGAGTGAAGCATCACATATTGGCTCTGGGATGAGAGGGATAAAGGTCACCCTTGGCTATTCCTCTCCTGGGTGGGCACTTTTAGTAGAAGGAGGAGAGGTAACAGGCTGTGGGGCCTTTTAACTGGTGGAAGTTGTGACTTCATGCCTCAATAGCAGAAGGGGTTACAAAAGGGGGTACAAAAGGCGGTTTTGTACCGCGTTTGGCCGCCATAAGTGTGGCAGGGTATGCTCAGACGTGAGTCCCTTGCTCACTTTGCAACTGGATTCAGGCAAGCCGGGCTGAAGACGGCTGGAATGCCAGAAACCGGTCCTCAGAAGCTTGTTTCCGGTCCAGGGAAGACATGGCTTGGCAGTTCGGGCTGGACTGTTCCCATGAGGCACAGAGTCAGACTGATTTGCATATAGCCATGTCTGAACTGGAGTTGCATAGTGGGCTAAAGAACGGTGATGGATTAAACCCAGATCTTTTGACTGGGTGTGAGTGTTTGATTGATTCAGATGCTCCGTCCATCACCACCCCCTTTTGTACCGCGTTTGGCCGCCATAAGTGTGGCAGGGTATGCTCAGACGTGAGTCCCTTGCTCACTTTGCCACTGGATTCAAGCAAGCCGGGCTGAAGACGGCTGGAATGCCAGAAACCGCTCCTCGGAAGCTTGTTTCCGCTCCAGGGGAGACATGGCTTGGTAGTTCGGGCTGGACTGTTCCCACGAGGCACAGGGTCAGACTGATTTGCATATAGCCATGTCTGAACTGGGGTGGCACAGTGGGCTAAAGAACGGTGATGGATTAAACCCAGATCTTTTGACTGGGTGTGAGTGTTTGATTGATACAGATGCTCCGTCCATCACCACCCCCTTTTGTACCGCGTTTGGCCGCCATAAGTGTGGCAGGGTATGCTCAGACGTGAGTCCCTTGCTCACTTTGCCAATGGATTCAAGCAAGCCGGGCTGAAGACGGCTGGAATGCCAGAAACCGGTCCTCGGAAGCTTGTTTCCGGTTCAGGGAAGACATGGCTTGGCAGTTCGGGCTGGACTGTTCCCATGAGGCACAGGGTCAGACTGATTTGCATATAGCCATGTCTGAACTGGGGTGTCATAGTGGGCTAAAAAACGGTGATAGATTAAACCCAGATCTTTTGACTGGGTGTGAGTGTTTGATTGATTCAGATGCTCCGTCCATCACCACCCCCTTTTGTACCGCGTTTGGCCGCCATAAGTGTGGCAGGGTATGCTCAGACGTGAGTCCCTTGCTCTCATTGCCACTGGATTCAAGCAAGCCGGGCTGAAGACGGCTTGGAATGCCAGAAACCGGTCCTCGGAAGCTTGTTTCCGGTCCAGGGAAGACATGGCTTGGCAGTTCGGGCTGGACTGTTCCCATGAGGCACAGGGTCAGACTGATTTGCATATAGCCATTTCTGAACTGGGGTTGTATAGTGGGCTAAAAAACGGTGATGGATTAAACCCAGATCTTTTGACTGGGTGTGAGTGTTTGATTGATTCAGATGCTCCGTCCATCACCACCCCCTTTTGTACCGCGTTTGGCCGCCATAAGTGTGGCAGGGTATGCTCAGACGTGAGTCCCTTGCTCACTTTGCCACTGGATTCAAGCAAGCCGGGCTGAAGACGGCTGGAATGCCAGAAACCGGTCCTCGGAAGCTTGTTTCCGGTTCAGGGAAGACATGGCTTGGCAGTTCGGGCTGGACTGTTCCCATGAGGCACAGGGTCAGACTGATTTGTATATAGCCATTTCTGAACTGGGGTGGCATAGTGGGCTAAAGAACGGTGATGGATTAAACCCAGATCTTTTGACTGGGTGTGAGCGTTTGATTGATTCAGATGCTCCGTCCATCACCACCCCCTTTTGTACCGCGTTTGGCCGCCATAAGTGTGGCAGGGTATGCTTAGACGTGAGTCCCTTGCTCACTTTGCCACTGGATTCAAGCAAGCCGGGCTGAAGACGGCTGGAATGCCAGAAACCGGTCCTCGGAAGCTTGTTTCCGGTCCAGGGAAGACATGGCTTGGCAGTTCGGGCTGGACTGTTCCCGTGAGGCACAGGGTCAGACTGATTTGCATATAGCCATGTCTGAACTGGGGTGGCATAGTGGGCTAAAGAACGGTGATGGATTAAACCCAGATCTTTTGACTGGGTGTGATTGTTTGATTGATTTAGATGCTCCGTCCATCACCACCCCCTTTTGTACCGCGTTTGGCTGACATAAGTGTGGCAGGGTATGCTCAGACGTGAGTCCCTTGCTCACTTTGCCACTGGATTCAAGCAAGCCGGGCTGAAGACGGCTGGAATGCCAGAAACCGGTCCTCGGAAGCTTGTTTCCGGTCCAGGGAAGACATGGTTTGGCAGTTCGGGCTGGACTGTTCCCATGAGGCACTGGGTCAGACTGATTTGTATATAGCCATGTCTGAACTGGGGTGGCATAGAGGGCTAAAGAACGGCGATGGATTAAACCCAGATCTTTTGACTGGGTGTGAGTGTTTGATTGATTCAGATGCTCCGTCCATCACCACCCCCTTTTGTACCGTCAATAGCAGAAGGGCCAGTTCATGCAACATCACCAATTTTAGTTCTTGTTAGGCAAGAGGAGCTCCAACATCTCTTTCCTCCTGGCATGTTATGTCCAGATTGAGAACACCCTTGACTGTCTCCCCCGCTTAGAATCTCTTGGCTTGCGGTCAAATGACTCTCTAGGCCGGTGCGCCCGTCCTGCTAGTGGATGCTTTTTCTTTCTTTGTAGCAGTACTGTGCTCTTCGTCTTGTGCCTGTCTAGAATCAGATGTCCTGCTTTTCCTTCACTGCTCGTCCCAGAAACAGGCAAAGAAATCATGAGTTCATATGTCAGGCTACTTCATGTTAATAAAAAAAACCTTCAATATGACAAGAATTGACAATATGACATAAACCACTCTACTTTGCCCTTCCAGCTTTCAAAGTCAAGCTGCCACTTTTAATAATAGATGACATCGATTACCAAACATACGAAACAAGCAAATATTGTTTTAACTTTTGAAAATGTATTTTAGGTGCTCCCCTGATTGTACCCGTTTTTCGTGCCTTCTGCTCCCTTGATTGCACTCGTTTTTCTTGCCTTCTGCTCCCCTGATTGCACTCGTTTTTCGTGCCTTTTGCTCCCCTGATTGTACCCGTTTTTCGTGCCTTCTGCTCCCCTGATTGCACTCGTTTTTCTTGCGTTCTGCTCCCCTGATTGTACTTGTTTTTCTTGCCTTTACTCCCCTTTGTGTCTCGGTGCCATTCGTTTCCCCTCGTTTTTTGTGACCTTTCTGCCCTTTCTTGGGACCTTTGTGCCTCTGTGCCACTCGTTTCCCCCGTTTTCTGTGACCTTTTCTGCCCTTTCTTGTGACCTTTCTGCCTCTATGCCACTCGTTTCCCCCCGTTTTTTGTAACCTTTCTTCCCTTTCTTGTGACCTTTCTGCCTCTGTGCCACTTGTTTCCCCCGTTTTTTGTGTTTGTGACCTTTCTGCGCTTTTTTGTGACCTTTGACCCTGCTTGCAGGCAGGTTGCCCCCACGCCGCTGCTAGTCACCTGACTGGTTCCTGCCTCCTTGCTTCCTGGGTTTTTACCTCCCCTCTGCCCTGTGCACCAGTTCCCCCGTCCCCGACGCACCCGATCCGGACCTTTCCCGCCGCTGCATCCCTGCGGCCCGCCCCCCCTGCACACCAATTCGCCTCCCCGCTCCCACCTCCCAGCTGCTTCTCCCTCCCAAGCCACCTCATGCATTTCACTTTCAAAAAAACAACCACGCACCACCGCTCCCAACAGCTACCTCGCCGCTGCTGGAGCAAAGTCACCGAAGACCAGCTGATCACCTCCCTTGCCAAGAACCCACCCACCGACCCCACCAACCCAGACTCCGCAGCCCAAAACCTCAGACAGAGGATCGACGACTGTGCCAACACCTTCGCCCCGCTCAAGAAACCCTCCAACAGCCACGCCAACAAGAGAACCACCTGGTTCACCGACGAGCTCCAGACCTCTAAACCGGAAACTGGAGAAGATATGGCTCCACGAACGCACACCGGACAACCATGCAGCCCACAAGGGCACCACCCGCAGACACCACCACCTCATCAGATTAGCCAAGAGATCCTCCTCCAAAGATCGCTTGGATAACAACGTACACAACAGCAAAGAGCTCTTTAGCATCGTAAAGGAACACTCCACCCCCAGCGCCAACGGCAATGACATCCCGCCCTCACAAGAACTGTGCGACTCACTGGCCATCTTCTTCCATCGCAAGATCGCTGACATCCATGACAGCTTCAACACCACGACCGCCCGACTATACCAGACTCCACCTCCCCTGTGAACAACACCAGCGCCAACCGCCTGACCTCCTGGTCCAATGTCAACGACGACGAGACACTCAAGGTCATGAACTCCATTCACTCACGATCTCCGTCTGACCCGTGCCCACACCACTTATTCAACAAAGCAGACGCAGCCATCGCACCCCAACTATGGAAGGTCATCAACAACTCCTTCAAAACAGCGACATTCCCGGAAAGCTGGAAGCACGCCGAAATCAACGCCCTCCTCAAGAAGCCCAAAGCGGACCCCAAGGACCTCAAGAACTTCCGGACCATGTCCCTGCTCCCATCCCCAGCAAAGGTCATCAAGAAAATCGTCAACATGCAACTAGCCCGCCACCTCGAAGACAACACCTTGGACCCGTCCCAGTCCAGATTCAGACGAAACCACAGCACCGAGACAGCCCTCATCGCCGCCACAGACGACATCAGGCGCCAACTAGACAACGGCAAAACATCAGCCCTCATTCTCCTGGACCTGTCAGCCGCCTTCGACACGGTCTGCCATCGCACTCTAAAGACACGCCTCCAAGAAGCCGGAATCCAAGAGAAGGCACTTGACTTGGCCATCTCCTCCCTCTCCGGCAGAACGCAGAGCGTCAGCCTCCCACCCTTCCGATCCGAAGCCACCGACATCATCTGCAGCGTCCCCCAGGGCTCATCCCTCAGCCCAACGCTGTTCAACCTCTACATGGCCCCCCACGCACAAGTGGGCCACCATCACAACCTCAACATCATCTCCTACGCTGACGACACCCAGCTCATCCTCTCCCTCACCAAGGACCCACACACCAAAGCCAACCTCCACAAGGGAATGAAGGCCGTTGCTGATTGGATGAAGAGCAGCCGTCTGAAGCTGAACTTGGACAAGACGGAGGTCCTCATCCTCGGACCCACCCCCTCAGCCTGGGACGACTCCTGGTGGCCGACCACACTGGGTACAGCACCAACACCCACCAACCATGCACGCAATCTAGGATTCATCCTTGACTCCTCCCTCTCCATGTCTAAGCAGGTCAACGCTGTCTCCTCCTACTGCTACAACACCCTCCGCATGCTTTGCAGGATCTACAAGTGGATCCCGACCAAAACAAGAAGAACAGTAACACAGGCCCTCGTCAGCAGCAGACTGGACTATGGCAACGCACTCTACGCAGGAATCCCAGCCAAACACCTACGACGACTACAACGCATGCTAAACGCCTCTGCCCGACTGATCGTCAACATCCCCCGCTGCAGCCACATCACCCCCCACCTGAGAGACCTACACTGGATCCCCGTTGACAAGAGGATCACCTTCAAGCTCCTCACCCAGGCACACAAAGCACTCCACAATGCCGGACCAGCCTACCTGAACAGCAGACTCAGCTTCCACACCCCCACCCGCCAGCTCCGCTCCGCCAGCCTCGCCCTCGCCGCTGTCCCCCGCATCCAACAAACGACCTCCAGTGGCAGATCCTTCTCCTACCTCGCCGCCAAGACCTGGAAAACCCTCCCTACCCACATACGGCAGACCCAAGACCTACTCGCCTTCAGAAGACTCCTCAAGACCTGGCTCTTCAAGCAGTAGCAGAACCCCCCCTCTCCCCTCAGCGCCTTGGGACCCTCACAGGTAAGTAGCGCACTTTACAAGTACTCTGATTGATTGATTGATTGAACATGAGTGTTATGTGCATTTAACTTAAGAATGCCAGTTATTGTAAATAAAGATGGGCATGTGTCAATGTGTTATTTTTTGGGAAAATGCAAATGCATTAGTAAGTCATACAAAGTCACAATTTAGTCAACAACATAAAATTCTCACAACATGATAATAAGCAAACAAATGAAATATGAGACAGGGCAAACCAAAACCTTCAAAGCACAGGTACATTTTTAATGTATTTAATACTATAAGACCTGACACCTTGCTGATGCTTGTGGACCTCAAGCTGAGTGTGGAGAGTAGCTCATGCTGTTTTTAGGACCCTCAAGTGCCGTTGGCAGTTCTTGGTTACCACACGTGGGACTGGGAGAATACCCACACGACCTCCTGTGTCTTCAGTCTTGTCCAGTGCCAGAGGTCCTCCAGCACTTCAACACTCCGCATGGGCCATTAGAAAGGAGGAAAGAAGATGGAGATATAAGCATAACTGGCATCAACTGCAAAGATGTGATTTCTGATGGATACTTCTAACTGCAGATTCCTTACCTTTAGAACAATCTCCAGGTGCCAGACTTGACCCAGAAACTTCTCATAGCAGCACTTCTGCGTGCCCGGAAGTAGCGTTGTATGGTTCGGATTAGACTTTGTCCCACCCCAGAAATGACGGAGTGGAGCTGATATAAATGCCACCATTTGCTCACTGATGCCAGTTACTTTCTTTCTGTGCCTTCAGACACAGATATGAAGCTCCACTTTTCCTTGTCTTTGTTGTTTTGATGAACTATTTTGCACACTTTTTTCTGCAAAACTTTAAACAAGTGTCCAAAGGAACTATGTCCCCCTCAGAAGACTGCAGGACATAAGCCAATCAGGGATGTTGAAAACAAATGTCTGTGACAGGCCACCATGGATTATGCCTTTCTTGTTTGGGCTCTAGTCACAACTTTAAGTCATAGAAGGAATGCACCATCATGAACTTGAAGGAGATCCAGGAACGTGAAGTGAAGCTGTATGTTGCCAAACACTAGAGGAAACCACACAAGCCCCTTCCCCGTTTGAAGTCGAGAGCATGGTCCCCCACCAACTCCCATTACCTGAGGTCTTTCCTGCAACAGTTCCTCGTTGTGGTTTAAGCCCTCGGGTAGCTCAAATCAAAATCGAAGAGAAAGCATAAGGAAGCCAAAAAGGACTCATCCCATCCTGCCACTCTCTATCACCAGATAAGTTACAAGGGTGTCAACATGCCAATCAGTCCACCTCCCAATCCACAGAGGAGCAGATTCTACATTTGGTTCCAATCCACCCGGTATTAAGTTATCAGTGACATCACAAGAGATCAACGCCTTCAGGGAGACCATGTTGAACATCTTGTGGCATTCTGCCAGTTCCCTCTGGGATGTCTTCGGACTCCATGGATTCACTGGGGCCTCCAATGGGGCTACCACTGGCAGATCCACTCTTAGGTACATCTTTGCCCCACTTGCCCGCTTCGGGTTCTGCACCAACATTTGTGCTGAAATCTGCTCTGGCCCTAAAATCTGTGCAAGTCCCTTCCACATTAATGACAGTCCCAACGCCACCGAAGGAAGATCCTATACCAATTTCAGCATCTGAATATGATCCAAATTCATCTCGACCCAGGCATCTCTGAACTCCACATTGATACGCCTGGTCCCCATTGAATCTAATTCATGCAGAACATTACCCCTGCCATGGAGTCTATATCAAGTCCTCCACTAGCTCTTGCTTCACACTCTGGTCCGAGTCTGCCGCCATTTGGAGATGACAATGCTGGTGATGGGGATGTGTTACCCCCACACTATGATGACTGTAATTTGTATATGGACCCGCAAGGAAGCAAGTGGGCTTGATATATTTCCTCACTGTTGATTGATTTCTTCCCCCTAGACATCACTAGAAGAAAGTTCTTCCTTTTCTGTGGTCATTAGATGTGCAGTGCAGGTCTTGAACCTACAGCTTCCCTCTGCAAAGGGAAAATCTAATGCCCTTATAGAGATCCTGCAGTCTGGGCAGGTCCCCTCTGAGCCGCTGTTGCCCTCTAGTGAAACCCTGACCGATACCTTGTTTGGCTAAGCCTTGTACATCCTCCACCCCTCCTCCCGGTGAACAGGCTGGTTGTCATGCACCATAAGCCTGCGCCAGGAAACCCTGATTTCCTGATTCAACATCCCACTAGTGAGAGTCTGGTAGTTCAAACCCCTAACAGCAAGGTAAACCTCAACTATTTCCCTACGACCCCTCAGGACAGAGAATCAAAAAGGCTTTTTTTACACTGTGTTTATTGAGCATTTTCTATATTTAACATCTGACATGTTCGAAACAAGAGACACAAATAAAGGTGAACATAGGAATCAGGTTGGTAAGGCAATTCATAAAGAGAGTCGCATTAAGGCACATTATGGTGAGAAAAGAGGGAATGCCAATATAGTTCTTGGTGTTCTGGGAGCAGGGACTGCCCAACCAGTAATGCTGTATGTGAGGCGTACCTAACCAGACATAGGACAACAAGAAAAAAGAAAGAAAAAACTATCACTGCAACAAAATCAAAATGTGCTAAGGAAGTGCATACATTATATATGTACGTAGCCAGGACGTGCACAGGCAACACAGCTGTATAGTCCTTAATGGGAATTTCAGAGCACAAAACCAGTTTGAAGATTGGGAGCACAATACAAAAGTCGTAATACTCAGAGTTAAATAGTGAGCAACCACAGAGTGTAAGAGAGAGCCCCAAGTATGGGCTCACACAAGCTCCCTGTGTGGTATGTCAGTGTGAACTATGTCTAGTCAAGTCAAGTCAAAACATTTATATAGCGCACTACATACCCAGAGGGTTTCAAGGCGCTTAGGAAGGGGAGGAGGATTATTTGTCAAATATCCACGTTTTAAGCTGCTTTCTGAACGCTAGGTGATTCTGGGTGAGGCGAAGGTAAGCTGGGAGTGAGTTCCATGTTTTGGCAGCCAGGTATGAGAAGGATCTGCCTCCCATGGAGGTCTTGTTGATGCGAGGTACAGTGGCGAAGGCTTGGCTGGAAGAGCGAAGTTGGCGGGAGGGGGTATAAAAGGACAGTCGAGAGTTGAGGCACTCTGGTCCGATGTCGTAGAGTGATTTGTGTGCGTGGGTAAGCAGTCGATCACGTACAAGGAAGGGCAGGGGAAAATCGCTAGTAGTGCATCACAAGGGAAAAAGGAAACACGTCTCCGCTCTTACAGGTTAAGAGCATCGTATTTGGTCTGGGTACAAATAGTGTCAACACGTTTATCCCAGTTTAGCAAAAGTGTGTACTTCCTAAGGCGAAGTAATGTGCTCTCTGATTCTGCCCAGTTGAGAATCATTCGATGCCAAGTGATTTCTAACAGTGTTTGTAAGGGCCTTACAAACGCTTTTCAGGGACTGCAGTACCAATAGAAGGGTCAGATCTAGGAAACAGGACATAGCCTTGTTTTGCTTTGGGTGTCGAAAAATACCAAGGGCACAGGCATCCTTGCTGTGAAGGTACTCACGTCCTGAAAAACAGTACAGCTGACCATATGATGCATGTCTGCTCCCAACAAGTGACATTGGGGGTAATAGGAATTAGCACCCGGGTTTGAGTGCACTCAATGGAGGAGATGCAAATGAATTAAATTAAATCTAGCCTTCCTAGATACCTTTAGGGTGATCAAGGGTGCAACTGCATCCCACTTTATTGAGTTTTCTGCTGAGGTCAGCTTCCCATTTAGCCTGCAGTGGGTCCAACGGGAGTGTCATATGAGCACCTATGGTGTAAAGCACTTGGAATACTTGTTTTTAGGAGGCCCCGCAGATGTTATGTGCCAACGGAGCCGAGGCATGTGGGTGAGTGCATGGTAAGTCAGGAAATAAGCCTGAGGTATGTCATATTGGTTCCGGAGCTTATCAAATACGAGAAAGGCCCTTTTATTGATTAGATCTCTGAGGTTCTCCAGCCTAGAGTTGGTCATTGTTTGAGGTTAGGGAGTACCAAGGCATGCCTGATGTGCGTAAGGGAAATTAATGTTGAGGTTGGAACATAAGGGGGGGGTCAAAGCTGTGAAACATGGTGCTCTTGGTGGCATAGGAAAGCAACACTCAGCAGTTGAGGAGAGGGGCGAGCTGATCGGAGCTGATCGCCCAATCAGACTGAAAAGCTGATACACCTGGGCTGTATCCTCCAGACCCACCCCCACAAAGCAAACACAAAGCCCTTGAAGCTGGAGGGCGATATGATAGTGTTCGAAGTTGGGACCACCCACACCGACCGAGTAAGAGGCCCCATGCAGTTTGGCTAATGCAATTCTGCAACAGCCTCACTGCCAAATTAACTTGCTGAGGAGGATTTCAAGGGTACAAAAGAACTTCAACATAAGGTGAAGCGGCAAGTTGGTGAAAAAGTAAAGTAAGTGAGGTATCATAATCATCTTCAAGAGGGCAGCTCTGTCCATCACTGATAATGACAAAGTTCTCTAGAAGGCTGATGATAATGAGGGGAATTTGTAGAGCGCATAGTTGCTCTTACGAGTGTCCCGGCACTAGTCTTCCAGTAATGCAATTAAGACTGAGTGAAAAGCCAAGTTTTCAACTTCTTTTGGAATATATGCTTCGAATTTGCCTACAGAAGGTCCAGGGGAAATTTATTCCACTAGAAGGGACCAGGAAAAGAGAAGGAAGGCCTCCCAGCCCTAGCATAGAGAATTCTAGGGGCCTTGGCCAAAGCCCTACTAGAGAGGACAGGGAGTTCCTGGCAGTAGAACTGGATTCTGATGGGCAAGTATCTCTGGCCAGTCTGATGTAAAGCACTGTAAATCAACACCAGAGTATTAAACAAAATGTGTTTCTTTACAGGGAGCCAATGCAGGGCATGAATGTGGATAGAGACACAAGTTCTAGGAGGTATGTTGAGTAATATCTGTGCTGCTGTATTCTAGACCACCTGTAGTCTATGAATGACATAGTTTAGCAGTCCAAGCTACATAGTGTTAGCATAGTCCAACCAAGAAGTAATGAGGGCCTGAATCACAGTTTTCCTGAATTGAACAGACCTGAAAATCAGAAACATTTTCAGTGTGCGGAGTAGCCCGAAACAGACTCCTACCACAGATCTAGCTTGCAGCTGGAATAATAAGAGGCTGTCAAATTTAACTCCTAGGTTCTGAAACACCTCTGTTTGAGAAGCTGGAAGAGGGGACTTATTTCTGGGACTTTTTAAGATAAGTAAGACCTTATTACAATACCTAACTGCAACATCACTTTATCCTTTATTTTTTCAGTCATTTTCTAAGATTTTGTTTATTGTAGTCAGCCAATGCTCCTGCTGCACGTGGCCTTTGGCCGTGAACAGTGGAGTTGGGCCGGCCGTGTGCCCATCCCCCAAATGCAGAAAACAACTCACATTTTTTTTTTTTTGTGGTTACTGTGGTACTCCTGTGGTACCAGACCTCAAACTTTGACCCCATGGTAATGCAGTACCACGAAAGCTTCACAGGAGGGCCACACACAGTCCACAGAACTTGCAACACAATTCTTTTCAAATTGTGGCCCCAGTTGGTGGGGGGGATGAGTCCCTCTCCAAATCCCCCGCTCCCAAGTGCCAAGCGTCAGACTCTCCCTACCCTGACCCCTTATACACTATGTTTTGTTTAATGTTTTTAGGACACGTGTACGAGTCCCTGAGTCCTGTAGTGGAAGCTACAATGTTTTTCTCTGGGTTTCGGCCAGCCAATCAGATCATTCAGTACAGCGAGACCGATACTAGTTCTGTGATACCAAAAGGACAGAAGAAAGAAAAAGCTCTCTTTGGGCAGGCCATTGTCAGATTGCCATTTTTAGGTCTCGTGTAGATGGCGCATGCGCTGTATTTTTGAGACATTTTGTTTACTGTTAATGGGCTTGGAGCCCTCCCATTACTCACAATTGGTGTGCTTCAAAGCCTCTCTCAATTGCTTGCTTCCTGCTGGTCAGTTCTGCTGTCGTCACTTCTCTTTTATTGCATGTGACCCTCCCGGAGCATGGCCTAAGTACTTGTGTCCTTAGACTTCTCGCATTTTCTGGACCTATTTTCTTCTTTTGGTGAGCCCTCTTTAGAATGCATCTTTCCTTGCTGGCTCTGTTGTTTGCTTGTTGTTTTAGCCTGTCCAGCTTCACTTCGCCTTTCCAGTGGGTACTCGCTATCTGTAAACAGGCCTTTAAATCTTGTTCTTATCTTGCCTCATGTTCTGTGCATTCAAAGACGGAGGTCAAATGGCAGACTTTGTATCACTGACTTCAAAGTGAGAGAATTTATGTGACAGTGCATCTTGCTGAGCATCCATGCTAGAGGACAGGCAGTAAGATGTTGTCATTTCTTTCACACTACAAAAATTAACTGTGCTGATATTTCAGAATACATCAGAAAGAGAACTGTAGAAATGAAGCACATTTTTTGTAAGTTTGAAGTGTGGTGGAAAAAAATATTTAATATGATGAAAACAAATCAATACACTTGGTGATTACATTTTCACACATAATCATTTGTGTGCAGGAACATTGTATGTCTGTGCAAATGTGAGCCCATTTTCAATTAGAAAAGTGTTGTTTGTAATGGTAGTGCGCTATCACACCATGCATACTCCACACTACACCACAACTTTACACGACTCCTCTCTACAACACTATTCGCCACTTCACTCTACATGCTGCCTGCCCCGCTCGCCCGGCATTGGCATACAACACACCTATCAATAGAAAGAGTGTGACACCTGTAAGAGACTCACTCTGTCTCCACAGTAACCATTGATCACCCAGACAACGACTCCTGGCGTCAGTTATCGTGCCGCTCCGTAGTGTCGGGTTGAGTTACATTTATAGCACAGTTACCAACACGAGCACAGGCAGCCCAGCCAGCCCCTAAAAATACCAGCAGCACCCTCCTCTGCTTTCAGCAAGGTGCATACATTATAGGTGCTCTGCTTGACAACTGTGAGAGGTGCATTAATGCATGACTTTCCATTTCAGTGCAGTGATGCAGGCCACCACATTGAAATGAGTTAGTCTAACGCCTGATGTGTGGACCTTGGCGAGCACAGGCAACCCAGCCAGCCCCTAAAAATACCAGCAGCACCCTCCTCTGCTTTCAGCATGGTGCATACATTATAGGTGCTCTGCTTGACAACTGTGAGAGGTGCATTAATGCATGACTTTCCATTTCAGTGCAGTGATGCAGGCCACCACATTGAAATGAGTTAGTCTAACGCCTGATGTGTGGACCTTGGCAGGACTGTTGTTGCATGGACTGTAAACTGTTCTGTGCATGTGAGGGAAATTTGAATTGCTGCATTATTACTGCACCCGTGTGTGTTTTGGTGGAAGTGTTCATTGATACTGTCTGTGGTGTAACTGTTCCAATGCCGCACATTGAACCAACGCCAACATGGGAAAAAGGTCACTACAATGCAGCACTATGCAAATGAGCACAGGGCGAGCCACCTTGACCCTCTACAGTGGGATCAGACTCGCGGGTTGCACAGGGTTCTTCCCAAAAGAAACCTGTAGAAACCACATTGGCAAAGCCAACAGGTATGGCTTTAATGTGCCAAAGTATATAAACACAGGCATTCGCAAATATGGCATGCACAAATGTTGTTTATCACATAAAGCAAGCCCCACTCGCTATGCCATCTTTGAGAACCAGTAGCAAACCAAAATTGCTTTCTGTCTAGAATGCATATCATAAATGCTTGTCTTTTTTGTTTAATTTGTATTGCTTTTACAAAAAACAAACATTACAAAAAAATAAAAGGAACAATAGAAATTAAATTACATAGGACTCTTTTCAGAGAACGAGCTATAACAGACACTTCTTGGTAGTGTGAATAATGTCGTATATGGTTTTCAGATTGGTTATCATCAGGTTGGTCAACATCAGTTGATGGCCCCTTCTTCATGATTATCTAGCAATGAGGCTAACAGTGAGGTACATTGACATGTCAATATTCTCGATAATGTGGCAATTGGTAAATAGCCTATACAGTAGGTGATGTTGAGCAGTTTAGGGACAGCATATGCCGCTCATATTACTACACGTTTTTGCTAGTAATACTGCTATAGCATTACTTGCTTTTATATAGTTCTTCATCCCGCACTACTGCAGTTTCTTAGCGCTGTAAATAACAGAAGTTACTATTACCCATTCATGGTAAACAATTTACCTATCTTCAGGGGCATGGAAGGCGAGTCAGCCTTGTCAAGATTCAAGCTCATGACCCAGGCAGCAGATGTTCGGCTCTACTGCGCTACCTTACAAACAGTGTGATGATTGAGGGTATTTTTTCAGATGGAAAATAGCGCCTCATGCATTCGAATAGGAGCACTTCATGCATTCGAATAGGAGCACTTCGTACAAGTTGCAATAAGTCAGCAAACATCTAAAAGCATGAGACGAGAGAGTGATGCTCTTCTGTGTGGAGCCAAATCCCACTCTTTTATATGCTAAAGAATTGGGAACAATATTTTGAGACACCTGCGCTGTTAAGCAGGAAACTAAAAATGCTAATTACGGCACATTTTGGTGATACTCTTTGAGGACTGTATCCTGGCAGCTCATCGAGCCCTAAAAGCTGCCACAGGAAATGACTGAAATCCCAGTGGCTAGTCTGACCAGAAACTGTTCTCTGTGTGTTGTGGTGCTTGCACTCCTGCTGCAACTGCCTGTGCATAAGGGGTACATATGATGATGGTGCTGCCTGTGTTGTTCATACCATGGGCCAGATTGATCAGTTTTGCAGCGCCCTTGCACCACGCAAGAGCAATGCAAAACCTAGATGAGATTTACCAAGCCACGCAGGGCCACCTTGCCTCGCCCTGCGCTGCTTATTATATCTAGAGTAGCGCAAATCGCTGCCTTGCCTTACAATACGTGGTGGGGGCATTCCTTGGGTGGGGCATGGGTGTTTCCATGCATACACCCATGCATTCTGAGACAGTCTGGGAAGGAGTCAGAAAGTAGATTTTCTTAATAGATTATGTTGGAAAGTCTTAATTTTATTAAAGAGTATTATGCTTTCTTTTTCTTGCTTTATTCCAACAGCAGCCAAGAAAAGATACCAAAACTACAGTTCCCAGAAGGCCAAGCAAACAACTAGCCAATGGGAACACACTAAAACAAAACATCATAACCAATCAGGCAGAAGAAGTCTGATAACTGACTGTGAACAGTCCTGTTTTCGCTGACGAGCAGATCAGATAGAATCAATAAATAATGGACCAATAGATAACACAGTGCAAAGGGCCAAAGTCAAGGGAACAAAAATCTTGACCAAAATCCAACCAGGATAGTCGAACTGCAGAAGTCACCGTGGAGGATGCCAAACCGGCAGAAGAGACGTCATGAAGAGGTGCAGAACACACTTGCGGATAATGAATTCCATCACGAAAATGCAGGAGGCAACGCTGGAGTCGCTATAGGGAGGGAGACAGAACACAAATTAGAAGTGTTGAGGCGGGATAATACACACCTCTGTGTCTTTAACAAAATTAAGACTTTCCGACATAATCTATTAGAAAAATCTACATTTTATGGCAAGACCTGAGGCTCCTATTATGCTTGTTCAAAGCATATCAACAACCAAAGAGACAGCAGAGACCACTGGTCTGCAATACAACATACGGAAAACATTATCATTAGACCAATCCGCGGATCTCAGAATGTCCCCCAGACGAGAGACTGCCCAAAAAGCTTTCAAGGCCATGGCTCCCCTGGTGGAATGGGCCCCAAAAACCGAAACGTCAATGCCCGCCAGGGACATGACCCTACGAACCCAACGGGCCAAGGTAGTAGAAGAAACGGGAAGGTGAGGCTTGCGAAAGGAAATGAGGAGTTGGGAATGAGAGGAAGTTCTGAGATCAACGGTTCTTTATTCATATACTTTGAGGCATTGACCTACACATAGTTTAGGATGGGAAGGGAAATAAGGCTAGAAAACAGAGTTCAAATTTGTCTTAGTACGTTTATTAACATGAAAGTAGGAGTGGTGTGGCTCACTGGTTAGAAGCGGCAGACACGGAAGCAGAGAACGCCCAGGACCAGGGTTCAATTCCCGACGCGGCAGGGTCGTGGACCAGGGTCAGCGGACTCAATAATTCTCACCTCGGTGCCTACTGTAACCAGGGATCACACTCGGCAACTCTGGGCATTAGCTTGCCTCATCTCTACAATGGCCCCCCGCATTCGCCGGGGATGCCTGGTTTCACCTTGGAGATACCCAGTAGGGACCATCTCACAGGGATAGCCAGGACGGGTTCCCCAGCAGTCTACAGCGCCACGACGCCTCAGGGCAGCAGTGCGCTTTACAAGACACATACATTTTTACATTTGAAACAAAACTCCAGTAGGGGAAAACTGGCGAGAGGAAACATCCAATGCTTTAACATCTGAAACCCTTTTGTTTGAAACAAGACAAAGTAACATTGTAAGCTTGGCAGAGAGCATTTTCAGAGAAAGGGCAGAGTTGTCTGGCCAATCAGAAAATAACTTAAGAACCAAATTAACATCCCATAAATTAGAATACTTAGCAAACGAAGGTTTAGAAAATTGAACTCCTCGTAGAATGCGGCAAACGAGAGGACAAACTCCGACAGGTTTGCCATTGATAGGACAGTGATTAAGGGAAATGGCTGATCTATACAAGTTGACCGATCTATAGGACTTACCTGCACTGGTTTCGGAAGCCAAGAAATTGACCACGAAGTTTAGAGGGGCTGAAAAGGGATTGATATGTCTTTCCAGACACCAGCTTGACCATAAAGACCAAGCAGATTTGTAAGCTT
Source organism: Lissotriton vulgaris (assembly GCF_964263255.1). Classification (NCBI taxonomy): domain Eukaryota; kingdom Metazoa; phylum Chordata; class Amphibia; order Caudata; family Salamandridae; genus Lissotriton; species Lissotriton vulgaris. Next base: position 1,143,547,598 of record NC_141696.1, on the reverse strand, counting down.
TGGAGGTACCTGGGGCCCAGGTTTTGCTGATAAAAACAGAAGCTTCCTGCAAAATGAGGAGGTCAGGAGGGACCGGCTGGAGACCTTCCGAGCGGACAGAATCAAGGAGTTGTCCAAGACAAGACTGTGAGGAAGACACAAGGGGTTCAGAAGCAGATCGTTGCAGACAGGGAGTAGAACCAGAAAGTCTACCGTCATCTCCAGAAGAGACGGGAACCAGATTTGTGATTGCCAAAAGGGGACTACAATGACCAGAGAGGTCGATTGGCGACAAACCTGAGAAAGTACTCTGTTGATCATGAAGAAAGGAGGGAAAGCGTAATTGAGATGAAGGGACCAGTCTTGGAAAAACGCATCTGTCGCTAATGCCAGGGTGTCCGGCGGGCCAACTGAAGAAGGGAGCCAATTGGGCGTTGAGGCGAGAAGCAAAAAGATTGATATGAAAAGGTCCCCATTTTTGAGAAATAGTTCGGAAAACGGATGGAAGAAGCTTCCAATCGCTAGTCTCGTAGGTAGAGAGAATGCCAATCTGCTATGGAATTGAGATCTCCGGGAAGATACTCTGCTTTGAGGGAAAGTGTGTTTGATGGGCAATACTCACAAAGACTCTTTGCCAGTTCTGCGAGGGGCTTGGACTTGGTGCCACCTAAATGGTTTATGTAACCGACCGCAGAAACATTGTCCATGCGAAGGAGAATGGAGCAGCAAACTCTGTTTTTCTTGAGACTCTGGATTGCAATGGAGCCTGCACTATCTCTAAACAATTGATGTGCAATTTCGACTCCTCGCGAGACCATGTACCGCCAGCCGATATTGGACCACAACAGGAGCCCCAATCCGATTGGCTTGCATCAGATTTTAACACATGATCTGGGGCCGAAGCGAAGATAGTCCGCCCATTCCAAGCATCTAAATGGTCGATCCACCATTGGAGCTCAATACGAGACTCTTGTTCCAAAGCGATGAGATCAGAATAAACCAGACCATGGCGGAGGTGCCAAATCTTTAGACGTTGAGGGGCTCGATAATGAAGAGGCCCTGGAAAGATAGCCTGAATGGAAGCGGAGAGGAGACCGATGCTCTGAGCAAGCGATCTGAGGGAGATCAGAGAGGTTCGAAGAACATGAGAAATTTCTGAATATATGGTCGATACTTTTGATTGTGGGAGTAGAAGAGACGCCGTGGAAGAGTCCACAAGAAAACCCAGAAATTCGATGGATTGGGAAGGAATTAGCATAGACTTTTCTGCATTGAGAAGAAAACCCAGATCTAGGAGAAGAGATCGGGTGGTATTCAAGTCTGACAAGAGATTCTGTTTGTCAGTGTTCATGAGAAGAATGTCGTCTAGGTAAATGATCAGTCTGATCCTGAGGGATCGTAGGTAAGACACCACTGATTGCATCATTTTTGTAAAGCACCATGGTGCTGCCGAAAGGCCGAAAGGAAGGGAGCAAAAACAGTAGGTGACGCCTAGCCATTGGAATTGAAGTAACTTGGTATGGGAATCGTGAATAGGAATGGTAAGAAAAGCATCTTGCAGATCTTGCAGATCTAACGTGACCATTCAGTTGTTTGGGCGAAGTGTATCTCTCAGATGAATGATAGTTTCCATTTTGAAGTGGTGATACACCACAAATTGATTGAACCACTTTAGATTTAATACAGGACTCATTTTCTTGTTTTTTCTTTTGAACAAGGAAGAGGGAACTGAGAAACCCTGACGGATCTAGAGGGGCGATGAGAATTTCCTGTTTTTAAAGAAGGTTTTGAATCTCCAGAGAAATGAGGTGAGACATGTCTGCCGAAAAGTCGATTTGGAAGGTGGTGCGTAGAACTCTATAAGATAGCCTTGGACTGAGTTTAGAACCCAGGGATCTGCGATGAGAGTTCACCATTTTTAGGTCGAGCTCTCTCGACCTATTGTGGCTGAGTTGCTCCTCAAGGGACGTAGATTGGTGCACGAGCGCCGATTGCATGTGCACGAGTGCCGATTGCACATCGTGGACGCGCATGCTCAGCCCCCCCCCCCCCCCCAGCCGTGCACATCTTTTGCTCCACATTCACAGCGGCAGCCTCTCACAATCACTCACGCACGCACGCACGCAGCCACACTCACGCAGCCACACGCACGCAGACACACACACACACACACACACACACACACACTCCCCCCCCCCTTACAACTAACCCGCCCGCTCCACTCACTGGGCTACAGACAGGCTCCGTCACTACAAAGAAAACGTCGGAAACGTCAAATGTTTCACTAATCCCAGAAAACAAAACTCTGTGCGTGAAGCCAAAGGTATTGATTGTGTCCGCGAGGATAGCTTCCCTTTGATCCTCCTGTTATCCTAGGACATGAAGCGGGAAAACTTCTCTATACAACATTATTTCAGTTGTTTTGACTAAAATTACATGTGCCACGCCACCAACCTGTAAATCTGCACATATTGCGTAGTAGGACGAGCTCTTCTCGTCTCCCCCAGGCGTTGCAGGAAGAGCAGACTGTACCAACGCGCATGCGCATGCAGAGAGACGTACTTTGTTCACTCTCAGCAAGTAGACGTAGACGCGCACGACGAAGGACTAGAATTGTCTGACTAGAAGTCCGTCTTCTGTTTGGGAAGAGAGAAAAGGTTCTCTCATTGGTCATTAATAGGAGTAGGCGGATAGAGGCACCGCCCAATCATAGGTGTTGACTGTATTCAGGGAGCCCTGGGACAGGTTACCGGGGGTGCTGGGCTTCCTCCCGGCCGGTGATGGCAGAGGCAGCACCGGAGCCTCCAGCACCAGCCGCACCGATGCCTCCACGAGCGTTGGAGCTGGCTTTCTCCTATCTTGTTCTATGGATTTACGCTCATGCTCCCTGGTGTGCCGACTGTGCTACTGCCTGGTGCACGGCGACGAGAACGGGGAGGTGTGGCGGGGCCTATGTGCCCGGTGTCTAGGCGAGGAGGGTCTTCGGGAAGACGTGCTGTGTGGACTGGACACGCACGAGCAAGGTGCGGGGTTAGGAGCCACTTGGCCGCTTTCTCATTGAATTGGGCAGGGAAGGCTGCGAAAGACCGACGACGTTCCATGAGCTTGGAATGTTTGCATTCTCCCTGCTCCTGAAGGCTAATTACTGAAGTGTACTGTGGTGGGTTTAGTATGGGCCTAGACGCTGCAAATCCGACATCACTAAAATGACCAGTGCATAAGGGAAGTCCCTCCGAGGGGCTTGAGCGATTACGTAATCGGGAGGAGGAAGAGGGGTTTGTATAGCCGTTGACAGCCATGCCAAGTGATGGCTCGGACACCCCAGAGATAGCATACAGAATAACAGTGATCTTTGTAATATGACCTTGAACCGTGAAGATTCCACACTTTATTCTTTGTGCATCTCGGTCGGTATAGCGGCATGACTTGCTGGCTTTACCTGGACCGATCACCATGTTTTGTAGTGTTTATGCCAATTTACTTTCCTTATGACACTGGGAACGAACATGCAGCTCGCGGAGATTACACCAGACCGCATCTTTGTGTTGAGCGGAAGGGGGAATATGCAAATGATGCCGTTAAAGCAGAGCTAGAGTCACCATTTTAGCAGGAATGTGTCGCAAGTATGCAAATGAGTACTTTGGCTCTGCGGTTGACTTGCTTTTCTGCAAGGCCAAATATAGTTATGTTGTGGAATATTTTTATAGCTCTGCGTTTGCCAGTTACTTGGCCTACTGGCTATGTTTATTTGTCTTTTGGTACTTTCTTCATAGAAAAAGGTGCTGCTTGCGCATAAACTACCATCTAGCTGTTTGAGTGTCAGCAAAACTTTACTTACTTTAAAAAGTTGAGACCTGTTTTTTTTTCTTCTCTGTTTATCGAAGGGCAGTGACGTCACACCCTGCGCATTGAAGTTAAGCTCGCACTGCGCTAGAAAGTTGGGTACTGCACACAGGTCTATTAGCAGTGTTGCGTCTCTTAAACTGACAACCTGGTGAGGAGCTTTGCTTCAGCGCACAGAGTCGGAGTAGCGCGGGGCTGCAGGCACGGCAGTGCGGTCACTCACACGCCTTGGTCGCAGTAGCGGCTGCAGCCTCCTGGTGCCGGACAGTTTGTTGAGCGAGGCAGACTGATGCTCAACAGGTTAACTCGGGAGGCCCCAGGCACTATACTGGTCGGGAGAACAGTTGAGAAGAGGCCCTGTGCTGTCCAAATATAGAGCGCGCCTCGTGTGTGGCTCGGCCCACTGTCTATGAACGCAGGCTGGGCAGCGCCTGGCACAGGGGCCCTCCAGGCTGCGCGCAGCGGGATGTGTCTCGCCTTCAGCTAGGAAGGTTCGCCCTTGCTCTGCTCTACAAAGGCTCTCTAGACGCAATGTATGAGACGTTCCGTCACTAACTAGAAGTAGATGCAATAATAAACCAGGACTTCTTCCTTACACTTGGTGTGTGTGAAAGTATAACTTTAAATGCACACTTTCGGAATTCGTGTATTTTTAATGTATTCCTTAGACTAATATCTAAAATGCGATCTGTTTTAAGGCTTCATTACAGTTAGAATGCCGGAAATCAAATCGTTTTAATTTCTTCACTGGACTAAGAATATTTGAGGTCAAGTATTGTTTCTATTCATCACGTCTGTTAATATGTGTGAATTTATACAGTTTTAACCATAAAATGCATCTGATATGCATTGAGTTATATTTTTTTTCATTTTTTACTAGTCAGGAATGTTAAGAGGTTTGAGGTGCGTGATTCCGCATTGGCAGCTTTAGAAAATTGAATCATTCAAATGTATGTATAGCGTGTAAAGCCAATTGTGGCATCGAGAGTTTTTGTCAGTTCTGCTTTTGGGGAAGGGACTGGGGGAGGCTGTTTTTTGTGCCTGCCAAGCAACGATTATGGGTTATCTGCGGCAAGTGTTGACAGCCCTTTAAATACTGTACACAGTTTAGCTTGATGTCTTTTCTGTAACACATGTGTCGCAGATCACAACAAGAGTCAGCAACTGAGCCAGGCATTGATAAGTGACAGCCCGCTCCGAAGGACGTCTCCAAACTCTGCACAGTAGGATATTTTGTAAATTAATGATACCTCTACAAAATACTAGTAAAACTCTGTGTGGTTATGGATTGATGGACAGGCAGCCAGAAAGAAGAACAACTTGTTTTTACTTCCCGTTGTAGTTCGTTGGTTGTGTAGTCGTCACCAGAGTCCTTTAGGTATATGAGTGCACTTCACTCACAGTTGCCACTTTACTGCTTCGTAGCTGTAAAACATGGATTGAACTGAGCATTGCCTGTATAAATCTATTCCCTACGGTAAGAGTGATGGACAGACATCAGTCAAAATATCATACAAAATGACGTGATAAGTTAATTTGATTGAAAAATTAAAAGGAGGTCCTCTAAGAGATCGTAGTAACGGCGATAGAGCTTTAAAAACCCGAAGCTATTCTCATAAACCCGTGGCTGTGCCTAATTTGTAAATGAAAAGGCACTGGTGCCCGAAGCTATGTTCAGAAGCATAGGGCAGTGCTTAATTTGTACAAGAAAGAGTGCCGGTGCCCGATGCTATTCTCAGAAGTCTTGAGCTCTTGAGCAGTGCTTAATTTGTACAAGAAAGAGTGCCGGTGCCCGATGCTATTCTCAGAAGTCTTGAGCTCTTGAGCAGTGCTTAATTTGTACAAGAAAGAGTGCTGATGCCCAAAGCTATTCTGAGAAGCCCGGTTACAATCCTTAATTTGTACAAGAACGAGAGCCAGTGCTGAAGCTATACTCAGAAACACGCGGCCAGTGCAATTAAATATTAGGGCACCGAATACGAAGGCCAAGTAGTCTTCATTTCACCTCAGAGCTCTTTAATCCAGTGCCAGACACACTCTGCTCCTTTATCGCTCTTTCCAGTCACCGCGTTCCCCCTTTGTAACGGTTTTGCCTTCTTTCTTTTCTTGCGTCTGTATAATCTGTGTGTTCCCCCCCCCCTCCTCTTGCGCTCAATAAAAATATGATGTGGAAAAATAAGTCCCAGTTCCCAACAATGAGAGCCGGTGCCCCCTCCCCCATACCCCCACTCCCCCCCAAGCAGGTACCGGCTCAAATTAAGCCCTGGAATGACCCAAAGATATACCGGTGGAGACGATAATGTGTACACTCAAAAAAATTATCTCACCACGTTTACCCTTTTAGAGGATTGCATAATCTATTAGGAACAGGAGTAAGGTTCGGTAATGTGGCCAGGGGCCATATATAGAGCAGCCCTGGTCCTGACGGTAAACTAAGCGGACACCAGGCACTCTTGGGTCTAGGCGTGGCCGTGAGTAGGCCTGTTTATTTATGCCTGGTTATATTAAGTCTGCACACAGTCTTCGATTTAGATTTTAAGTATGGTATTTTAAAACCTGCCTTTTAAATGCAAGTTTATATTAATGTAATGTTGTTTAAATGGATTTTTTAGATTTCCTTTGGAAGTTTTTCACATTTTCAACCACAATTTCAGGGTTTAGTACCCAATGTAATGCTGCACAGTTTACCATCCTTTATAGGATGGACAGCTGGCTTGTTTCAGGGAGGAAAGGGTACTCTATTTTCACCCAGCAAGCATTACCCCACAAATTAGAGTTTGGATTTTTTATCTCGGATTGAAAAACGGAAAAAACGATTTACATGTAGTATCTACTTTTTTAGGTCTCGCTGAGCCAAAGCGCACACACAACACCCCACACACACACAACTCCCCCACACACACAACCCCACACACATACAACCCCACACACACACACCCACCACACACACACACATCACACACACAAACACACACACAACCACACACACACAACCAAACACACACACAACCCCACAACCCCACACACACCCCAAAACACAACACACACAACCACACACAACCCAAACATAGCACACACAACCACACACACACACAACCACACACACACACAACCACACACACACAAACACACACACACACAACCCCACAACCACACACAACCCCAAACACAACACACACAACCCCAAACACAACACACACACAACCCCACACAAACACCACACACACACCACAACCGCACACACAACTACAACCGCACACACAACTACAACCGCACACAGAACCGCACAAGCACAACAACACACAACCATCTATCTATCACCCTCACTCTATCTAGCTATCGCCGTCACTCTGTCGCCGTCACTCTATCTATCTATCGCCCTCACTCTATCTATCGCCCTCGCTCTATCTATTGCCCTCGCTCTATCTATTGCCCTCGCTCTATCTATTGCCCTCGCTCTATCTATTGCCCTCCCTCTATCTATCTATTGCCCTCCCTCTATCTATCTATTGCCCTCCCTCTATCTATCTATAGCCCTCACTCTATCTATCGCACTCTATCTCTCTATCGCATCACTACAGCACCACCACAGAATCAATCCAGGGCACCACAACATCACTATGCGCCACCACAGCATTACTGAACTCCACACCATCACTCGGCGCCACCACAGCATCAATCTGTGCAACCATTCAACTGGTTCAAATATGTTCTCTCAATGTTTCAAGCTTTATTACAAATGTCACAAAAAGATGTTAATATTTCACTTCTGTTCTTGGATTTTCGTCACAATAAAATACACTAAACATAATCTTCACGAACGTTATTTACAAAAGTTAAAGCTATTGCCATTATAAATTACAATAACTTTTATTTGAGTATTAATTATTTAAAAAAATTAAAAGCCATTGTTATTTGTAATATCAATACATCTCAGTCACGTAAATAGAACACATATTGCATTACAAATGTTATTGCCACATTTCCGAAAGTTAAAACTTGGCATTGTAAATGACAAAGCTATTAAATTCGCTATTTTCAAAACCAACACATAAATAAAATATGTCATTTACAATACCAATAGCTCAAACTTTCCTAATGCGAGACCTATTGCATTGCAAATGCTTGTTGGAGGAAGAGTATTAGACGACCCCCTACTGGGGGAAGACCTACCTTGTTGGTTGTAGTTGTTGTGTCGGACATTTTTCTGTCCACGGCCTCTGTAACCACGGCCTCGTTGTGGGTAGAATTGAGGCTTGTACTCCTGGTAAGCTGTGTTGAAGAAGTCACTGGAGCCTTGATTTGGATAGGAGCGGCCAGAAGAGAGACTCCAGCCTCTGCCGGCCTGCCCAAAAACCTGAGGGGAAAAGACTTTTTTAATAGAAAGTTAAGCCTTATCCAACGAGGCGAAGGTAGTGACAAATTTACTGAGGTCTTTGCCCAGGGAATCTCCAAACAAGAGACCATCAGCCTTAATGCCGAGATCAAGAGGAGTCAGGTTAACTAGTTTCGGATCAAGTTTGATAAGCAACCCTTTACGGCGCTCATGAGTGATGGCAGCGCTGGCGTTGCCCAGCAGACAGAATGCTCTTTGGACCCACAAGGAAATATCTTCTGCATTCAGATCATGTCCTTCCGAGCGAGCAGCTTCTGCCAAATCAAAAATGCAAGCCATAGGACCTACAATATCCAAAAGCTTGTCCTGGCATGTGGACCAAGCCTTATCTGCCCCTTTGGGAGGGTCTTTGCCAAATTTTGAGAAAAAATTAAGAAGAGGTTGGTCAATGGAAGGAGCCACGGTAATATTGGAAGGTAACGAAGGTTTAGGACATTCAGATTTTAGCTTAGATCCGGCTGACTTGTTCAGGGGAAGCCGAAGTCTGGCTGAGATATAATCGCCAACATGAGAGACCGGAAACCACTGGAGTTAGGGTGACAAATAGTGGAAGGTTCGAACATGGGGGCACCCTCAGAATCTAATACTGGCGTAAAAGCACAAGAGTCAGATTTGAGCTTCTTAGAGGGGTGGGAGGAGGGTCAGAAACAACAAAAACATCAAATAAATCATCGTCTGCTTCACCCATATCATCGTCTTTGTCCATAATGGTTGATATAACCAATTTCTTAGGTACCTCAACATGTTTGGATTTCAATTTTCTTTTACCGTCCGAAGATGACAACCCCTCCTTGGAAGGAGGCCTGGGAGGAACGGAGTCCTCATTCTGGTGCGAAGATGGTTCGCCAATCAAGCGTGACGTATTTGTGGGGACATTGGAAGACAAGGAGGGCACCAATTTCCTTTTTCTGTCTGCTATCCCCTGCAGAAGGGGCCAGGGCTTTGGACAGCAGACTCAGCATTGAATTTTCCATGCCTTTGGAGAAACGTTTCATTCTCCCCTGAGCTATTAATAAAAGCTTTCAAATCACTCTTGAAGGCTTCGCCTTCCTCATTGTGCAGGTCAGAAGCAGGGGAGCTATCAGATTCCATAGTGAAATAATGTGTGCTCCACACAGAGAGGAGAGGGTTAATTCTAGAGGAACTGGAAGGACACTCCCCCAGAGGCGGCGCTTAAAGAAGCAAACTTGGCTCCGTCGGACACCGAGCAGCAGCTGGGACACAGAGCAGCAGCGTCGCTGAAATGCAGACGTGTATGGGGAAATGGAAACGCAGCAAGGGCTCTGAAGCGCGGCAAGGGCTCCGTGAGGCACCAAAGAGGAAACGTTGCTGAAATGCAGACGCTTGCTGCATCAAGGAGAAAAGAACGGTTAATCGGCTGTCGCACGCTAAGCAGCCCCCAAGCGACGCGTTAGACGCCGCAGTCAACACGAGCGAGCTAGCGGGGGAAAAACAGCTGAGAACCTGAAAAGACTGCACGATTTGGTAAGCGCTACTGTCACAACAGCAATAGAATTACCAAACAAAGCATTATACAAAATACATTAAAACTATGCACATATTAAAGAAAGTAAGCAAGGAGCAATAAAGAGAAGGCACTTATCTGACTGCGAGCAGCAAGAAAAGAGGACTGTTCGCAGTCAGTTATGATGTTATACCTACTTCTTCTGCCTGATTGGTTATGATGTTTTGTTTTAGTGTGTTCCCATTGGCCGGTTGTTTGCTTGGCCTTCTGGGAACTGTAGTTTTGGTATCTTTCCTTGGCTGCTGTTGGAATAAAGCAAGAAAAGAAAGCACAATAGGAGCCTCTGGTCTTGCAATAAAATTGCACGCCTTCGCACCAGAGGCGCAACGAGGAGAAATATCTTTATATCTCTCTTTGTTTCCTCTTTCGAAGTGGGCTGCATTCTGCGGCACACAGAAAAAATAATATTCCTCTTAGGATAGTTTCATTCTTGCACAAAAACAATCCTGCCTGTAACACAGGCACCCTTGCTCCATGACACAAGGGCGTCTGCATTGGTGCTAGGCTACTGATTTTGAATAAAGTGAGGGCAGAGAACAGAAATGCACCATATCTTTATAGATATGGCGCTTTCCTGCCTTTTCACGCAGCACAGCAGGTTGTCTTGCTGCATTGCGCTGCATGAAAGAATTATAAATCTGCCCGCATGAATCTTACTGAATCTGTAATGTGCAAATCCACACCGAACTGCAGTGTCATTGGTTGACATACAGTATGCATAAATCATGGATCTTTAATGTTTGCATGAAATATTATTTTGTTGGTTTCAAACTTTTTCGTAATTTCAGCTGATATACAATGAAGAAAAGCATCCAGAAAATGATTGTTGGGCTCCTTCAAAGAATCACAAATTGAGCCGCATGGCATGCCCTGCCCTCTTCTTCCCAGACAACATTTATTCTCTGTTGTAATGTTTAAAGCGACACTTAGCTTTTACAAGCTTGCACAATAAATATGTTAATTCAAGAAAGTGCCAAACAAAACATTTTGTCTTATTTTCCTTTTATATAATTTATGGCAAATCATTGGTTGGTAAGCACTTTTTTTTTACTGAACACAGGACTTTAAGGTAAGGAGTCGCCATGATTTTGCAACACTTGTAATGCTGGATATTTTCTTATGTTCCAAATACTTGTTTTGCAGGCTTGAGAAAGCTTCGTGATTTGACAAGTGCTTATTCTAGGAAAGAATCGATTACACCTTCTGAACTCGCTGTTCTTGATAGCTTTGAACAAGGAGGGAATTACCTTGACCTTAAGGTATATATATTTATCTATTTGATATACGAGTTTTATATATATTTATTTATTTGGTATACAGATTTTTACCCAGCACATTTTTCAATCTAATATCTGGTAACAAGCAAGATATGTATTGAGACGTGATGTTGACTCACAATATATATGCATTTATATCACAGGTATTGTTGATTTAAGTATGTGCATTTCTCATCCATTAAATTAATTACATAAAAGCGCAACCCTTTGTTTTTCTTTTTTTTTTAATAATTGACTGTGCTGGAGTGTAAGGTGCATTTATTATATTATCCACTTTAGTTCTAGTGTGTAGATCAAGCTAGATTAAGAGGGAAGGCTCCACAAAGGTGACAGGATCCCCAATGCTAACCAATAGACCATATCAAGTAAAACGTAAGAACATATAATGGATGAGGGAAATTAAGAGAAGGCAAAGAGACGAGGGTGCTGCAGTGTTTAGTTAGAAGTGAGCTTCAAAGGAAGTCCAGAAAGTTAATAGCAAGGGATACACACAAATGATCATGGCGGGGAGTTCCATTTTTTTTTAAATTATTGAGAACTATCAGGGTTTTTTGAAATATTAGCTTTTTTGCCTTTCAGAATATCGAGTCTTCACAGACTTTTACTTCTTGTGTTTTTTCAGCGTGTTGCCAGTTTAGGTTTCTTGAATAGTTGCTGCATGCTATCTTTTCCATTCTATTTTGGTGCTATGACTGCGGCCATGTTGAATGTAAAAGTACTGTATCGCACTGGACTCAATATACGCACCCAACACAGATCAGTCAACATTTCTAGACACACTGTATGGCAAACTCTTCAATAGGCATGGTTTACCCTGGCTGCTTGGCGGGGACTTTAACTGTGTATTAGATGTATCTCTTACCAGTCCTTTCCTCCCCTTCCTGGCACACCCAAAACAATAGCCATGAGGGCATTAAATGCCAGGATTGCGCACTGGCAACTTGTGGACGTCTGGAGACAAAGAAACCCCACGGACAAGCTGTACTCCTACTACTCTGGCTCCACATTCCGCATGTTTGGTTGGACAGACTGCTCAGTACAAAAGACAACGTGATGGCAGTGAGTACAACCGAATACCTGGGGAGAACCCACTCAGATCATAACCTCCAAACACTGCAAATGTCATGGAATAATACCCCAGCAGCCATCCCCAATTGGCGCTTACAGCCTGAGACGCTGTAAGATAAACCATTCCCGAAGCCCTCAGCACAGAATTCATTGACTACTTCAACGACAACACAGGCACTGCATCATCGCGCCTAATTGAGTGGGACACTTTCAAAGTGGCAATTTGGGGCCATATCCTAAATCCGCAAATATGTTTTGCGTAAAGTTATCGAGACGGACATTAAAAAGGTGGAGGATGGGCTAATCCACCTGGAAACTCAAGTATTTGAAGATCCACTATTGAGACCACAACTCCTTGAGAATACAGCAGAACACCGTAGGTTGCTAGAGAGATTAAGATGCCTGAGCTATACATCACACTTAGCGTGTACTCAGAGCACTGGAGATAAAGCAGAACACCTGCTTGCCTGGCTTATCCGACAAGAGGACACCCGGTCGCCTATAACAACGATCCGAGCTCCACAGGGTACACAACAAGAAATACATTCTTAATTTACAAAACATTACACAGAACTATACAGATCCACCACCACAGCGCCGTCTGAGGAGATCCAATGATTTCTCTCGGAACTTGCTCTTCCCAGTCTAACCCCTGAGCAGCGACTAGAGCTGGATGCACTGATCACCCCAGAAGAAATCCTAGCCAGCATACGCGCCCTGGCCAAAGGGAAGTCCCCAGGCCCAGACGGCCTTCCACATGAATTCTACAAGGCCTATGCTATGCTGCTGGTACCCCAGTTAAAAACAGTATACAACACTGCACTGTCAGCTTCCACGCTTACGGCAACGGAACATGAAGCGTTATTAATATCTCTCCCCAAATCAGATAGGGATCCATCACAGCTGGGCTCCTACAAACCGCTAGCGCTCCTCACTACTGTTTACAAACTTTTAGCATCTGTAATCTCTGCCAGACTAGCGCCGTTGGTACAGTCACTGGTGCCCCCTGACCAGAATGGATTTGTGCCAACTCGAAACACCTCTCTCAACATTCTGCTCAAAACTACAATGACTACCAAAGGATGCCAAAAACAATTTAAACTGTTTAGAATCCTTTTTAAGATGCTCCACTTTCAACGCATTTATTTACTTTTTGATGTATTTATTTGCATTTTTATATTTTACTTTTCGATGCATTAAGTACAGGAAAGTTTACATGTATTGGATTCAACATATGGCAGGTATCGTTTGCATTGTTACAGCATATGCACTACTAATCTTACGCACTGTAGTTACAGAGTGTCAAGAGCATATCCAACAATACGATACACATATATAATCTTTGACAGGCTAATGCTGGCTTGCAGCTCCTCTCTAAGTGTATCCCATGTATTCATGTGCTTTTATTATTAGGTTATTGATAATGCAATTCTAACACAGAAGTCAACAACTCAACACATGAAAACCGTTTTCTGCTACTCTGGCAGTTCCCATCAAGGGGTCTCCCACCCCTCTTGTTGATGGCGCCTCTGCTCACATCCCCATGCCCGTAAATCGAATTTGCCTATGCGTCAGGCTCCCCCCACCCCGATTTATTTACTTGGTTCGTTGGAGTTGACCTTGTGCTAGCTGTTGTCTATGTTGTGAACTGTTCACAGTTCGTTCCTGTCTCCCCTGGTGTCCCCATCTTGTGGTGTGTCATCGCCCTGCCCCAGCCCCAAAGTGTTGCAGCACCACCACCATGGTGTCCCAATTTTGTGCAATTGGATATTTGCAAAGGTCAGCTACGTCTTCTCTATGTAAAACTACGCTTTCCGCCTGGGCACATACCTGATGTGACCGTTTCCAGCTCTCGGATGTGGGAGGGTGTTTATTCTTCCCTCCCAGGGTGACCAGTCTTTTTCCTTCAATGAGGCCTAGGTCTATAAATCTAGACGTAGCTTTGAGCTTTTTGGACCTGGGAAATGCAACTAGCATGTACTCCTCCCATGTTTGTAGACGTGGGTGGTCTGCGCATTCCGACAGACCAGACACCACCTCTGGCCAGTGTTGGTGTAGTGACGGGCAGGAACACAGCATACTGCAGATGTAAGTTGAAAGTATTTGTTTATTGTATCCGGTGATAAGTATGCCCTATGGATGATAAAGAGCTGAATGATGTAGAATTTTGTGTTTCGCAGGATTTGTGTAGCACTTGCTAATATCGTGTCCCATTCCTTTTCCTCCCACAGCCTTCCTTTATCTTCCTCCCAGGTTGTGCGTAGTGTCGCTAGGGATTTAAGCGTGTGTAATACTAGTGTTTTTGTTAGCCAATGCACTATGTGACTGCCTGTACCCATGACGTGTAGGTATTGCAGTACCAGATGGGGTTGTGGCTCGGTGCTCAAGTCTCCTCAGGGCTTTGTCAGTGCTGTTATAATGGAATTATATAATATAAATTGGCCTGCTGGCAAGTCGGTGTCGTGGGCTAACCTGTCGAATGGCAGTAGTGTTCCGTCCTCATATAGATTGCCCAGCGTCCGCACATATGCGGCATACCAGGCTTCTAGTGCACCGTTTGTTTTGCCCACTCACTCCTCGGGGTGCCAAGAAAGGGTAGTGCTGGTGCATAAGGAATTGTATGTATGGTAAGATATAAACTGCGTTTGTAACAACAATAAGCCAGGGCCAGGGAGGTCGGCGGTGGAGTAGGAAGCCTATCCATAGGATGAAATAGGTGGCAGACCTTGGATAGCGACCAGCCCGGTTGCATCGTGGCAGTATATGGTAATTGCATTCCTGCCAACCAGTTTGTTACCAACTACAACAGCGTGGCTAGATAGTATAGTTCCATATTGGGAACTGCTAGCCTCCTTTTTCCATGGGCGCGTATAGCTTCCATAGAGCCACTCTGGAGCCCCCTTTTCCAGATAAAATCTTTGAGCATTTGTTCCAGCTCTCAGAATGTTTGAGCCTGGATGTAGACGGGTAGATGTGGAAAATAATATAGAAATTCGTGGCAGTACCACAATTTTATACAAGGCTATTCTGCCCATTACATTTTTCTGCAGTATTTTCCAAAATGTTATTGGGGACCGGATGGATGAAATAACTCTGGTAAGGCTACCATCTCTTTCACAGTAGATCTGCAATACTTGTTCCCATTGTCATGTAGAAAAAGGGGTGACACCTGTAAATCCTGCAGGGCTAATTATACTTGGCGGTTCAGCGTGTATGTTGAATGGTGCTCCGAACAACTATCAATTTCTGCATTTTTCCAAACATACTATTTGCAGAGCTCACTACATCTCCCAAGAGTAGGTCTGCCACTAAAAATGCCACGTGCCTGTGGAAAATGTCAGAACCTTTCTTGAGTCAAGTCTGCAGAATATTTCCTGCTTCCAGTTCTGTGAAGCAATGTGCAGTGTCTGAAAACGTGGTTGTAGGAGGTCTATTTTTCTAGTGTTTTCTCGTGGATGTCCTTATGTAGATGTTTGTGTACCAGATATCTTCTTAGAGGCACATGTTTGTGGACAGTTGAAATTTCACAGAGGGGTACAGGGTTTACGTCGAGTCATGGTGCTTTAAAACAATGTAACTGTGATGTAACGTACATTTTGGATATCCACCATACCTAATGTATTTAACCTAAAAAATGCAAATCTTTTTATTTTAGTTTGACTGAGTTATGGGTAAAAAGTAGCAACATTGATCTCATTTAAGTTTGTGAAACACTGCGCAGCAGACCGTACCAATGGGACTATTAGGATGGCGGACGGACCTGCGTCCGTCCGCCACCCCAGAGGAGGAGGGACCGCCCGCGTGGTGCCTGCCGCTTCGTGCACGCAAAGGCAGGGGGGTACCATAGGTACCCCCCATGTGCACCCCCCACCCCCCTTCACCCCTGGGGGCCCGCAACGGGCCCCCAAACACAACACCATATGCCTTTCCACGGCGGAAATGCCGCAGTGGAAAGGCATATGACCGCAGCTATCCTAATATGGCTGGCGGTGTCTGATAGACACCGCCAGCCATGTTAGAGTTTTTCCGCCGCGGTCGGAAGGCGACCGTGGCGGAAAAGCGGCGGACGTAAAATAGATCCCCAAGCCATCCTAATCTGGCGGGGGGTCTTTTTCCAGTCCGCAGCGGATAATCCGCATCCTCCGGGCCGGCGGTGGCTTCCGCCGGCCCGGAGGATGCGGTTTATCCGCAATCCTAATGAGCCCCTGAGTTAGAAAGAAATATTTTCTGTATATTTATAAATATATCACCCTTAAAATGCTGGATTTTGAAATCATAATTTTAATTTTTCTTTGCAGGCTTATTTTATAGACAGACTTCCAGATCTGACATTGATAGCTCACACTTTAGTGTACCTTAACTTGTCATTCAATGACTTCCAGAACTTTCCTGAAGAGGTAAGTTAATTCTAACATTTAAATTACTGTTTTTTATGCTTTTAAGATAAAGGACCCTAATGATGGTATATTTTATTGTTTTTAAGGTTCTCTTCAATACATAGATTGATATACAATGTTGTTCTTAGTGGAAACATCAGTGCAATGTTAAAGTATGCACTGCAATGTTTAGTGCATAATGTAGGATGACTTAATAAACAGCCCTTTTTGGTTGTGAATCCCCTTCACCACGGATATATAACAATGAAGCATTCCTTCTATGCATTAATTCTTTAAAGAAGTGCTGCGGTTTCCCATTCTGCTTTGGGTCACAGACTATCTATCACAGTCAGCTTTTGAAAGTAAAGGAAGCTTTTCTTAGACAAAGCCACATATCCACTCTAAAAATCGACTGGAATAAAATCTTTACTGCCCACAGGCCCTTTAGTTGTCGTCCCTTTAGGTACGCCATTAGTGACCTATCTACTATTTCTACATTGACAACAAGAATGAACATCTCGAGCACTCTGAATATATAAGCTTCAAAATTCTTCCCAGGTTCAACACTAACGGCCCGATTACAATTTAGGCGGTCCATGGAACTGCCGAGCCAGTGTTTGCGGTTTGGCAACCGCTGCACCGGCAGTCCGACTGCCATATTTTGAGTTTGGTGGTTGGACTGCAACAGTACCACCTCAACCACTGTGGATCATGTATCCCACGGTGGTGGTGCTGCGGTCAGAGACCGCAATATGCTGGCTTTTCTGATGCATCACTGCTGAGCATATCACTACTAGTTGGCCACTGAGACCTTTTCTATGGCAGTAAGCCCTGCCATGAAAAGGGTTGCGGTGAGGCAACTCAGGGTGCCCTGTAGTCTCTGTGCACAGGTTGCATGCAGGGGGGGCACATGTTGTGCCCCCTGCATGTTTGCACCCCCATTTCCTGCACTGGTAGTAAATCACAATTGGGTGCATTTCTCGTCGTTTTGTTTAGTTCTTCCTTTTTGTTTGATCGTCATCACATATCATCATGGCAAAAGTTTATAATCTTCTCCAGGAATTTGTTCACGTATATGACTTTTCTTTAAACCTACATAACAGCGTAAAATGTTTCTATGCAACTAAGCTTCTGAAACTGCTTTTTTGTAAGCTTCCTTTATGATGTAGTAACTTTTTGTGTATAGAGCGATCGCTGAGACATCCTTTTGGGTCATATTTCCTCCATCAGAAAATCGCAAAAATAAATAACTACTAGTAGATATTCAATATATTCCTATCTTAACCCCTTCGATGCTGATGACGAGCTCAGCTCGTCATCAGCCACGGGGGGCGTGTGCGGATGACGAGCTGAGCTCGTCATCTAACGCGGCTTTTCTAAAAAAGCCGCGTAGGGGAAAAATCACAGCAGCAGCGATGCGGTTAAGAGGCATCAGGCCCAAATAGTTCTACTAGAGACGCACCTTACAGCTCCTGAAATAGTGAATCTACAGAGAAGGTGGCGTGGCCAATTATATGCTACTGGATACTCTGCCTTTGCCGGGTGAGCCATGGTCTGGATTAGACCGGGTACCCCCTTTCAAGCTGAAGAATCAGTGATGGACATTGAGGGGCAATATGTTCTTGTTAAGGGCCGTCTGGATGGCAGACATATCGTACTGGACTCAATATACGCACCCAACACAGATCAGTCAACATTTCTAGACACACTGTCTGGCAAACTCTTCAATAGGGATGGTTTACCCTGGTTGCTTGGCGGGGACTTTAACTGTGTATTAGATGTGTCTCTTACCAGTCCTTTCCTCCCCTTCCTGGCACACCCAAAACAATAGCCATGAGGGCATTAAATGCCTGGATTGCGCACTGGCAACTTGTGGACGTCTGGAGACAAAGAAACCCCACAGACAAGGTGTACTCCTACTACTCTGGCTCCACATTCCGCATGTTTGGTTGGGCAGACTGCTCAGTACAAAAGACATCGTGATGGCAGTGAGTACAACCGAATACCTGGGGAGACCCCACTCAGATCATAACCTACAAACACTGCAAATGTCATGGAATAATACCCCAGCAGCAATCCCCAAGTGGCGCTTACAGCCTGAGACTCTGTAAGATAAACCATTCCCTCAGCCCTCAGCACAGAATTCATTGATTACTTCAACGACAACACAGGCACTGCATCATCGCGCCTAATTGAGTGGGACACTTTCAAAGTGGCAATTTGGGGCCATATCCTAAATCCGCAAATATGTTTATCGTAAAGTTATCGAGACGGACATTAAAAAGGTGGAGGAAGGGCTAATCCACCTGGAAACTCAAGTAATTGAAGATCCACTATTGAGACCACAACTTCTTGAGAATACAGCAGAACACCTTAGGTAGCTAGAGAGATTAAGATGCCTTAGCTATACATCACACTCAGCGTGTACTCAGAGCACTGCAGACAAAGCAGGACACATGCTTGCCTGGCTTATCCAACAAGAGGACACCCGGTCACGCCTATAACAACGATCCGAACTCCAAAGGGTACACAACAAGAAATACATTCTTAATTTACAAAACATTACACAGAACTATACAGATCCACCACCACAGCGCCGTCTGAGGAGATCCAATGATTTCTCACGGAACTTGCTCTTCCCAGCCTAACCCCTGAGCAGCGACAAGAGCTGGATGCACTGATCACCCCAGAAGAAATCCTAGCCAGCATACGCACCCTGGCCAAAGGGAAGTCCCCAGGCCCAGACGCCCTTCCACATGAATTCTACAAGGCCTATGCCAAGCTGCTGGTACCCCAGTTAAAAACAGTATACAACACTGCACTGTCAGCTTCCACGCTTACGGCAACGTAAGCGTGGTAAGCGTAGTAAAGCACAATTGGGTGCATTTCTCGTTGTGCAGGAACATGCTGAGGCACTCCCATTGTGCTGCCTTTCTATGGCTCTCCTTTGAGCCTTAGAAAGGCACCACTGTGGGACCGCCGCCACAGGACCGCCCACTGGGATTACTACTCGTAATCCGGCGGGCAAACTGACTATGGGTTTGGCGATCTTGGAGCTGGGCGCTGGTGTGACGGCCCGCCCAACTCGTAATCAGGCCCTAAATACTTTCAGTGGAATTTTGAGCTGAAAATGTGCAATGCTTTACGGGTGGAAAGACATTTTTGTGATATAATACCAAAGACAAAAATGTTGTGATACAATAATATCATAGGAAAAATATTGTGGTCCTATTTAAATAGGTAAGTATACATATTTAAATAATTACAAAAGTTATTACAGTTAAAACATGTATAAAAATGTAAACATAAAGCTAATATCTATCTATATATCTATCTATCTGTATACATATATATATACAGATACATATATAATAAACAATCAATGAATACATTAATTCATTTCTAATAAAAAGTTGAATGAAAATTAATTGACAAGTAACACATACGTAAAATTGATATTACTCAAAATAAGTTACAAAAGAAAATAAAAATATATAATTACAATAAAAAATATACTACAAAATAAAAGCACACACATATGTGTGTGTGTATATCTCTCTCTCTCTATATATATATATATATTTGAAGAAACAAAGGATTCTCTGCACTTCCGCACAGCCGTGTGGCTAACAGAGAAATACGAAACACACAAAATTTGGCACTGTTATTTTGTTTGGTCCTCAGATCTGACACGTTTCAGACAACACTTGTCCTTGATTATAGATCACAGAGCCTAGTTCGCCATCTTTTTAGGTTTCGACCTGGCCGGAGCACTGCGAAGCAGTGCTCCGCCCAGGCGAAAGCTTTTGTTTACAGTATGGGGGACTTGAATCCGCCCCTTCTTACATTGGCTAGCTCCATAAATGGAGGCTAGCCATTGGAAGACACGGTTGTCCATCACTCTTTCCCGGTCAGAACGCGAATCGTGGGCGTTTCTGACTCTTTTTTTTAGTCCCGCCCCTTGTTGCTGTGTGTCCCGGGCCGCGCTGTGATTGGCTGCCGGCCCGGGACACCCCCGTGACGTCATTTCCCGGGCCGCGCTGTGATTAGCTGCCGGCCCGGGCCACCCCCGTGACGTCATTCCCCAACCGCGCCGTGATTGGCTGCCGGCCGGGGACCTGACTTGTTTCATTCTCAAGTCAGAAACTTTTGTTTTTGGTTATCGGATAACGTCTTTATATTATCAATACACTCCACGGTCTTCGTGCATTGATTTATTTTATGCTGA
Organism: Lissotriton vulgaris; assembly: GCF_964263255.1. Taxonomy (NCBI): domain Eukaryota; kingdom Metazoa; phylum Chordata; class Amphibia; order Caudata; family Salamandridae; genus Lissotriton; species Lissotriton vulgaris. The sequence goes on along the minus strand of NC_141696.1, from coordinate 1,143,526,906 downwards.
CTAAAGTACTGCTATGATCGCCAAATGGACCCTTCTCTGACTCAGATTCACCCTGAGAGTGTTCACGCCACTTGTCTTTTGTTGTGAGGACGGAAGCCTCTTTCCTCCCAGACTTTTCTTTAAAGACAACATACTACCGAAAAACATACTACATCTAGTATGCCGCCTGTCGCAGGCACCACAGCTCCACCTGCCCTTTCATAGGTTTTTCAAAAACGTGTAATTTGTATTCAGCTGAGAATAGGTCTGTGTGCTCTGCGCCTGCTGCCTGGGAGGTCAGGCAGCAGGTCACAGGTAGTAAGGAATCCCGAAGGGGTCCATTCAGAATGTCGCCCTTCCAAGATCGATAAAACTCAGAACTTTTGACGTGGGTTAATACTCCGAACCCTGTGCCCTGAAGCTATCTTTTGGCGCTGTATTTAACCGTCTGCTTTGCGCTTTTCAATAACCAACGAAGCTGACCGCACTTTACAGCCCCGCAAGGTGTGGAAAGGATTGATTGGAGCTGTCAGAACAAAGCAGGGACTGCTCCTCCTGCGCACAACGGAAATGCGTTTCTAATGGAAAGAGAGACGCTAGACCGGAAAAACTCCGCTCAAATGGCGCAGACTGCGCTGCCCCGAGCTGCCCCATTTACCGAGCAAGTCGAAAATGCTGCGCGCCTGTGAAGTGCACAGGGCACACGCTAACCAACCCATATCCCGGACTGTAGCTACGCCCACTATGCACACCTCATCAATCAATGAAAATGTACTTAGTTGGATATGGTTGTTGAAAAGATTATGCTGAACAGTGCAGTAAAGTGTTCTTTAGAATGTGGCCTTCAGTAAATTGAATGGAAACGAGTGACGAATCTCTGTGGGTAAGTGCGCATTATTTTGTGCCAAAGTTTTTTGTCTTCAAATAGCCGTTTTAAAAATGCGCTCATCTGCAAAGATTGGGAATTTTAAAAAGCTGCTCGTTGTAATGTTTATCTATTAGTCGACAACTGCTTTTATTGGTGGACTTTGGAATGTCGCTAGAATTATGTAATATCAATCAAATATCTAAGAAACAAATCAAGGGTTTAAAGTGAAAGTAACCGCAAGTAAAACATTGCTCCTAGAATCCTGAATGTCTAATCTATGTATGTATGTATGTATGTATGTATGTATGTATGTATGTATGTAATCTATGAGCATCGAGGTCTCGGTTTGCATAGATCGAGTTATAGGCATGTGTGTTCCATCACTTGGTTTAACATAGAATGAATATTCTAATGCTGCGCATTTGGAAATGGACTGACAGAGATGTCTGTTTTTGCAAAGTAAAGGATGTGCCGCATTTGCCACATAATCCAACATCTGCTGCATGCTTTGCAGATTTTAACAAAAAAGAATCTGTCACTCTTGCGCTCCCCCCGTTTTCAGACCCAGGGTAGGCCCAGTGCCATGCGTGCAGTGTCGTTCCAGCCCCCTAGGGTTGACCCAGTGCCAGTGCTGTGGTGGTCCTTCCTGTAGCCCCCAGAGTCTCAGAGATGACCCTTTGTATGAGTGGATGTCCCTCTTTCAGCCCAAAGGATATGCCCAATACCAGTTTTTCAAGGTCCCTCTCTTCAGCTGCTTTAGGGAACCACTTTCCAGGCTTGCATTTCCATTCCCTGTGCCCTGGATGGGCAGTGACGCGCTTGTAGCACCCATCCCTGCAGCCTAGAGAGTGGGGCATCAGTCACTCTTTTGTGCCCCCTCCTCCCCCAACTCACGCGGTAGGACCTGTGCTACTTGCAATGCCCTCTCTACCCCCAAGCTCGCCCCAGTGACAGACTTGCAGCGCCCCCAAAAGTCAGGGCCTGGCACTCTCGCCCCCAACGTAGACGCCTCCCCCCAAAGCAGACAGCGTATTAGACTACCGAGTCCTTCGCTCAGACCCAAACCTTGCACCCTCTGACAGGCCTGCAGCGCTCCATACCCCCTCCAACTCAAGGGAAGTTCCTGTGCCAGCCCCCCTGCCTCCTGCCCCCCCCTCCCCAGAGTAGGGTGCCTGCCAGAGTCGCCGAGGCCCTCGCTACCTTCCCTGCGTCAGGCGCGTCAGGACCCCCGGTACTCCGGGTTATCTTTTCTTACCCGTGCATCCCCCCGCTGCCGGCGCCGTGGGCTTTCTCATCCAGTCATAGGCTTGTTGCCCCCGCCTGTGCCCCTCTGGCGAGTCCTGCTGCTGCTGGAGGTGCCCGGGCAGCACCCCCGGACAGGGTGGTCCCGGGTGGTACTCCACTGCGGCGGGGCTGTAGCCCAGGCTGCCCCCGGGGGACGGGTTCATGTAGGCCGGGTGACTCCACTCTTCCCTCGGAGGGGCGCTGTAGGGAGACATCCACGCGGAAGGGGAACCCGATGTGGGCCCACCAGTGCTTTCCAGGTTCAGTCCGTGGTGGTACCCCCATAGTCCGGATACTGGGGGGCGCCGGGGTACCCCTGCAAGCCAGGGTGCGGGCGCACGGATCCCGGGTACATGCCCACTTCCTTGTCCTGCAGGTAACTCACGTACATGGCGGGGGCCGGTGGGCGCCCGGGGGCATGCTGTACCAGTGCCAGGCTGCCCACAGAACCGCCCTGCCTCCCCTGGCCGCTGTCTTCCACCTCACAGGTCTGCTCCGACCTCACTCACGGATCCAGGTGTGCCTGCCTCCTCCCCAGATGTCAGTGCACTGCCCTTCCCTGACACTCCGCTGTTTTAGTAAAGCCCCGGGTGACTTCAGGCCCGGCTACCCCTCAGGAAGATTTGCATGTCAACGAGATAAGGAGGGCAGCGACCTGAGCCACAGCCCAATCCAAGGCGAGCGCTTCCTCCTTCCCTGCGCTGCGCGGCTGCATTTTACCCCCATCAGCGCTTCAAAGAATGCTGCATATCAAGACACTGGCCGGCCTGCCACTCCTGGAACCCGGAGAGCACAACACCGGGGTCCAGAGCTGGGGCAGGGGGCGGGGGATGTGGGGGCCTCCCTAGTGCCTCACAGGCTGTGGCCCTATCCACTCTTCTCTGACAAATCACTGCCCTAAAGGGGTGCTACAGAGCCCGAATGTCTCCCCTTTACGCTTTACCACTTAGCCCTCACTTTTGTATTGCATTGAAATTGTACTAACATAGCGCTTACTACCCTTAGACGAGGCGCTGAAGCGCTTCAGACATGCCCTCCCCAAAGCGTCTCTCTTTCACTCCTAGTTCTTAATTTGTAAAAAAAAAAATGCCAGGGTCCTGGAGGCCACTGCAGCTTGTACTACACATTGCCCCTCCCAGCGCTGCCAATGACCGCACCAACACGACCCCTCACACTCCTAAAAGTGTGGCAAATCAGACTATTTCAATCCCCCCAAATCAATAAGAATGGCTATTAATAGTATGACATTAGTAGTTTTTACTGTATACTGAATTAATAAACTACTGTTGTTGTGCTCATCTCTAAATTAGATACATAACACCACCATGTGGCAGACTGCCTTAAGTGCCAGTGTTGAAAATTAAGTGCCGGGCACCGGAAACCACCGGCTCAAATTAAGTATCACTTCTTTTTTTTTAAATTCAGAAAAAGTTTATTAATGCAAACAAGATGAAAATATGCACAATAAAACAATAAAGGTGATAAGTAAAATCATACAGCAAAACAAATGGAACCAATAATAAAACTAAAGAAATCAAGAATTACAAAATAAATCAAGCATAACCGGCAATTAGTGAAATACATAACAATAAAATACATAAAGAATATTGCAATGGAAAGTCAGAACGTATAATAATAAGAGCATATATATCAACCTAAAGATTAAGTATCACTTCTAACCTTTTGCCTGACCACAAGTGTGCATTGCCCTCATCCAGTGCTCTCCATTCACCACTCATCTGCCCCCCCTATGCTCCTCACAAAGCCCAGCCCACACCTCTCCCCTCTACCCCTCAAGTCAGATTGCATGACCACACCTCAATACCACACAACAGATCTCTCTCAGCTTCCCTTCTACCTCAGAGGCTCTTGTAAGGGCCCAGCCCTCCAGTCTTACAGTAGCAAGGATCCACCAGTTAATTTCTGCCACCAGGGTCCTGACTAAGCCCACCCTTCTCCTTTTTAGGTTTCTCCTGGCGTCCACTGCGCAGCAGTGTCGCGCTGGCGAAATCTTTTGTTTTTTCTGTACGGGGCTTTATTCCGCCTCTCTCTTCCATTGGCTAGCTCCATAAATGGAGGCTAGCCATTGGAACAGAGATCTGTCAGTAATTGTCCGAGCAGATTCGTGGGGGTTCCGGTGATTTTTTCTCTCTGCGCCCCTTTTTGAACGTCATGCGGTGGTGGGCGGTTGTTTTTTTTTTTTCTTCAAAGGTTTGTTTTTGTCATTCCTCCGAAGATGGTGGCCGGGCAGTAGCTTACTTGCGAAGCTCCGCAGTGCCGTCTTGACAGAGCTTTCTTCTTTTGAGTGTTCCTGCAAGGGGGTTACCAGCTGGGATGGGACAGTTATATATATATATTGCATTGTGTACAGCCCGGGCTTACTAAAATCGAAACTTTTGAAGCACCTTTTTATCTGAAACCGTTTTGTGCTTTTTGTAGCAGTCGCTTTTACCCACGCCATTGACCCTGCACCCACTCCCCCCCTCCACTTCCCAGACTTTTTAATGTACTTCGACCTTTGATTACATGGTAGGCGCATCCTTCGTCACATGGCTTCTCAGCGCTGGCACATCCCGCTGGTCCGCTCTCCCACAAAGCAGGCGCGTCCCTGCATGTTTATCAATCCCCGGAGGCGGTGCCTGTGAGAGCCGGGATGGAAGCAGCACCTAAAGCCACGTCTCACTGCTGAGCTTAGAACACATGTTAAGGTGCTTTCTTGCTTATAATGACTGTTTTAAGCATGTAATGATAAGAAGGAAAATGTCTAGAGGTTTTTCTTTGTTTGTTTTTGTAACCTGCTAGGATATCAAAATACCGGTCAAGCCGGCAAAAACCGGCCAGGTGGCAACCATAAAGACAAGCGGGGCCTACACTAACGTTTGTGGGCGCCTCTTCATTTTTGTCGCCAGGCATGGTACGAAGAGTATTTCCGTGCCCTCGTCTAGAGACTGAAAATACGCTTACTTTGAAGTTCAGGCGGAAACACAGGGGCTGCATTCTTTGGAATCCTCTTTGTTTTATCACCACAGAGCAGCCCACATAGATTAGTATTCCTGCACCTGAATAAATAGTGCGCAGTTCTTCGCCCACAGAGGTCAATGCACATGTCTTACAACAAGGAGGGCTGGACGAAGGCATTCTTCGTCTCCCTCCCATGCAGCTTTTGCTACACGGCACCCATGCCATCTGACTGGATGCCGAAGAACGTGTGTTTCTGATTCTTATCTTGAAAGGGCCAGCTGCTGGACACCAGTAGTAGCCGGGTCTGGTGGCTCAGTGGACTAATGCGTCTACTGCAGGGGCCTGTTTTCGACCTCATGGTCACAGGTTCAAATCCCGGCGGGTCCACTCAGCCTTTCATCCATTTGGGGTCGATAAAATGAGTACCATTGAGTTGGGTAACAACAAACATCTGTTATTTCAGCGCCAAGATGCCCGTAGTGGTGAACGTGCGCTTTACAAATACTCATGTTATGTTATGTTATACACATTAATATGGATGTGCAGAGCCGAAACACTATCTCACGTTTACAACTACCAGCAGCGTTTTCAAAGGGGAAGGCCTGCCAAATTCTTCACATATTTCAGACTGTTTGTAATGCGTTGTAGCAGGTGTAAAGAAGTGTGGCTGCCAGCTTCTGTGGGCTGCTGAGGAGTGAATTATGACTTGCAGACAAAATGGTATTCAATTGATATTTTAAGGATGCAAAGTTGTAGCAACACCTGGGCCCCGTTCAAAATGTGCATGATGAAAGAGGCATCAGGAATCACTAAATGTGCTAGAACACATCTCACAGGGATGGAATTTTTGATCATGGGGTGTCCCACTACGCCATCGATGGGCAGAAATCAGCAAGTAGCTCAGTTGACGTCTCACTGCTGAGCCTCCTGGGGAAATTAAACTTTGACTGCGCTCACTAGTCACATAAACCAAATGCAGAAAATGCCCCCATCTGATCGTTTTATGAATACAAGGGATTGGTTCAGAGGCGCAGATCCAAGAAGCCATCTCAAAGTCCCCGGGTTCTGGTTCTTTGTTGTTAATGACACTGACACATCCCTGCAAACCCATCACGGCCCTATTTGTCGTAAATACAAGGCCACGGCCTGCTTTCGCCTCCACTTCCTTCTATGTGTTTTATACCAGCATCACAAGTCCTGTATTCAGGAGCAAAGCTATTAATGTGTGACAGGTTCAGTGGCACCGGGACCGAGACTGTCCTTTTTTTGCACCAGGGTCCCACTAGTTTGTGTTTTACCCACCCCTTTGACCCTGCATCCACTCCCCCCCCCACACTTCCCGTACTTTTTAATGCACTTCGACCTTTGATTACATGGTAGGCGCATCCTTCGTCACATTGCTTCTCAGCGCTAGCACATCCCGCTGGTCTGCTCTCACACGAAATAGGCGGGTCCCTGCATGTTTATCAATCCCCGGATGCGGTGCCTGTGAGAGCCGGGATGGAAGCAGCACTTAAAGCCACGTCTCACTGCTGAGCCTCCTGGGGAAATTAAACTTTGACCGCGCTCACTAGTCACATTAACCAAACGCAGAAAATGCACCCATTCTGATCGTTTTATGAATCCAAGGGATTGGTTCAGTGGCGCAAATCCAAGAAGCCATCTCAAAGTCCCCGGGTTCTGGTTCTTTGTTGTTAATGACACTGACACATCCCTGCAAACTCATCACGGCCCCATTTGTCGTAAATACAAGCCCACGGCCTGCTTTCGCCTCCACTTTCTTCTATGTGTTTTATACCAGCATCACAAGTCCTGTGTTCAGGAGCGAAGCTATTAATGTGCAGCGGGTTCAGTGGCACCGGGTCGAGACTGTAATTTTTTTGCACCAGGGTCCCACTAGTTTGTGTTTTTACCCACACCTTTGACCCTGCATCCACTCCCCCCCACACTTCCCGTACTTTTTAATGCACTTCGACCTTTGATTACATGGTAGGCGCATCCTTCGTCACATTGCTTCTCAGCGCTTGCACATCCCGCTGGTCCGCTCTCCCACGAAGCAGGGGCATCCCTGCATGTTTATCAATCCCCGAAGCCGGTGCCTGTGAGAGCCGGGATGAGCTGGAAACAACCCACACCTGCAGTGTGAGAGACAGTGTGTATGAGAGACAGCAGTGTGTGTAAGAAAGACAGCAGTGTGTGATAAACAGCAGTGTGTGTGAGAGAGACAGCAGTGGGTGTGTTCAAGGCAGAGTCAGCAGTGTGAGAGAGACAGCAGTGTGAGACCTTTTATTTATATTTTGGTTTTTGAAACATAAATAAAACGAATTATTTGCAATGTCAATAGCACAAACTTGCGTAAATACGTGACCTATTGCATTGAAAATGCAATAGGTCTCGCATTTGCGAGAGATTAAGCTATTGCCATTGTAAATGACAATGCCATTTATTTATCTGTTTTCAAAACCAACACATAAATAAAAAGTTTGTCATTTACAATGCCAATAGCTCAAACTTTTGCAAAGGCGAAACCGTTGCATTGTAAATGCTTGTTTTACTTGTTTAAATATGCAGTGAAACAGCCCCTTGTGGTAAATAGACATAAAAGAAACACTAACTATGTCGTTCTGCGTACTAATAAGTTTGCTTTTCAAATGATTGCACATTACAAACCAAATCTCATGCGGTCAATATGAACAACAAAACTGAACGAGTGTCTTTAGAAATGATGTTTCAGATTACATTGTAATGCCTATTGCCCAATCAAAGTTGAATGGCAATATTTGGAGTTTTATGAGTAACATTTTGAAATAAAACCCGATGGATGTTACATATGCACACCTTCTACTGATACACCAGTGAAAGAATTCAACACATTCCTGCTTAAGTATTAAAAACATGTGATTTAAAAACAGGGAGAATAGAATAGAATAGATAAAAACCAAGCAGTATCCCATAATCTTATTACTGGTTAAAATCCCTCAATAAATAAATTGCATATCCTAGTGTAGGGATTCCTACATATTTACTGGGCGTGCAATACATTATTTTCTAAGCAAACACATGTGCAAATATCGCAAGGAACACTGTAAACCTTAGAAAATGTGCAAAAAACTGCCTCTCTGAAGAATTCCAGTTTGTCTTACTGCTTGAATGCAAAGGCATATTTGTGCAAATATCGCAAAAAACAATGTAAACATCAATAAATATACAAATTACTACCGACATCAAAGAACCTTAGTTCATATATATATAAATGTGTGTGTGTGTATATATATATTTATATATGCGTGTGTGTGTGTATATATATATATATATATATATACACACACACACACACACACACTTATATATGTGTGTATCTCTCAATGTTATTTTGTAGCTGGTGCTCGCATGAGAGACAGACACAGACTCCCAATCTCTCTTCTCCAAGCATAAACCGTGCGCTCGACGAACATGAATTCAAAGTAATTGGGGGCTCTCCAACAATCCCGAAGATTTTCAACCAAAGAGTCTTTCTCTAAGCATGGGCGAATTTTGCGAATCTGGCGTTCGCGAATTTAGCGAATTTGCGAACTCGCAATCCGCAAAATCCGCGAATTCCCGTGAATTTGCGGATTTTTTTTTTTGTGTTCGCAAGTGTTTCTGCCAGTTCGCGAGGATTTGGTACTAGTTCGCAATTGCTTACTTACTTGTCGGCTCGCAACGGTCGCAACTATGTTGTTTCTACGTCTGGTTCATCATCACAGCCTCCCAGCACCCTCTGTTTCACCACTGCCACCCTCTCTTTGACCCATGCCACCCTCTGTTACATCAATGCCACCCTCTGGTTCATCATCACTGTAGAAGATGGGGGGGAAAAGCAAGCACACCTGCCCTGCTTCAACTGACATGAATTAATTTGGGGTTAGTTTATTAACAACACCTGCCCTGCCCCAACTGACAATAATGAATTAGGGGCTAATTAATGTGTCACTGAATTTGAAGTTCCAGCCTGGCACCTGCTTGTCTGCTCCCTTAGCTGTAAATCAGGACCTTTGTGGCATACAGTTAAGGTCAGAGCAGGGTCACACAATAGTTGCAAGCAGGCAACCGAATTCTGGAGGGCCCCCTCAGGAAGCACAACAGGGAATCGTTACAAATCATGAGATTGACCTTTTGCACCTGCTCATTTGTTTTGCTTTTGCAAAAATCGTTTTCAGTAATTTCGCGCTATTTGCGAGGCTCGGCGTCGTGCGAAACCGACCGCGGAAGCCGCCAATTCGTGCGAATGAGCTTTATATTTTTTTGCGGCGTGTTATTTCGCGAGTTTTTTTGCAGTATTCGCGAGCCGCTTGCAGCGCAACGCGCGAATTTACCCCAAGGTCGAGTACGGGCGCGGCCATTTTGTTTGTGTGACGTATTTCCGTTTCCGCCCGCTATGTATAATCTCGCGAAGTAAGCGCATTGCGAGTACAAGTTCGCACGAGATCGTGAGGAAAATCGCGTGCGAACTTACTTTCGCGCTCGTGAACGGGCGGCCATCTTGTTTTTCATTCATTTCCTTTGTCTGGGCATGGTGTTTATCCTCTTGCTATCTTTGCCATCCTTTGCTTGTTTTCAGGTTTTTTTCGAACGATTTTGCTTCTTATCTATCCCTCTCTTTTCCTAGCTGTATATTTTTGTCTTTTCTGCTATTTTTGTTTACTTTTAAACTACTTTTTTAAACTCTTTTCTTTTCTTCTTCCCTATCCTATTCCTTCTTAATTTTCTACTTCCTAACTTACCTGCCCAGACCATGGTGAAGCCAGGCGCCGTGAAGCTGCCCAGGCACTTGAGGGACGCAGCGGCGGCGGGGAGGAGGAGTCCTGTACCCCGTGCCAGGACAGCATGCGGGCGATTGAGGGGGGAGCAGGTGACGCGACGGGAGATCTTCAGCCCGGAGGAAGTGTGCGCGCTGGTCTACTTCGTCCAGCGCCGCCTGCCCAGGACCATCGCGGGAGGCGGCAGGATCGCGGCCGGCGGCTACAACATCCGGGAGCACCGGAAGCGGTGGCAGAAGGTGTGCTGGGCCATGTCCCAACTCTCCGGGGTCCAGCGCACCTACAGCCAGGCCACCCACCGCTGGACGGACCTCCTGGACTGGGAGCGCGACCTGCTGGACCAGCTCGGCTTGGAGATCCCCGGGCTTGGTGAGTAGTAGTAGCTATTTCATCACTCACTACTATGTTTTCTCCTGCTCTGTGTTGTTGTATTGCAAATATTTGTTTTTTACATGGAGCAAGCCAATAATGCTGCTGACGATTACATTGTAGTTAAATTATATTTCAAAATCTTCTGTGCATTTCAGGTGCACTGCTCTCCTTCTCAGTGGCGTTGCTACTATGCTTATTTGTTTTCTATTTTGTGGTCTCATTGGCCTGAGTAACTATTATGTATGAGTGTACTTTACAGAACTGCGTAATGCTATACACTAGGGGGCAGATTACATTTACAAGCCCCTTGCGCCACGTTTACGTTGCCTTGCGTGACGCAACAGCGGCGTAAACGTGGCGCATCCCTGCGAGTCATTTACAGCGTGACGTATCTAGGGAGATGCGTCACGTTATAAAGCCATGGGCCTGCGCCACAATGGGTGCGTTCCTAGTACGCAGGGTGGGCGGTCCGGCGGCTGTGTGCCTCGCAAAAGTGCCTGCGTGAAATCTACAAGATTTAACGCAGGCACTTCTGCGACGCTGCTACGTCAATTCAATTCCTTATGCCTGCTTGAAGCAGGCGTAAGGACTGACTCAGCATGTTAAGTATTGGGTGGCCCTGAGCATTACTGGAGTTGCATTGCGTTGGCGACATGACTCCAGCGATGCGCCGCTCTTACGTGACGAGATGCGTCACGCAAGTGCCTACCCTTGCGCCAGGGCACGCCGCATTGTAAATGAGGCGCATCTGCCATGTCGCAAGGGTAGTTTTGCGTGACGCATTTGATCTGGCGCATCTCTGGAGATGCGCCAGAACGCGTAAGTAAGTATGCCCCTAAGGGGCAGTATTGCAATTACCGTCGCATCCCTGCAAAGTAGCAGGGATGCGCCAGTAATTGTGCGGCCCGCTACCACCACCAAACATGGTGCGCCGTATTTGCAATGCGGCGCACCATGGGCCCAAAACGTCACCGAAGCTTTACTGCTGGAGTTGCGTCGCAACGATGGCGCAGCTCCAGCAATGCTCTGGGGTACCCTATCTCCCCAATGCTGGGTCAAGCCGTACGTCTGCTTCAAGCAGGTGCAAGGTTTGTGTGACGCATCATTGTCCTAAAGGTGACTGATTGAAATTTTGTAGATTTCCCTCAGCCACTTTTAGGATGTGTTCCGGCGCAGGAATGCTCTCCCTTGCGCCGGAACGCCCCCTGATGGCGCAGGGCTTTATAACGGGATGCATCTCCCAAATGCGTCACGTTGTTATAATATTATACGCCGCACCATGGCGCCTCTTTTGTTTAGCTGCTGCGTCACAAAAGTCACGCAAGAACGGAGCAAAAGAGCCGCAAGGGGCTTAAATCTGCCCCTTCCTTTGTACCCCTGACAATAAGAAAAATAGTGGCGGTGGATTGATAGTTTGACTATTTAAATGACTGGTTATGTAGCAGGCAACTGTTAGTGTTGTCGCTGATCTGACTGAAATCACAATGGAGTTTGTCTGTCACTTAGCGTCTTGCCTGCGGACTGCTGCCTGCCAGTACTAGGTGAACCTTTCAGTACTTTGTTTAGTGAGTTACGTGACTTTCGAAGTCGCAGGTCCGCAAATCAATTAAAACTAACCCTAATCAATATAATTTCGCGGAAATATTTTGTTATTGTTGTTTTGAAATGTTTGATTTGGTTGACATTGACAAGCAACAATCATCCATGTTTTCTGTTCTTTCTTTCATGTTGTACGTCAGCTCCCCCCAGGGGCGAGGTGACACAGGAGCAGCAGGCGGCGGATGCTGTTGAACAGGGCCAGGATCGGGCAGGCGAGGGCTCCTTTGCTGGCCCCAGTAAGTTTTCATTTTAGACTAGTACCTATTTTTCCTAGCGTTCCTCATTTGTTTTTTTCAAAATCGTCTTTGATCTTCTTGTAGACTGTATCTAAATTCTTATCCTGCCTCTACTATGACTCCCTGTGGTATTACTAGATTATTCTTATTAGTCTGTCTGTGTAGCTAACTAAGATAGCACGGTTGGCGAAACTCCCATTCTAGTCAGCAATAGCTCTATCAACTTAGTGCAGTCCTCTGGGATTGTCCATAATGTCTTTTGAAGTGTTCTATCTGCTTTGAAAATTCCCAACTATAAAATGTGAATGACCACCAAGAAAGAATAAGATACTACCTTTTGGTTTGGATAGGAGGACAATCCATACCACTTCTGTTGCGGGGACAATTCTCCTGCAGAAACAGAACTATGGACAATAAATAGTGCATTGCTTATCAATTATAATTGGCGCTGTTAGAGTTTCCACATACCTCTGTGATAACAGACTTTGAACCCCCAATGTCCTTACTGACTGACTACATAGTGTGGCACAGTCATTTACCTCCCGAATTCATCGATGACTGATCACCAATGATGATTATCCAACGTAGCTCAAGAGTACGGACTCGGAGTCAGAGTCAAGAAGTGCCAGAGGCACGGACTCATGCTTGCAAAAATTGCAAAACCTTTCGCTCAGTCACTCTAGTCTGGACCAAAAAACACAGAGTCTATTTAAGTTTAAAAGCTTTATTAAAAGTAAACACATTTATTAAAATGAAGTCATAATAAAAAAACTAAACGTTTAACTGAGAATGGAAAAGTGGTTAGTGCTGACGATTAATTGAAGACATTTCTTGTGGTCGAGCCGAGCTCTCACCTGGTTTCAACTTGATCTTGTTGTTAGAAGTCCATCTTCTGTCTGTGTGGAGAAAAATGGTGCGTGTTAAAAAGCCAGCCTTCATCAGTTGTGCCAAAAAGTGCAGCAAGACAACACCCTTCCCTGGAAAAAGGGACATTTTTTTTTTCTTTAGAGTAGACAGTCACAAATTACATTGTTTTCACATGTCTTCATTCCTAGACCAAATACTAGTGAGTGGTTTATTCTAACATTCTTAAATGTACTTTGTAGGTGGAACATCTGGTGGCGGGGCCAGCGCGGAGGTGGTGGTGCTCGACACGGAGGCGGAGGGCAATTCTTCAGGGGAGGAGGCGACGGCTCCAGTGCCGGCTGTGAGAGTTGAGACGGTGGTGATGGCGGGCAGAGGTAAGCTCTTATATATTCCTTACTTATTGAGATTGAAGACGAGGCTGGGAAGGAAAGAATATGAGATGCATGGCTGGGTGAATGATGAAGCAATGATTGGTGGAAGGACAACAGCCTGGGTGGGTGACACAGAAACTGTATGTGTCCATAATATACCTGGATCATGCTACTATCTGACTCTTAGATAGCATATGTGTATCTAGAGCAGGGGTACTCATAGTACGGCCCGCGGGCCGGCAGCGGCCCGGCAAGCCTTCCTTGGCGGTGCGCAGACCTTGCAGACAATCACTGCTCCCCCGGCCCCCACAGAGCAGAGGCTTTATTGTATTTCACCTGTTAGCGCCCCTGCATCTCCACTCTGACAATCACTGCTCTCCCGGCCCCCACAGAGCAGAGTTGAGATGCAGGGCCACAAAGAGGTGAAATAGAACAAAGCCTCTGCTCTGTGGGGCCGGGTAAGCAGTGATTGTCAGGGTGGAGATGCAGGGGCGCTACAACAAACAAAGCCTCAATAATATGTTAATGGTCTTTTAAAGACCTGTTAAGTACTTTGGTGTGGCTGTCTGTGTGTGCGCGTTGAGGAAGCTGTCTCAGCCTGGGCTGAAGGCTGACACAGACAGACACACACACAGTGAGATGACAGAGGGGGAGGGAGAGGGAGGGCAGGAGGGAGAGAGAGATGGAGAGGGAGGGCAGGAGGGAGAACAGGAGGGAGAGAGATGTATGTAAATGCTGGGTCTGGTGGCTCAGTGGATGAAGGCATCTGCTGCTGTGTGCAATTTCATGGTCACAAGTTTTCGTTTTGCTTTAGCCCCGCCCCCTCTTACTCCGCCCCCACCAGTGCGGCCCTCGGCCACAAACTACACTGTGAATTTAGCCCCTGAGAGAAAGTTTGTGAGTACCCATGATCTAGAGAGAGTAGACGGTCAGTGGATGAAGTAAGTGTAACTTTGAAGAGCAGGTAACACTGCACCCGCACGTCCGTTCCAGTGTAGGAAAGGCAAGGAAAAGAAGTTGTAATTTTGTCCAAATACTATCATCAATAGTAGCAGTAGTTTGTATTGCAAGCAAAGCATAGATCCGGTTATTACGGGGGCCACTCCCTACCTCTCTTAATAAGTTTAGTAGTACTCAGTCATTCATGTGTGGATGTATCACTGGTCACTCAATAAAAAGCAAAGCACCTAAAGTCATGCCATATGTAAGCAAAAACATCCCATGTGAAGTGATAGATAATCAGATTATTTTTCTTCTTCATTTTCCATTTCTAGTACTCATTTGCACTGTAGGGTGAAAGTTAAATTAATTAAGCAGTAGCCCTTGTAACAGAGTATTCTCAGTGCCACCCGTAATAGAAAAGTAGGAGCTTTACCACCTGCATGTACTGGACCGGTACAGTAACGCAAGTCTAGGTCACTCATCATGGCGTGCGACTCTTTTTCTCGGGTGCAAGTTCACTGCACTGGCATTATGCCGGCTTGCAGAAGATAACGTACCAATTTTCCTAAACAAGAGACTAGAAGAAGAATAAGACTGGTGTACTTTCATAGTCGACTCCAATGGAAGTCCATAGTGCTCGTAGAATTTGTTCCTTAAACTTCCACTAATGTTAGAGCAAGGATGAAGAAGTGGGAGGTTAGATAGATACTGGCCTCAATAGTTATGTAATGCGCTTGCAAGTTGCTAGTTGTACTGCAACACAAATTTCTGCTGAATGATTGAGTTAATCTTAAAGAGCATTGGTTACAGACTATGTCTTTCTTTCTTCATATAGATGCTCCTTCCAAACCAACAAGGAGGAAGGAGCAGGCTAGAGCGGCCCGGCAACGGAGGATCGATGCCACTGTTGCAGAATATCGGCGGCTGGTGGCCCTGGAGGACGACGAAAGTGCGCAGTCGACCACGACAACAACGTCGGCAGCATCGGCCTCCGTGCCCCCACGGGCTGCCACCCAACACAGTGCTCCAGCCAGACTGAGCCGGGCTGCCAAAGTCAAACGCCGACGCCGAGCAGCAAGGACAACAGCTGCCTCTCACAGCCATTGCAACTGCAACGCACGCCTGCGCCGCAGTACCCTGAGGGTGTCCCGCCTTCAGCAGGAGCTCCACCACTTTACAAACATGTTGGAGGGGCTCCGCTTAGAGCACGCCTTGCTCCGCGAGGAGTATGATGCCCTGGCCCAAAAAGTAAACAGCATCCACCCATAGTGTCCCTTGCCCCTTTTTTAGAGACTTTTGGGGGGTGGGAATCGGGAGTTGGGTTTGGGACTTTTAAAGGACAACCGTTGGGGTTAGGGAGGGTCTTGTGGGAGATTATTTTGTTAGGGCTATAAAAATATACTTTTTGAAACTTTATCTGACCATACCTGTTTTTACTGCTTGCCTGGTGGGTGGGGGTTTAACAGTAACTTTGTTTTCCTGAAAGTTTAGTTCCATTTTTTTCCTTTAAGTGTAAATGCCCAAACAAGAGTCCTAGGACTTTAGTAGTACTACCGTCAGTCTCTCGTCTCTCCTAATACTCCATTATACTCCCTCCCACCAAACGCTTATCTTACCTGTCCTGTAATTTGTGTTTCAAAGTAGGGCTAGGCACAGGGCTGGCTCCACGGGAAATGGCGATTAAGGTTGGCAATCCTGGGCGGATGAAATTTCCTCATAGCGGTGGTACTAGTGGTGTGACACAGTGGCAGTTGCATGCCTATGAAAAAAAAAATGAAATCTGGTTTGTCCTCCTGAGCAATACAACGGTACAATAGAGAATATAGCAGGTGACAGTACACTAGAACAGTGCCACATTGTAGCCTAACAAATGGTAAAGTATAACTACTAATTCGGTTGAAGTTCTTTGACATTAGCCATGGGTCTTTGTCAAGCAGAGTAAGAATATATCCTCGGATTTCTTCACCAGCCTGTTGCTATCACCTTATCCTCCCCAGCAAGTGTGTGGATTTATTGCTGTAATTTAGTCACACATCAATCAAAACCACACAGCCCGGGGGAAGAGGGTTAGGGTTTGAAAAATGGATGGGTACGGGGGGTTTTGGGAAAGGTTTTGGGAGACAAGAAAAAATAGCACAGCATGGACAAACAATTGTGAACATAAACAAATGTTTGGGTACAAACCTATCCATCAATCTTTGAAAGTGCATGCACTACTGCATGCATGTCAGTGAAAAGTAAGTAGTACTTTCGACAACTGTGGAAGAAAGAATGCGACAGTACAGGGCGTGTGTGGAAATATTGATAACTATATTCAACATAAGGTCTCTGTTGCCAGATACCTGAGAGCCTTGCTGGTCACTATAAATCCATTCACAACACTCAATGGGGTTGGTCTGGAAGGTATAGTAGATAGAAAAGGAGAAACTGCTCTTTTTCTAGGTGTCCCCTCACTCACCAGGGTTGCCCCTTGGTGACATGCTTCATCATTGGGGCCATCCCAGTCCTCTATGGGCTGGGGCGTGCTGCGACTTGCGAATTACGTAGGAGCACTTACAAATGACTATGTGTGGTGCAGATGTGATAGTGGAGTGGACTAAGTGATGTGTTAAGGGATCAATTTAGAAGCAGAGAGAGATCCAAGAAATACAGTCATAGAAAAAAATAATGGATACTGTATCTGTATGTTGTTGTAGTTGTTCTGTTGAAATTGGTAAGTAAGTTGCATGCAGAAAAAAATTCCTCTTATTAGCGGCACTCCTCCATTGCAGCTGACGCTTCGTCCATCAATGTTGGTGACCAGAAGACACTCTGTAAAAAAAGCACAGCATGGACAAACAATTGAACATAAACAAATCTTTGGGTACAAACCTATCCATCAATCTTTGAAAGTGCATGCACTACTGCATGCATGTCAGTGAAAAGTAAGTAGTACTTTCGACAACTGTGGAAGAAAGAATGCGACAGTACAGGGCGTGTGTGGAAATATTGATAACTATATTCAACATAAGGTCTCTGTTGCCAGATACCTGAGAGCCTTGCTGGTCACTATAAATCCATTCACAACACTCAATGGGGTTGGTCTGGAAGGTATAGTAGATAGAAAAGGAGAAATTGCTCTTTTTCTAGGTGTCCCCTCACTCACCAGGGTTGCCCCTTGGTGACATGCTTCATCATTGGGGCCATCCCAGTCCTCTACGGGCTGGGGCGTGCTGCGACTTGTGAATTACGTAGGAGCACTTACAAATGACTATGTGTGGTGCAGATGTGATAGTGGAGTGGACTAAGTGATGTGTTAAGGGATCAATTTAGAAGCAGAGAGAGATCCAAGAAATGCAGTCACAGTCATAGAAAAAAACAATGGATACTGTATCTGTATGTTGTTGTAGTTGTCCTGTTGAAATTGGTAAGTAAGTTGCATGCAGAAAAAAATTCCTCTTATTAGCGGCACTCCTCCATTGCAGCTGACACTTCGTCCATCAATGTTGGTGACCAGAAGACACCCTGTCCACTGCCTGCCTGGCGGATGCTGAATTGCGGCTCGCTAATGTGAAGCCTGACTCCATCCTTTTTTCCCCATTGCACAGACTGAAACCTGGCCTGTAATTATTCAACGAAAAACAGGAAGTGATATAATATTACAACACCACTGAAAAATAAATATAAGGTATGTAGGCTGTGGAGTGCAAAAAGTCACACTTTGATTTTCCTAGTAGACAGTACAATATTTTTGAAAGTGCGTACTCTGTCTGAGTCACCTTTTGAAGGATAAATAAGTATGGGCAAATTAATGTAGCGGATCTTTCCCCTCAAGCTAGGTGTACTGTAAACTGTGTTTTAGAACAAAATTAGATCTTCCCAGCAGTGCTCCCACCCAGACCCTTACTAAAGCCAGTCGCAAAAATGTAGAAGACCCCCAATCAAATCTCAAAAAACGAGGCCTAGCAGAAAACTGGTGACAAAACGTACTTTGAAAGTAAAAGTAGGCCCAAATACCCCCTTACCCACCGTGGATTGTATTCAAACCACTTGCAAGCAACCAAGCAAAAGTATCCATAGCCAGCATCGCTCCAAGACTCGAAACCCCCCCCACCCAAACACACGCAATAGAAATACTGCTAACCCTAACGAACCCTAAGTTAAGAATAGTGGCAAAGGCTTTCTTTAACTATGCCAAATCCCCCCTTTC
Source organism: Lissotriton vulgaris (assembly GCF_964263255.1). Classification (NCBI taxonomy): domain Eukaryota; kingdom Metazoa; phylum Chordata; class Amphibia; order Caudata; family Salamandridae; genus Lissotriton; species Lissotriton vulgaris. The sequence goes on along the minus strand of NC_141696.1, from coordinate 1,143,508,439 downwards.
CCACCATGGATTTTCTTCAAATGACTTGCAACCAAAATTACACATTCTCACGAGTGCTCTAAGACCCCAGAACTCAGTTGCAAAAATCTAGAACACCCCGAAACACATGCAATCCTGCTGCTAGGGCTAACCCTAACGAACCCTAAGTTACAAAAAGTGCCAAAAGGCTTTTCCGCGTGGATTTTGTCCCAACCACTTCTACCCGGTATTAGACCTTCCCAGGAATGCCCCAAGACCCGCCAACCCACCCGCCAAAAAGCATAACACCCCCAAACAGGCCAAAAGCAAAATCTCATACTTACAATATTTCTCGGCCTTCGGTCCAAACGCGCTGTGTAGCTAGGCCATAAGTCCGGTTTACCACCGCGGATTTCCTGAAAAGCAAATGCAATCAAGATTAGAGTGTCCCAGCAGTGCTCACAGACCCCGAAACTCACCCACAAGCAGCCGGAACCCCCCCTAAGAGCACCTCAAAGGCAAGCAAGTCAGCAAAAACACAAAAAAACTTCCGCCTCGGATTTGGTCCAAACCACTTTTATCCGGTATTAGAGCTTCCCAGCAATGCCCCCAGAGCCGTCAACCCAGGAGAAAACGAGTAGAAGACCCCCAAACAGCCAAAGAGCAAAAGTACAAAAATGGGGACTTAGTCATTTTTTTGCCAATTTCCCAAATCACTCAGCGCGCTCTGCAGCTAGGCCCTAACTCCCCTCTGCCACCATGGATTTGCTTCAAACCTCTTGCAAAGTAAAGTATCCATAGCCAGCAGTGCTCCCAGACCCCAAAACCCACCCACAAACACCAGGAAGCCCCCCAAACAGGCCCCCAAAAACGCTACATTGAGCAAAATGTCAGAAATAGCACAAAAAAAATCAGCGTGGATTTTGTCCCAACCACTTCTATCCGGTATTAGACCTTCCCAGGAATGCCCCAAGACCCGCCAACCCACCCGCCAAAAAGCATAACACCCCCAAACAGGCCAAAAGCAAAATCTCATACTAACAATATTTCTCGGCCTTCGGTCCAAACGCGCTGTGTAGCTAGGCCATAAGTGCGGTTTACCACTGCGGATTTCCTGAAAAGCAAATGCAATCAAGATTAGAGTGTCCCAGCAGTGCTCACAGACCCCGAAACTCACCCACAAACAGCCGGAACCCCCCCTAAGAGCACCTCAAAGGCAAGCAAGTCAGCAAAAGCACAAAAAAAATTCCGCCTCGGATTTGGTCCAAACCACTTTTATCCGGTATTAGAGCTTCCCAGCAATGCCCCCAGCCGTCAACTCACCCGCAAAGAGGTAGAACAACACCCCCACAAGTGCTGAGTCTTTCTTCATTGGGCGTAAACCAGCCCTCTGCTTTGATGGAAATAGGAGTCTGGAGGAGGAGGATAGAGGAGCATGTTCTTCTGAACTTGTGAACTTGAGGAATGCAGACTGCGGCACCTTCAAATCAATAAGCAAACAAGTGAAGACAGTTCTGCTGATGGGCTTGTTTTTGTGATTAGGTGATTAAAGTTTGAATTATATTAACTGTGCACAACAAAGAAAGACAGACACACAGGAATAAAAGTGAATAAGGACGAAAAAGAAAGTTATTGATTCATTGTCTCATTTTCAGGGCTCGGTGTCACGGTCCACGAATAAGAATAAGGCTTCGTCATCATACTCTGCGAATTCAGGCAGGGTGAGCTCAGTGTCACCTGACAGAGAAGAAATTCCCTCATCTATGTTGCTGTCCACCTCGTCTTCATCCGGCGCGCTTTCTCGTACTCTGTAATCTGGTGGTATGAGGTGCTGATTCATCTTGATCATTGTTAACCTCTCACATTTTTGGGCGAGAGGCGGCTCCGTTTGGAAGTTACGATGCCACCAGCAGCACTGAAAACACGTTCAGAAGACACGCTCGCGAGTGGGCAAGACAAGTAGTTTAAAGCCAGGTTGGAGAGCTGTGGCCACAATTCTTTTTTCCCATGCCAATACGCCAATGGGTCAGCATTAACATAGACCTCTGTTGAGTCATTCAGATAGTCCTTCACCATCGACTCAAGGTTCTCCTCCAAGGTTCCTCCACTTTGCTTAGCTGTTGCTGTGACCTTTTGAGAACCAAACCCAAGCCGAGCTAGCCAATCCTCTTCAGCCTCCAATGTCACTGTTGTGTCTGGTGGTGCAGATGATCCGGTTGCCGGTCTCTTTAATGACTGAGAGGTCACTTGTGCCGCAGCCACAGGTGCAGAAGTGGATTGTTGTGACTGGGGATGGCCCGCTGATGCTGATGTACTGCCTTTTCCTTCAATTTGCTGCCGTTCTCTTTCAAACCTCTTGGCTGAGGAGGCTAGCCACTGTTTGTACTTTGTAACATCTTCATCAGCAAAAGGAAAGAATGCTTGGCCTGCCAGCGCCTTTTTGTAGCGTGGATCCAGAATAGTAGCACAAATGTAATGCTGGTTTGAGTGGATCATTTTAAGACATTCATCACCTTGTAGGTGCTCTAATAATTTCTCCGCCAGAACAAAAGGGTCTTGATTTTCTTCATCTTTTTCAAACACAGAACACACCTCCTTCAGTTGGTGCTCCAGCATGTACAACAATGGGATAGCTTTTCCCAAATTACAGTCCTCCTTGCTGACTGCACGCGTGAAGAACTCAAAAGGACGAAGCATGCGTGTCAGGCTTTTAACTATGTTCTATTGCGCCGCACCCATCCTCAGGTCCTCCTTCTGAGCTGTACCCTGTGTTAAGAAATAGTGATTGAGTACCGTATACTGCTCATACAGACGCTCAAGCATGTAGAAGGTTGAGTTCCAACGTGTTGCCACCTCCTGGATGAGTGCTTTCACTGGCATTTGACGTTCATATAGCAGGCTCCTCAGATGCTTCCGGGCCTTAAAAGAATGGCTGAAATGTTTGCACATTTTTCGGCAGGTGTCCACTACCCTGTACGCTGCACTGTCTTTATCACTCAGGAATTTTTTGACAACCAGGTTTATACAGTGCGCCAAACACGGCACTCTGAAATAGTCACCCAGCTGCATGGCCTTAACTACATTGGCGCCATTATCCGTGGAAACATAACCAACCTGGCGTTTTTTTGGGGACAGCCAGTCAAGGACCTTTGTGTTAAACACATCCAAAATGTTTTCTGCTGTGTGACGTTTCTCCAAACCAAACATGGCTAGTGTTGCATGTTTCCGAGCAGCTTTAAAAACTTGGTCCGGGTCAACACCTGCGTTTAGCTTTGCTTTAACCCCTGAAAAAGAGACCCAGTGTGCAGTGATGCACATGTAATCAGCGCCTGCGCCACTGGTCCACATGTCTGTTGTCAGATGTATAGTGTGAACAGCACTCTTCTGCAAAGCTGCCCCAATCACCTCCAGAACATCTTCATGTAGTGCTGGAACCGCAACTCGGGCAAAATAGAAGCGGCTAGGAACGTTCCATTTAGGGCAGAGCGCTGCCACTAATTCTAGAAAACCAACCCCTTCTACAAAAGAAAAAGGGAGAAGGTCCAGAGCTAGCATTTTAGCCAGCTTAGTGTTATACAGACGCGTCAGTGGGTGGTTGCGTTCATATTGCGCTTCTGTAAACAACATCTTTTTAATGTTGCCCTGGACCAAAGATTTACGGGATGATGATGATGATATCTTCGACCCAGTTACGCTCGCTGATGAACTTTTTCGCATTGGTGTCTCACTCTCTCCCACACTCTTAGTGTGGCTCACATGGGGTGTGCTGCTGACAGGGGTACTGGGTGTAAGTGAAGTGTTTGACACGTCTTCTTCCTCCTCGTCATCATCAGATGAAACATCAACGTTTTCATTACGTGCAATTTGGGCTTCCTTGATCGCCTCTAGGTGCGCAAACCATTGGACAGCGTGCTGTCTCCTAAGATGACCTCTCTGGCCTCCGGTACCATAGTTGGTACCAAACTTACCACGACTAACTCGAAGCTTACAAATGCTACAAATGGCTACATTTTCCTTTTTTGGGCAAACACTAAAGAAGTCCCAAACTGCAGACTTGAAATGTCTTTGGGGGCCGGAGGAGGCGGCGATACTGGTGGTGGTGGTCCTGCTGCTAATGCCAGATGAAGTGGAGGATGTGGATTGCCGAACTTCAGTACGTTTTGCACTTTCACCACCACTAATTGAGGTCGAGGTGGATGGAGGTCCCTTCTTGCGAGGAAGAAATATGGAAGCGGTAGGTGTTGGTGTACTAGTTAACTCCAAATCCAATGATTGTTGTGTTTCCATTGCCTCCTCGTCGACATCATCATCACGCTCAGCAGCTTCTCGGGATAGGGTCAAAATGTCTCTTTGCTGCATGCCCGCTGGGGCTGCAGTGACCTTTATGATGACTGGCTCGTCGTCGTGAGAGGCTTCATCAGCAGCAGTATCCGTCACTTCTTGTTGAGCCTCATCACACTCCATAGCTATGAGTTTTTCGATGACCTTCCTTTTACGCTTAGGTATCTTTGTCAGATCATGGTGTGCCTCACTCTCAGACTGCCGTGATGATGGTTCCCAATCTTCATCCAGATCATCAGAAGGAGGTGGGCTTGAAGAAGATGTAGACACCCCCCTTGATCTTTTCCTTGCTAGGGATGTGGAAGACAATGAATGATCATCAGGAGGAGTGGCTTCCTCAAATGATACCTCGGTTTGATTGTCAATTTCCTGATGTGCCCCTACTTTGGGAGGAACAACTATTGTGGGCACTTGTGACCCTCCATGCACCTCTGCTTGCGCATCTCCTTGCGCTGCCTCTCCTTCCACATGTACTTGGGCTTGTACTTGCACATGTTGTTGTTGTTGCGGCTGTGGTTGTTCAACACTTGTCAGATGAGTTACAACAACCTGTGTTGATTCAGGGACATTGCTGCTACTTTCTTGCGATGAGCCAACATCACTGGTCGATGGTGATTGAAGAAGTACACTGACTGCCTCTGAAGCACTCAAGGGCTTTGACTTAAGTTGGCGTGGTGGTGGAGGCACTGAGCCCAATGGAGCGGGGGTGCTGCTCCCAGCTTGGTCCCCAGCAGATCCCGCTGCTGCTGCAGGCGTACTTTTTTTTTTACTCCCAAAAAACGCGGCGGCCGGCACACCAGCCTCCTTGGTAACTTGCTTCTTCTGCTCCTTACTAGCAACTTTCTTGCTAGAGGAGCTACGGAGACCTTTTTTTGGGGCCATCTTCTTCAGAGCAGGTCAGACAGCAGGCCGCAGTTGCACGAATTGCAGAGTTGTCTGAGGCCAAACGTGACGTCGCGTGACGTTATGCTGCACACACACACCGCTGCAGGACTTCTTCCTGGCACTGGTGGTTCTCTTGAGTCTTGTGCACCTAAAAGCAATGGAAGACAGAGGAACATCAGTTCAGTTATACACCCCAAAAAAATCGAAAAAACCCAGAAAAATCTGCACAATCCCATGCCCTCCATATTGCTTAAATTCAAGACACCCCACAGAAAGACTAGGCACATGCAACACTCACTAGTCACTACCCCTGGTGAAAAGGCCACAACAACAGGCCAAAAAAACGAAAATCACAGAAAAATCAGCACAATCCCAAGCCATCCATCCCCTCCATGATGTTTAAATTCAAGACAACCCACAGAAAGACTAGGCTCATGCAACACTCACTACCCCTGGGCATAATGGATGAAAGCTAGGCAAAATGGGTGCAGGCCTGAGAACACTGCCTGCATTCAAAATGGCCCCCTCCCTCACAGCACATGGCCAGGGCCTGTAGCAGCACTCAAAATGGCCCCCAACCACATGGCCTGTCCACAACAGGCCCAAAAAACGAAAATCACAGAAAAATCAGGACAATCCCAAGCCATCCAGCCCCTCCATGATGTTTAAATTCAAGACAACCCACAGAAAGACTGGGCACATGCACCACTCACTATCCCCTGGTGAAAAGGCCACAACAGGCTCAAAAAACGAAAATCACAGAAGAATCAGCACAATCCCAAGCCATCCAGCCCCTCCATGATGTTTAAATTCAAGACACCCCACAGAAAGACTAGGCACATGCAACACTCACTAGTCACTACCCCTGGTGAAAAGGCCACAACAACAGGCCAAAAAAACGAAAATCACAGAAAAATCAGCACAATCCCAAGCCATCCAGCCCCTCCATGATGTTTAAATTCAAGACAACCCACAGAAAGACTAGGCCCATGCACCACTCACTACCCCTGGGCATAATGGATGAAAGCTAGGCAAAATGGGTGCAGGCCTGAGAACACTGCCTGCATTCAAAATGGCCCCCTCCCTCCCAGCACATGGCCAGGGCCTGTAGCAGCACTCAAAATGGCCCCCAACCACATGGCCTGTCCACAACAGGCCAAAAAAACGAAAATCACAGAAAAATCAGCACAATCCCAAGCCATCCAGCCCCTCCATGATGTTTAAATTCAAGACAACCCACAGAAAGACTAGGCCCATGCACCACTCACTACCCCTGGGCATAATGGATGAAAGCTAGGCAAAATGGGTGCAGGCTTGAGAACACTGCCTGCATTCAAAATGGCCCCCTCCCTCCCAGCACATGGCCAGGGCCTGTAGCAGCACTCAAAATGGCCCCCAACCACATGGCCTGTCCACAACAGGCCAAAAAAACGAAAATCACAGAAAAATCAGCACAATCCCAAGCCATCCAGCCCCTCCATGATGTTTAAATTCAAGACAACCCACAGAAAGACTAGGCACATGCACCACCCACTACCCCCAGGTGAAAAGGCCACAACAGGCCAAAAAAACAAAAATCAGCACAATCCCAAGCCATCCAGACCCTCCATGATGTTTAAATTCAAGACAACCCACAGAAAGACTAGGCACATGCACCACTCACTACCCCTGGGCATAATGGATGAAAGCTAGGCAAAATGGGTGCAGGCCAGAGAACACTGCCTGCATTCAAATGGCCCCCTCCCTCACAGCACATGGCCAGGGCCTGTAGCAGCACTCAAAATGGCCCCCAACCACATGGCCTGTCCACAACAGGCCCAAAAAACGAAAATCACAGAAAAATCAGCACAATCCCAAGCCATCCAGCCCCTCCATGATGTTTAAATTCAAGACAACCCACAGAAAGACTAGGCACATGCACCACTCACTACCCCCTGGTGAAAAGGCCACAACAGGCCAAAAAAACGAAAATCACAGAAAAATCAGCACAATCCCAAGCCATCCAGCCCCTCCATGATGTTTAAATTCAAGACAACCCACAGAAAGACTAGGCACATGCACCACTCACTACCCCTGGGCATAATGGATGAAAGCTAGGCAAAATGGGTGCAGGCCCGAGAACACTGCCTGCATTCAAAATGGCCCCCTCCCTCACAGCACATGGCCAGGGCCTGTAGCAGCACTCAAAATGGCCCCCAACCACATGGCCTGTCCACAACAGGCCAAAAAAACGAAAATCACAGAAAAATCAGCACAATCCCAAGCCATCCAGCCCCTCCATGATGTTTAAATTCAAGACAACCCACAGAAAGACTAGGCACATGCACCACTCACTACCCCTGGGCATAATGGATGAAAGCTAGGCAAAATGGGTGCAGGCCTGAGAACACTGCCTGCATTCAAAATGGCCCCCTCCCTCACAGCACATGGCCAGGGCCTGTAGCAGCACTCAAAATGGCCCCCAACCACATGGTCTGTCCACAACAGGCCAAAAAAACGAAAATCACAGAAAAATCAGCACAATCCCAAGCCATCCAGCCCCTCCATGATGTTTAAATTCAAGACAACCCACAGAAAGACTAGGCACATGCACCACCCACTACCCCCAGGTGAAAAGGCCACAACAGGCCAAAAAAACAAAAATCACAGAAAAATCAGCACAATCCCAAGCCATCCAGCCCCTCCATGATGTTTAAATTCAAGACAACCCACAGAAAGACTAGGCACATGCACCACTCACTACCCCTGGGCATAATGGATGAAAGCTAGGCAAAATGGGTGCAGGCCAGAGAACACTGCCTGCATTCAAATGGCCCCCTCCCTCACAGCACATGGCCAGGGCCTGTAGCAGCACTCAAAATGGCCCCCAACCACATGGCCTGCCCACAACAGGCCCAAAAAACGAAAATCACAGAAAAATCAGCACAATCCCAAGCCATCCAGCCCCTCCATGATGTTTAAATTCAAGACAACCCACAGAAAGACTAGGCACATGCACCACTCACTACCCCCTGGTGAAAAGGCCACAACAGGCCAAAAAAACGAAAATCACAGAAAAATCAGCACAATCCTAAGCCATCCAGCCCCTCCATGATGTTTAAATTCAAGACAACCCACAGAAAGACTAGGCACATGCACCACTCACTACCCCTGGGCATAATGGATGAAAGCTAGGCAAAATGGGTGCAGGCCCGAGAACACTGCCTGCATTCAAAATGGCCCCCTCCCTCACAGCACATGGCCAGGGCCTGTAGCAGCACTCAAAATGGCCCCCAACCACATGGCCTGTCCACAACAGGCCAAAAAAACGAAAATCACAGAAAAATCAGCACAATCCCAAGCCATCCAGCCCCTCCATGATGTTTAAATTCAAGACAACCCACAGAAAGACTAGGCACATGCACCACTCACTACCCCTGGGCATAATGGATGAAAGCTAGGCAAAATGGGTGCAGGCCTGAGAACACTGCCTGCATTCAAAATGGCCCCCTCCCTCACAGCACATGGCCAGGGCCTGTAGCAGCACTCAAAATGGCCCCCAACCACATGGTCTGTCCACAACAGGCCAAAAAAACGAAAATCACAGAAAAATCAGCACAATCCCAAGCCATCCAGCCCCTCCATGATGTTTAAATTCAAGACAACCCACAGAAAGACTAGGCCCATGCACCACTCACTACCCCGGGTGAAAAGGCCACAACAGGCCAAAAAAACGAAAATCACAGAAAAATCAGCACAATCCCAAGCCATCCAGCCCCTCCATGATGTTTAAATTCAAAACACCCCACAGAAAGACTCAGTGCACCCACCACTGAGTACCCCTGGGCAAAAGGCCCCAAAACAGCCCAAAAATCGAAAATTCCAAAATTGTAGTTGCAGCAACTGTAATGCCCCAAACAAACTTACTTGTGAAATTTCTAATCCAAAAGTGATCCAAAGAAAGTCAAAAAGGCCTCAAATCCAAATATCCAGCAGCATCCACAAAAAGTAATCCTTCCAGCTCCAGATCCAAATGAAAAGTGACCAGGAGATGGACAAAGCACTGGGAGGAGCCTGCTGGACAGGAACAGGAAGTTGAAGACTGTGGGGCACTTCCTTCCTCCCACCCCCCCCCCTCCCCAAAATGGACTCCTCGCAAAAAAAGTGCAGGCAAATGTCAACCTGAGGAGTTATTCAGATAAAAATCATCATTTCCAGAAGGTTTATGCTGCTTGCTGGTGGATTTCTTGTGCAGAATTGCAAATTTTGTATTTTCGCGAGTGCGAGATTGTTGCTGCTCGCCGCATCTCCAAGCTCGCAATTGCGAAGTACCGCGATACGTGATCACGGCGTACTCGCGTTGACAAACTCTCGCTGTACAAGTTGGCAAGCCGCGATTACGTAATCGCGCTTGCAAAATTCCCGCGGGATCCCGCAGCAAGATCCAAAATGGCGCAGCACTCGCAAAATATCAAGAAAAATAACTCGGCAAACGATGAATGAGGGGAAGTAAACGCCGCGCGCCGCAAAATTGTATCACCAAGAAAAAATAAATCAGCTGCGTGCGAATTTGCAGACTTTGCGGGAAATTCGCAAATCTCGCGGATTGCGAATTTACCGAAAATCCGCAAAATCCGCGAGCGGAACGGATTTTACAAGTCCGTTGTCTCTCTAATTTTGTACTCTTGCCCTTTTAGCCCATTATGATGCCTTCTAGGAACTATGGTTTCAAGACAGAAATACAAACACATACATATATTTACAAATACTACTGAACAAGTTCTTATTTGTGTTTCGCAAAATGATTTGCGATCTTATGCTATGCAGCATCATTTCTTTCCCAGAACATAATATTCACTTTATTCACAATGTTTCAACGTCTTAAAAAGTATGGTAATTCATTTTAGTAATCACAAATTAACCATAGTGATTATAGACCATTGTTCATCCCAGCCTCAGTGACTAACCATAGTTCATTTTGATGGTGGCATTCTTTTATGGTGGTATGTTAGTCAGCTGTTAATTTCTTTAATTCCTTAGTGGCCCTTGTACATAGTAAAAACATTTTATACAGTAAAAATGTTTCTGGACTTGTAAGATCTCTCGTTTTTATTGAATATGGAGCCCTAATCCATTGTGCATTTTATTTTATAAATGTACATTTCATTCTCATCCTTATTTAACCCAAAGGAAATCTTTGTTTTTAGTCTGATGATGCATTTGGATTACAATTGGTGGTGTGCGCGTTCTATCACCACTTCTGTCAATTCTGATGATCATGTTGATCCCATAATACCGCATGGCTTTCCTTTCACAGATGTGGTGTCTCTTATAGTGTTTTACAATTGTGTAGCTAGTATATCTGTTTTGTAATTCTCGAAGGTGTTCTAAAATTCTCTTTTTTAATGGACAGAAATATTCCAAGCCACACTCTCATTCTATGATGTAGACCACATATAGGGATTCACAGGTAATTCTTTTTCTGATGGTTATCATCCGATTATTGTGATCCGTAATAGTTTTTTTGCTTTTCCCAGTTTTACAGGCTTTACATCTGTAACATTTCAGAAATCCATTTGTTTATTTATCAGATATAGATATACAGTTTCTTCTTACGGAGCCTTGGGAAAGACAGGGGAGTGCACTCATGCACTGAATACAGTCCGTTTAATGCAAGCCAAAGCACAATAATGTCAGCCTCCCCAACGTGTTTCGGTGCATTCTCCTTGATCATGGGTATAAGCGGCAGTTCACCATAATGACCTAAACCATCACACCTGTTTTTATAACATTTCCATTCCCTTAAATGAGCTTCCACAATCAGATTATCTGCGATGCATTATGGTTCCGGTAGTTTAAAACAATCAAATCAAAACCACTGATGGTTCCTGTGGAAATACTGATAAGGTTCAGACATCCAATCACCAGCCCTACTAAAGGCCCTCAAACACAGAAATCTACAATAGCATGTAGCGCCATCCCACTGTCCTCACTGCCGTAGGGCATGCAATACAAAGCTGTTTTGGAGGTGGTGCAGACTCACAGGGCATTGGGCTATGCCAGAATTTTATTTACAGTGTCTTCTCACAAAGCCCTGAGAAAGAAAGGAGAGTGCACTCATGTACAAGATACAGTCCTTTAAATGCAATCCAAAGCATAACAATGTCAGCCTCTCCAACGCGTTTCGGTGCATTCACCTTGCTCACGGTATAAGCAGCAGTTCATCATAATGACCATCACCACATAGTAATATGCGTCCTTTGGGTCATATTACAACAGGAAGTCCCTGGAGGAATCAGAGGCTGCATGCCTTTGCAAGAAGTAATTTTTAAGGGGTGACCAAACAAATGCTCAGAGTCCTTAAGTCCAGAACATAAGTTGCTGTAGGGCTCTCTTAGAAGTAACAGGGTGGAATATATGTGCTACTCCGGTGTGCTCTCAAACACAGGCCTGATGATATTCTAAGTTATATCTTCTCTGTACTTTTAAAACACTATAACATTCTTGGTGCTTAATTAGTTAATCCAACATAAGAAGCAATGAAGTAATTTAAAAAAAAATGCATCATATTATCATTTGAGTTAATAGGTTTTTAAGTTATTGTTTAAAATTCGGTCAAAGGAGTGTGTGTGAACAAAGTTGGAAAAGTAAAGCGCTCTATTCTTTGACTGCTGCACACAAAAAGCTCTTTCGCCAAGTGCGATTGGCTCCTACTCGTAGAACTCGGGAGGAGGAGCTGGCAGAAAGAATAAGGGGAGCTTTACCCTGGACTACTTTGTGAACAATAAGGAAGGTTGTAAATTGAATTTTGCATGCTGTTGGTAGCCTGCGTAACTGACAGAGAATAGGAGGGACTTGATCTCTGAAGGGCCTCTTCGCAATAAGGCTAGCCGATGCATTAGTTGTAATCATTTTATCAATTTCTTGGGAAGGGCTACGTAACATACGTTTGCATTGACTAAATGTGACTGAATAAAAAAGATGATCACTTGCTTATGGTAACACAGAGAAATACATGTCATATAATATTTAAGAGCTTCAGATGTCAAAAACAAGTACTGGTGACCTCAGATATATATAAATCAAGAGATAGACAAGCATCCAAAATACTTCCAGATTTTTCACTGAGTTCACTGAAGAAAGCATAAGGCCCATGACATCTGGCCAAAAGAGGGGTCCCATTTCTGGATAAAATTCTTGGTGATTACTACTTTGGTTTTTGGGGCTTCCATTTTTAGAAAATTTGAAGCCATCCAGGGCCAAACATAACATGGAACTTTCTGAATGTCGACAGTTGGGTTGTGGATTTTGAAGTTTCAGAGATCAGTTTGAACAAGAACTCCATTTTGTCAGCGTGCGTGTAAAATTAGGCCCCCATGTGCTGTAGTGATAAGGCTAGTGGGGCTATATACATATTGTAGAATTCACAAGGATAGACGAGGTGCACAGCGGTCTGTGAGAGGGCTTTTGCGATTAGTGTAAGTTGTATATGGTGGGGTGCTCCTGCAGGTGGCGTGTCTGTCCGTCACGTTTGGAAATAGCTGCTACGTGTGTGCATACATCGATTATGTATGCATCCCTGCTAGTTGGGCACTCCTTTTGGTTCTGTATATCAGACTCCAATACTTGTTCTTGCTTAGTGTATCATTTTATTTTCAAATGATGTTCATGAATGTTTCAAATCATATCAACAAAATTTAAAGTTCATAATGTATGCTGTTCAAACATTGAAGTTCATCATAATGGTTTTCATGCTCCAATGCATTTCGGGCTACCCAGCCCTTTATCTGGGAGCTCTATAAAATCAAAGACAGATATAGCCAATCACTAATATGTATAATATAAGCATATTTGAGCGCACATTGCCGCGTGTATTCATTCAAACAAGGTGAAAAACGCTGAGGTGCTCGTGCGGGTGAACGAGAAGTCATGCAGTAGCGTACACTTACAAGGGAGGTTTTAAAGTTTCATGCGCGATGTGGCTGAAACAAAAAAAGTGAAATACACGTAAACATAGCGTTCCTGAGGCGTACGGCTTTCTGGCTAGAACTATAAATGTTCACATGGCGGTGACAAGACCGACTTACTTGATAAAAGAATGGTTCCTTCGTTTGGTTGTGGTATCGCGTGTGGTGGCGAAAGTTGCGAGTGAAGTTTAAACAAGCCATCTGAAATAAAGTTAATTGGCCCATGGCGGGTCATGTGATCAGACGGGCTTAGGAAAGATAAAAACCGGACGAAAGTGTACGAGTGATTGTGGCGGCCACGTATATTTCACTTTTGACATGTCATCAAGCAGTGGCTAAAGGAGTGCATTTCCTCTCTTTCTCTTTACAGTCATGGAGGCTATGTGAGGCATCTTAGGCAGACCATAAAAGTCTCTAACAAAGCACTCTTAAATGTCCTAATAATATTACCTAAAACCTATATTATATGGACCGCTCTTAATAGGAGCATCACCTTCAAACATGTTCATGTTTGGCCAATGTATAAGTTGTCCTCCAAATGCAGTATATGGCTGCACTAAAAATAAAAGTAAGCGTGGTTGCATCCAATCAGTCCTGACAATGCTCTCTACAACTAATTATGTTACATTGTTCACATTTTACTTTGAAATTACATTATGCCAACTGTACACTGACATGATTGATCGTCTATATACAAAAAGCACTTACATTTTCTTTAAAATTGGATCTAAAACAGTTCCATTTTGTTTGAATTAACCAAGTAATTCTTCCAACTATGCTTTAACAACACAACAGTGCGAAGCTTGGGGACAGCATGGCAAGGAGACTCCTGAATGTCATGGGATAATCTTAGAGCAGGATGGCATGATTTCAGGCAATAGTCAGTTCATGGGTGCTTGCTTGCCTGCAGGGAAGGGAGTGAGCTGGGAGAAAGGATGGGGTAAAAGAAGGTGTTGTCTATGGGGAGGGCACACAGCAAGCACTTGTGAGGTGTTATCGTGTGCTGATGGTGAAGACCATGGATTTGGAGCAAATGCTGTCATGGTCTCAAGGGTGGCACTCATCAAGTAGTCTGGTAATCAGGAGATTACATAGTGACAGGTGTTGCTTGAAGAAACACATTTCCAAATATGCTATCTAAAAACCAAAGATCTTAGTTTTGTTGACAAACAAATTATATATTTTTAGTATTTCAGTTCCCCCATACATTAGAGAGGACCTTTCTCCTCAATAGCAAATTATGTATACGCATGTTATCAGATATATTACATCATTTTGCATGGACCCCTTCCCTTCCATCCTTGACTCCCATTTGTCAAAATTGTGCATTCTGAGAGTGAGACTTGTGGTCTTATTTTCTGTTAATTTAACCTATTGGACTATCACAGCTGAAAATAAGAAAGACCACGTCTGGAACCCTGATTTCTTGTGGTATTGAGTCATATGGCAATCCTGGGTATGTACTTATAACTGAATTGTGCACCACCTCCTTATGGCTGTATGCGCTGAGTTCTCCTCAGACCACCCAGTCCTTAAAGTAGTGGTATGCCATTACTACAAGCTTGTTTGTTATAAACAAGGGAACCCCATACAGTAGAACCTGGGGTAAAGAGATACTTTTAAAAGAACAATGGTTCGAGGTAGGCCTTATGAGGTCCTTAGAAGAGAGTAGAACAAAAGCGAGTATTTAATAAATCGCTAGGGAGCAAAAAGTAGTAGGTACAGGTAGGAGTTTTTATTTTACTCTTTTTTCTTAAGGATATACATAAATAATTATACTGTATTGCAGGTGCTCAAGTGAATAGTACGGTGCAGGATGTGACATAAGTGATCAAAGTGAACGGACTGTCACACAAACACAACAAGGATAAAAACACAACAATTATATACAGTAGAACGAGTGAAATTCCTTGGGTAGGTCGACGGCGTTTCGATCTATATAGCTTTAGATCATCATCAGGACAGATGAGCCTCCTGAAACTTGCCGAGGAATTTGGGCAAGGATGGTTTTTGGTCAGTACAGCTGATTGGATGTCGCTGTTCTCAAGAGAATACTGCTGTTAATGAGTTTCTCAGTGAGGTGATTCGAGTAGCGCTCAGTCACTTCTACTTAGACGAGGGTCCTACTTGAATTGGAAAGGTTTAACCGAGTTTAAACCTCACGTGAGCTCACGTGAGCAACTGCGAAAGAGGTACTCGGACCCCCCTTTCCTGCCACGCTGAACTGCCAAGATTAATTTCAGGCGCCAATATCTTCCTAGTGCCATAGCGACGAACGCGCTAACAGAACCCCCCTATACTAATTCTGTTTAAACTCGGTTAAACCTTTCCAATTCAAGTAGGACCCTCGTCTAAGTAGAAGTGACTGAGCGCTACTCGAATCACCTCACTGAGAAACTCATTAACAGCAGTATTCTCTTGAGAACAGCGACATCCAATCAGCTGTACTGACCAAAAACCATCCTTGCCCAAATTCCTCGGCAAGTTTCAGGAGGCTCATCTGTCCTGATGATGATCTAAAGCTATGTAGATCGAAACGCCGTCGACCTACCCAAGGAATTTCACTCGTTCTACTGTATATAATTGTTGTGTTTTTATCCTTGTTGTGTTTGTGTGACAGTCCGTTCACTTTGATCACTTATGTCACATCCTGCACCGTACTATTCACTTGAGCACCTGCAATACAGTATAATTATTTATGTATATCCTTAAGAAAAAAGAGTAAAATAAAAACTCCTACCTGTACCTACTACTTTTTGCTCCCTAGCGATTTATTAAATACTCGCTTTTGTTCTACTCTCTTCTAAGGACCTCATAAGGCCTACCTCGAACCATTGTTCTTTTAAAAGTATTACTACAAGCTTGGTCATACCTTCGCTGGGTTACCAAGGGTAAGGTGCAAAAAAAGCTTTGAACCTCAGCTTTCCATTTGCTGTAGTCATTTAACCGCATCGCTGCTGCGGCGATTTTTGCGCTGTGCGGCAAGTTTTAAATTACCGCGATACATGACGAGCTCAGCTCGTCATCAGCACACGCCACCCGTGGGTGATGACGAGCTGAGCTCGTCATCAGCATCGAAGGGGTTAAACACCCTCAAAATATACCCTGAGTCAAAGGTGGCCTTATGACGGCCTCGGTCCGCACAGGTGGAGACTGCTGAGGGCCTGCAGTGGGTCCGGACAGGGGAGCAGCACTGACCCCCTGGACCAGATACCTTTGTGAAGCCCGGGGCACGGAACCGGTGCTTGGACAACACGCACAGTGGAACGGCCTTGCTGTGGAGACAGCCCTGCCCCAAGAGGTCGCCAACTTTCACCTGCCTGTGCAGATGCACACCGCAAGTGGCCGTGGTGCCCTGCTTTTGGATGGATCCCCTGCATGGAGGCTGTGCAAGGGCCTACCCGGCCTGCCCCTGCTGAGAGAGCCGCACTGTTTGCCCCAGGTTGTGGAGTGTCTGCGATGAGGCACATGATGGTGTCGCAGCCCCAGTGTGCGTGAGTTGCTACCGGAGCTGCCTGAATCACTTGAGCAGTGACGTACCCGCTACACCTTCTAGCCCCTGCTGTGGGGATATGTCCCGGAGTTTATACTTGCAGCATCTACGAGAGGACCTGGGGTGAGGGGCCCACCTTTTGGAGGCCTTGGGCGGCGACAAACCCTTTTGATACCGCCAGGACAGGCACGGTAGGAGGGGGGACATTGTGACCTTCATATGGCACTGTGGCCTGGGGCCCTGGAGGGGGCTGGCCGCTTTACGAAGCAGCGCTGGGGGAGCGGGTGCCCTAAAAGTCTACCGGAGTCACAGTGGGAGGACAGCATCTGCTACGGAAGCCTGAGGTGACTGCGCTACATGGGTGCAAAAAGTGTCGGCAAGAGATATTTCCACCTCTACTGTCTCCACCTCAGGAGCCAGGGGCCTGGACCCCTGGGTGCATACCATAAGTAGGGGCCCCTGCCGAATAGTGGACACTCATGGTACCCTCACCTGCACCACAATAACACTTCTTGAGGGACTGAAACCTACATACCACACCACACCTACACCTGTGGGGTATTGTTTCGCCCTGAGCTGGTGGATACCCTGTGGACAAGATTCTAGTGGCTATAACTGATACTGAGTCCACCCTTTAATAGGACATAGGCACAGTGTCCGTGAGCCTTGGCCTATTGTGGACGGAACACCATCAATTGGCGGATTGAGTCAAGGGTGTTGACACCACCATCAAGAAAGTCAAACCTGAATGTATGACACTTGCAAGCCAAATGTCCGAACTGAGAGACAGAGTTCAGCTTCTTGACGATGTGCAGAGGATGCAGAAAGTCACAACAGACGCAACAATGTGGATGGCCTCTCGTAGGGTGCTGAAAACGGTGATATGCCGCGAACAGAGTTAGCGCCGGGCCTACTGACTTCCTTTTTTGCATTGGAACAGGCCCACCAGGCCCCGTCTTGACCGCTGCTCCCAGGCAGGCCCCCCAAACAGGTGGTGGCCAGGTTGCTGCACTACAGTGACCAAGATATCATACTGCAGAGGGCACGTTTGGAGGCTCCTTTGCCGTGGGAAATGTTAGGGTTTCCATATTCCTGGATTTTACGGCAGTGTTGCTAGCCAGAAGGTCCTCTTTTTGGGAGGTTAAGAAGGCCCTCCGTGACAATGATATTCAATACTCCCTGATGTTCCTCTCCAAGCTCCAGATAGCTTTTGATGGCTCTACATATTTTGTGAGGATCCAGAGTCGGCCTGGGCTTGGCTACAGGCCTACAAGGTGGGAACTGTCCTCCCGACAGCGCACTCGAGATCATTGTCACCCAGACAGAGGGTGCGCAGGTCCCCACGTAGGGCTGTGTGTGGTAGCCCCAGGAGCAGACCGTCTTCCTCACCGACCGAACTGGAACAAGCAGCAGCGATGCAGGCGGTGGCGGAAATTGGGTCTGCGCATAGGAAGACCTTAGGAGTGGACTCCTCTGAACATAAATTAGTGAGGTCTGATTCAGTGTCCTCACATGGAGATGAGACTGGACTCCCTGTGGTAACACCCAGACAGCAGACGACCTGGTTTGATATTTTTTTGTTATGTGTAGCTCTGCTGATGCAAAAACGGGAGGTGACTGGGTTAAAGGAAGGGGAAAGGGGTTGGGTCTAAGGCAAACCCTCTGATGTTCCTTGAATGGACCCCATGGTCGGTGGTGCAGATTGCTAGCCGGGAGAACTTTGGTTTGTTAAACATGTGTTGGGCTGGTACTGCACGATGTTGGTACACCCCTCTTAACCTGCCCCTCACATCGATGCCTTTATAGTCTCACTGGGGGAGGTATTCACTTAGACTATATTTGTCTTAATCAGTTCGGACAGCCAGCTGTTGCTGAGCTGCCCTTGGGTTGGGAAGTTATCATTGGGGATCGTTCATGCCTCTCTTTTCCCTTTTTCTTTTTGTTGGCACAAGGAACACACGACCTGCTATTGGGCTGGAGGTTTTGGGGAGGGGGGACCCAGGGGATGATATCTAACCCCAGCCATGCATTGATGTTTATGTCATGGAATATCAGGGAGATGTTATCGGCCTCCAAGGGACATGATATCTATACGTATCTCAGACGGAGGGAGTGCTAGTGGCCATGCTCCAGGAGACACATTTTGAAGCCCATTAGGATGGCGGGAGGACTTCAATCCACCGGCCATCCTTGCGGTGCTGAGACCCGCCACTCTGGCGGTCGCATTCCGCAGATATGACATTGCGGAGGGTGCTGCTTACAGCAGCACCCGCCGCAATGCCATATTGACATGTTGTGCATGGAGGTATCATTGGTACCCCCTAAGTGCACCCCCATGCCTCCTGGGGGCCCGCAACAGGCAGCCAAACACATCCCCGCCAGCCTTTCCATGCCTTTTCAACCAGGCATCATGATATGGATGGCGCTGCCTTCCAGGCACCACCACCATATTATGCCAGAGCTCCGCCCGGCCAGCAATCGTATCGATTGCGGACAAGCGGTAAAGCGGCAGACGGACTTTCCATCCGCCGCGAAACCCCCCGCCATAATAATATGGCGGGGGTAAATCAAGTTGGGATGGCGGGCGGATCTCCTCCGCCATCCTAATGATCCCCTTAGTTGGGGTTGAGGTAGATTGAAATGTAGATCGCGGGGCCATCTTTATGCCACTTCTTACTCCGCATACCATAGGGGGACTTTGATAAGGATAAGGGCTGGGACACAGCGTTTGAGCTCACCCACTCAATTATAGACAGGAAAGGCAGATATGTCCTTCTGGAGGGCAGATTGTTTGGGAAAGAAATTCTAATTACATTAGGGAGCATCTATACCCCGAATCAGGACCAGATTACCTTCTTTCGCTCCCTTTCCACTCACATAGCTGGCCTGCCCCTTGATAGCTTACTGCTAGGGGGAGACTTAAATTGTGTACTAGATGTACAACTTGACCGCTCACCTCCCCCGCTTATAGGGACGACAGTGGGTAAGCTGGCAGAGGGACTGCGAGACTGGGTGAGACACTGGGGGTTGGTGGCTATCTGGAGGACACAACACAGGGAAGAACATGACTTCTCATATTTCTCTCATGTCCATAGCCTACACACTCAAATAGATCGTTTTGTGTGCCCCCAAAGACTTACCCAAAACATTGTCCACTCTGAAGAGCTAGGTCCCACTTTATCTGATTACAGCCGTTTTGTTGGTGTTTACACCGATGGGGGAGTGCCCACCTGCCCCTACATGCTGGTTCAACCTGGCCTCTCTGGAGGATGCATGCTATCGTAATTCCTTGGCGGTGGCGATCTCAAACTACTTCACTAATAACCAGTGTTCCGCATTATCAAGTGTAATAGAATGTTAGGCCTTTAAGGTCGTGAAGTGGAGCCATTGGCCAAACAGCTGGTACTCAGAAGGAGTTGAATAAGGAATTCCGGATCCTGGAGTACAGATTGCATACCCAGAACACTGCCCTTGGTACCCGGACAGAAATACTAGATGAGGTTCCGGAGACGAGAGAACAATTCAATGCTACCAAAGAGAAGGGTACGCAATCCCGATTATAAGCGATATATCACTAGGGCACATGACCCGGAAGGGAAGTCGGGCCGATTATTGGCATGGCTTATTAGGCCGGAATCTCGGGGGTCCCCTAATAGACACATCCGGCGAGGGGAGGGTCAGCTCTTGTACTCTCCCACCTCCATTAATAGGGAGTTCTGCACTTATCATGAAGGTTTGTGAGCTGCTCTTGTACCTCTCTCATGGAGGCTCGGTCTGCCTTTTTGGCAACCATACTACTGAATAGATTACCTGAAGAACTCAAGGACTTGGGAGGCCCCATAACTGTCCAGGAGATCCGAGCAGCTATCAAAGGATCGGAGAGAGACAAAACACCGGGCCCTGATGGCCTCCCGACCGAGTTCTATGCCACCTACGCCGGGACCTTAACCCAGCAGCTTGAAAAGTAATACGTAGACTCTTGGCAGCTTGGTACCCTCCCGGGCTCCACTATCAAGGCAGTGGTTATTCCCCTGCCCAAGGAGCATGGGTCACTGAGTTCCGCCCCCTCGCTATGTTGAACCTACACTTCAAGATCCTTAGTAAGGTGTTGGCTCACTATTTACTCCCATACCTGTCGACATTAGTACATGCAAACCAGAGCGGATATATTCCCACCTGTAACACTCCCCACCATATTAGGCGACTTTATCATGTGATGTATCACCCTGAAGTCCTCACAAACCAGTACGCACTACTGATGTCAAAGAACCTCGAAAAAGGGTTTGACACAGTCTGATGGGATTTTTTTTTCAATGTGATGACATAGATGAGTCTGGGAGAGAATTGGGTCAAGTGGGTTGAATTGCTATACACTGACCCGACGGCCAGAGTCAAGACTGGCGCCACGCTCTCCCACAATATCGGGTATGTAAGGATAAGAGGCAGGGATGCCCGCTGTCCCCACTGCTGTTTGCCCTGGCTCTTCAGACAGGAGGGTCGGCGCAGCGATGTGACGGCTGAGGGTCGGGAACTTAAAATTTCCCTCTACGCAGATGGCATACTCCTTTATCTGTGGGATGGCACCTCTGGCATTACCAGAGCCCTGGAGTTCTTGCAGGATTTTTGAAATGGTGTCCGGCCTCTGGGCTAATAAGACCAAGACCCTGTTTCTCCCAGGGCGAAGAGACCGCTGGGTCTTCCTCCGGACCTGATGCTGTCACCCACCTCTTTTAGGTATCTGGGGATCCAGATATTTCACACATTGGAGGACCTCTGAGACCGCAATTTGGGGAGGGCTCTCTTCTCCCTGAGCTCTTGTGTTCCCTTCTGGTGCTTACTTAAGCTGCCCCTCATGGCCCAGGTATCACTCTCTAAAATTGCTATGCTCCTGAGGCGCCTATATTTCTTCACAAACTTGTCAGTGGGAGTGCTGGCCTCATGCCTCAAACAACTGGACACCTTGTTACGAGACCTGCTATGGCATGGGAGCCAGCCTAGGGTGTTCCTGGCTATCCCTTGGAAACCTCCCGATGAAGGGGGCTTAGGTGCCCCGGACTTCGATCTTTATTTCCTGGCATCCCAGCTCCAGCGGATTACACTGCTGTTGGATGGGACTAACCAAGAGGAACTGGGGATAACTGAGCTGTCAGCACACACGTAAACTCCACTGGCTAAACTGCTTTGCCCATCAACCGCTGTCCAACACCCAGGCGTACTGTTGGCGGCGCTGAAATACTGGAGCAGATGCATCCGAAAAATCTTGGAGACTCAACTGTATGTGCCAGCTCTGCCCTTGGTGTGGATTCCTCATGGCGAACCCCTTTCATATTTTACTGCTGGGCAATTATCAGCCTAGATAGAAGCTGGGTTGGTTAGGATCTGGGACTATTATCAACGGGGCACCTTGCTTCCACTGGATGGCCTGATTGAATGTTATAATTTGCCGTCAGGCCAGCTCCCTACATATGAGGCATTGACACAAGTGTTTCGGTACCTGTGGGACGGAGACTGGGAGGAACCTGTGACTCATACTGTCCTGCAGTTATTGGTCTCGATGGGCACAGCTAGACGCCATAGTGACTTGGTTTTACCGATTCCTCTCGGGTATGTTCCGCTGTCCTTTAACTACCTTGCAAAATAAATGGATTTGGATCCTGCAGCATGAGCTAACAGACCCTGGGTGGCAGAGTATATTAGCCTCCCCCAAAAAATCTCTACGAGCATGAGACATGACACCGCATAGAATCCAAGTGGTGTATGGCAGTGACCCCTGGCCTAGATGTGAACACTTAGACGCTGACTTTGCTCATATGGTGGGGTGTTGCCCTAGATTGCAACCCTATGGGTAAGAGGTGCTTTCTGCCCTAGACTCCACTCTGGGGCGCTCCCCCACCCCTGATCCCTGGATGCTTGTATTTTGGGATTCATTCCACGACCGTCCTCAAGTAAAGTTGGCACAAGGTTTATGGACCTAGCCCTAGTGTTAGCAAGATGATGAATAGCTATGACCTGGAAATTGGCAGTAGGACCAAGAGTCCAGGCCTGGAGGGCAGACGTAACCCAGTGGGCAAGAGCTGAAGAAAAGTTGTCGGTCCAGGAAATCAATCAATAAATCAATGTGTTTGTTAAGCGTGACTACTCACCCGTAAAGGTCTCAAGGCGCTGGGGGGGAGGTTTGCGGGTTCCAGTCCATCAAGGAGGGGGTCTGTCGAAGAGCCAAATTTTGAAGTTTCTTGCGAAGATGGGGAGCGATGTTGTCTGTCTGAGGTGGAGCGGAAGGTCGTTCCAGGCTCTGGCCGCGAGGAAGGAGAAGGAGCGGGAGAACTGGGCTGATCGGAGGGTCCTTTGAGGTGCGTGGAATTTGAGTCGGCTGTTCTGGTATGCTGGTCTGGTGTCGTGGAGGGCCTTGTGAGTGTGGGTGAGCATCCTGAAGGTGACTCTAGCTTCAATGGGGAGCCAGTGGAGTGTGCGCAGGTGCTGGAAGATGTGGCAGTGTCTTGGCATGTTGAGGACCAGTCTTGCGGCGACGTTTTGGATGTTCTGTGGCTTGCGGGTGAGGTTTTCGTTTATTCCGGCATAGAGTGCGTTGCCGTATTCGTGTCTGCTGGCAACCAGGGCGTGAGTGACTGTCTTTCTGTGTTCGAGGGGGATCCTTTTGAAGGTCTTACGTAGGAGGCGAAGGATGTGGAAGCAGGAGGACAAGACCGAGTTGATCTGGCAGTCCATTTGAGCTCTGAGTTCAGAATGATTCCCAGGTTGCATGCGTGGTCAGTGGGGGTGGGTGGGCTTTCGAGGGCGGGGGCCACCCAGTGTCGTTCCAAGTGTCGGGGTGTAGGCCCATGATGAGCACTTCCATTTTGTTGGTGTTTAGTTGTAGGCAGCTGTTTTCATCCATTTGGCGACGGCTTCCTTGCCTTCTCAAAAGTTGTGTCTGGTAGTGTTGGGTTCATTGGGAAGAGGCTTGAGGGGTGAGGATCCACCCTATAGCAGAATTATGGACGGAAGTGTTAGAGACATGGGAACATCTGGAGAATGACCCCGGGGATGACCCAGAGATGAGTGATGACACACCTGAGGAGGAGGAAGCGGAGTTCCAGGGGACCTGGGTAACCAGATAGCTGACAGATGAGTAGAGGGGCATGCATTGGACCTTAGCCCCAGGGTTCTGCCCAGAAGTATTGAATGGAGGGGTACAGGCCCCCCCCACCAAACAGGTGGGATGGGTGAGTATGGTCCTGGTTTGAGAGGGCATATGTCCTGAACCTGGGAGTAAACCGCCTGGAAATGGGCATCTGGCACAGCCCCCCCCCCTCCCTATAGTCCAGGTGATGGAAGGTCGCCACCCACGGGATTTGGAGGAGGCTGATGCGATGTTGACCAGGTCCCTTTTTGTGCATGTATCCCAGTTTCCTTGCATTTTTAGTTTTCTATTTTTGCCCAATGTTTATTAGAGAATTGGCTTGTTATTTCACCTTGAATGTCATATTATCTTTTCTCTTGTATTTCTTCCCTTCGTAAAAACAAGGGGAGATCTCCTGTGATCAGCACTTGTGTGGTCCTCTGTTAATATCTAGATATGAACGAACTAGAAGTCTTATCCACTGAGAACAAGTTTAACTTGTGTTTTAAATCTGTTACCTCATGTCGCATTGCTCTAATTGTAAAAATGTAAAATGCCAATGAATAGAACTGTAAAAAAAATAGAATTATATATCTCCTTGGTGACTGCTGGGTTCTGTTACTATATCTTCACTGGTGACAGTTGAAAAATCGCTTTGCCTGTGACAGTTTTATCCCTGCACTGCTGAGATTCGTTTTGTTTTATGTTCTAGATCTATGATCTCGAAAATCTCGAAGCACTGAAGCTAAGAAACAACCCCATCAGAGAGATCCCGCGGGACGTGCACCGGCTCAGGAAGCTCAAGTACCTGGTCGTGTCCTTCTGCTTGCTGACATCTCTTCCCCCAGGGTACGGCTGAATGTTTCTTTTTCCTAGTCGGATTTATAGCTTCAAACAACTCTCTTGTATTTGTCTTCTTCAATTTTGCCGATCTGTACGAAAGACATTCTCAACTATCAGGGTCGGATTGGGAACACAATTTGGCCCGGGCACTGACGAAAAAAGTGGCCCACGTTCAAGCGGCGTGGCATACATTTAAGGGGCATGGCCTACAGTTAAGGGGCGTGGCCCACATTCAAGGGGCGTGCCCTTTCATGAAACACTATTTGGTTACTCTTTGAGGTCTAATTCGTAGAGAAATATTTAGTAAATTAAGCCTTTTAAAGCTTACAGAGCAAGTAACATTGGTAAAGACTAGGAGCACTGCAGGTCTGATAACTGAATACTTACATGCAGTCTTAACGCCCTGCACAAGGTCGTTAGATACTCTTTCCCAACCTAGCCATTTGCCCTCTCACCCATCCAGCCATCCTTTCACTTTCTTATCCATCCACCCAGTCACTCATCCTTCCACCTATTCACCCTTTCAGCCATCCATTCTCCCTTTCTCTCTCCATCGACCCTTTCACTTAGCCATCCATCCTTCCTTCCATCCACCCAACTATCCATCTACTCATCCACTCATGCATCCATCCATTGACCCTATCACTCATCCATCCTTTCAATCATCCATCCATCTTTTCTCTCATCCATCCTTTCACTCCTTCACTCATCTATCCAATCTTTTGCCCATGTACCCTCCCTTTCACTCACTCATCCATCCTTACGGCCACCCTTTCACACATCTGTTCATCCATTCACACTTTCACTTATTAATTAATCAATCCATCCATCATTTCACTCATCCATCCACCCATTCTCTCTCATCATCAATCCATTCACCCTTTCATTCATCCATTCACCCTTTCACTGATCCATCCAGCCATCCCTTCACTTACTCTCTCACCCACCTTTTCACAATAATTGTGAGCTGAGCCTTTGTACGCAGAGTTGCAGACAGAAGAGACTCATCAGATTGTGCGCTTTCAAAACATCACCTGGCCCCCACAGCCAGACCCATTCTTCCGCGCCCACTGTGCCCTAAATGTGAGGGGCTGTGGGCGAGGTGTTAGCGTGGGCCCCAGGGGGGCCATGGTGAAAATGGCTCAAAAGGCCTGAGAAACACCTGGCCCCCAGGGAGGCCGATTCTTGTAAACAATCACCCCCTCCCCAGCCACCCTCAGGGTAATTGCTTTGCAGGGCAGAGGGTGCAGTAGAGGCCGCAGCTGATAATCTCTGTATGGCCTGCACAGTGAAGCGCTTTCATTTCTGTCTCTGTCTCCGTGCTGTGGCCGCTTTTTTTCTCCCATTTCCCAGTCGACAGAGAGCAGACAGCAGAGAGCACTCTCTGTTGACTGGGAAAGGGGAGAAAAAAAACGGTCCACAGAGGGCACTGAAACAGCGGCCCTTCGGCCGATTCCCGAATGCCCGCACTGCCAATCCGCCCCTGTCAACTATTTATTCATAAATGTTCTATAATTTACCTGCAAAGTTATTTCGCAGGTGACATCTGTTTTATGAGACTGCTTCAGTGCAAGAAATGGGGAGAACTTGTTCAGCTGTGCCAGTGGTGCATTTGTCATTTCATACACAAGCTGCTGCCTAGCACTTTTGTATGTAGTTACAAAATTCGTCCAACATCTATCTTCTTTTAATCATGGCTACTTTTAAGCAGATGCATAATAAAGCAGGTTTGGTTGTGTGAGAGGGCCCAAAAGGTGTGAAAATAATTGCAAACAAGTAGAGACAAATCAAATGGGTATGTTTGTGCATGCGCACACACAGTTCCGTTCATGGAGGAGAGACAGCTGGTAAATTTAGGACGTTCAAATGTTTGTGAAAACCCACAGCTGATGTACGACACAGAACAGAATTATGGAGTTATACATGGCAGTCCCAAGACCAGTTTTGGTAGTCGGGTTTACACAAAAAAATGCTATATTTTCTGTACACCCCTAACAATTTGAACATGGACAAAGAACAAATGTGCAAAAACCACCTAAGAGGCAGATGTACGTTGTTAATATTTTGCGATCACCAAAAAGTGTTTTTTGCGATTCCCAGTGGGCCGTAAAGAGACCTGCTCCATTAATATTTATGAGGTAAGTCTCTGTTTGCGACCCATTGGGAATTGCAAAAATCATAGGGATGGTGGCTTGCTAGGGTCAGCAGACCACCATGCCTGTGATTGATTTTCTATAAAGCATTTTTTTAATGTCTCCCGTTTTCCTTAGAAGAAAACAACGTGGGTTTCAAAAAGAACAAGCATTTGCAATGCAATAGGTCTCGCATTAGGAAAGTGTGAGCTATTGGTATTGTAAATGACAATTTTTTTAAATATGTGTTGGCTTTGAAAATATATAAATTAATAGCATTGTTATTTACAAAGCCAATAGCTTTCACTTTCCTAATGCGAGTCCTATTGGGTATGGCAGTGCTTGTTGGTAGCAAGCAAGGACAGTGCTGTTGTGGTGCTGAGTGATGCTGTTGTGGTGCTGAGTGATGGTGTGGTTGGGCTGAGTGATGTGGTGGTGTCTCAGAGTGATTTGGTGGTGTCCCAGAGTGATGTGGTGGTGTCCCAGAGTGAGGTGGTGGTGTCCCAGAGTGATGTGGTGGTGCCCCCGAGTGATGTGGTGGTGCCCCTGAGAGATGAGGTGGAGCCCTTGAGTGATGCCCCCAAGTGATGTGGTGGTGTCTCAGAGTGATGTGGTGGTGTCCCTGAGTGATGTGGTGGTGCCCCTGAGTGATGTTGTGGTGCCCCGAGTGATGTGGTGGTGTCCCCGAGTGATGTGGTGGTGTCCCCGAGTGATGTGGTGGTGTCCCCAAGTGATGTTGTGATGTCCCCGAGTGATGCCCCTGAGTGATGTGGTGGTGTCCCTGAGTGATGTGGTGGTGTCCCCTAGTGATGTGGTGGTGTCCCGAGTGACGTGGTGGTGTCCCGAGTGACGTGGTGGTGTTCCCGAGTGATGTGGTGGTGTCCCTGAGTGATGTGGTGGTGTCCTCGAGTGATGTGGTGGTGTCCCTGAGTGATGTGGTGATGCCCCTGAGTGGTGCCCCCGAGTGATGTGGTGGTGTCCCTGAGTGATGTGGGGGTGTTCCCGAGTGATGTGGTGGTGCCCCTGAGTGGTGCCCCTGAGTGATGTGGGGGTGTCCCTGAGTGATGTGGGGGTGTCCCCGAGTGATGTGGTGGTGCCCCTGAGTGATGTGGTGGTGCCCTTGAGTGATGTGGTGGTGTCCCCGAGTGATGTGGTGGTGCCCCTGAGTGGTGCCCCTGAGTGATGTGGTGGTGTCCCTGAGTGATATGGTGGTGTCCCCGAGTGATGTGGTGATGCCCCTGAATGATGTGGTGGTGTCCCTGAGTGACGTGGTGGTGTCCCTGAGTGTCGTGGTGGTGTCCCTGAGTGACATGGTGGTGTTCCGAGTGACGTGGTGGTGCCCCTGAGTGATGGGGTGGTGTCCCTGAGTGATGGGGTGGTGTCCCCGAGTGATGTGGTGTTGTTCCTGAGTGATGCTACATGTCAGTCATGAAGCTGAAAATATTTGGGCAATGTGATATGCGGGTTCCAGTGACGGACAGCGCGAGAGAAGCTGCACACTGATGGAAGGCCTCTCGTGAGCTGGGTCCGCTGGAGGCTGAGGTGAAGGGGGAGGCGGCATGAGAATAACTAAGCTCTTGAAACTGTTATCTTTTTAATTCCTCTGAGATTGACTGAAAATGTGTCTAGACTCTCGAATTTGTATTTTTATTGTACCCTGTTTGTCTCAAAAGTGTTGTAACATTGCTGTAAAGTGCTCTGATATCCCTCAGGTTTTGCCAGCAGTACATATAACTCCTAAATAAATAAAAAATGTAAGAAATTCAGTGCTCACAGTACATGTTGGCTTTACTATCTCTCAGCTTCAGAGCTTTATCCCAATTTGTGGCAATTCCATTATATCTTGCAATGAAGATGTTTGCTTTACCCATCACAATTATCTTTCCATCCAATATTAGCAATTGTGCGGGTGACCCTGCGTGTGTTAATGGAACACAGAGAACTCTTTCTATTGCAAGAGAATATTTGTCACAGAACAAGAACAATCAATCACAACTCATTGACGATGCCACATTAACCTAACAAAGAAACACACATATTCGAATTACGGACAGCACTGAAACCTCTGAATCGTTGGTCGATTATGCAAAACACTGCAATGTCATCCCAAAGGCAGGTTGTGCAGAGTTACTTTTCAGCCCTCTCGAGGCCCCGGGCGCCGAGATTGGCATCAGATGTGTTTACACTGAAGTGTTGCAAAAGACAAGAGCGCCCCGTGCCCTGAGCAGCTCTCACTTCTCGATGAAGCAAATAGAAATGATGCGAGAAGTCTGCAGGAGGACCACAGGAGACGCGATCTGCCCGGTTAATTGGAAACAACTGACGTAATTCCCGAAAGTAGCAAGTCACCTGTCGCATAGAAATCAGCATTCCGTTGCCAACTTTACTTTGCCCCTCAGTTTTCAATGAATATCAGGGGTTATGACTGTTAAAAGTCAGTCGCACAAGTGGTCCATGTTTGTTCGCTTTGTTTCCACCTTCCCAACACATTAATCAAAGAAAAATGATGCCACAACACGCACACGTATATGCAAGTCACTTTCTAAAATACTGGAACACCAGCGTGACGTATTGTTATATTATTTATTCATATATTCTGTTGATTTGATATTTATTTACTTAAGGGGGTTTTAAACCATGAAAACCTTGCACCACTTCAAGGCGTTATATTGGACTCATCCCGGTTCCTCGCCGGCATCTCAAGCAGGTGCATCCTTTAGCCGCAGCGTCAGTGGAAATGAAACAATCCCCGAGCGCCCCTCTTAGGGATGGAATCCGAGGGCCTCTTGACCTTGACAACAAGCACTGTGGGGGAGAGGTCGGCGGCAGTGAAGGTGCCTGCAAGAGGCTCATGTGGCGTCGCAAAAGTGAAAGCATGGGGGAGCGCGAGAACAGACGCTGCTGACGCCGGCGTACACGCTCACAGCTCATGCCAGCAGCAAACGCGCGCTCACAAGGACAAATCTGACACTGAAAAAGCGCGCGTCCGACTCGTGTCCACATATTCAAGTAAGCAAATAGGTATACTAAAGTATACAAGAGGTCTCGAATGCTCGACCTAAAAATGACATGCATTTCGGTCGCAAAACATTCACACATACCAATGCAATTCAGTATTAGAAAGGGACACGTTAAACACGCCCCTTGCTAAAGGACTCAAATTGGGCCTTTTACATTGAAAAATGCCTTTTTTCATTTGCAAATGGCCTGACTCTGTGAATTGGGCCATTTGTAATTAAAACAAAGTATTGTACATCTGGTCCCAATTGGGACTTAGCCCCTAAAACAGAATTAGCACTAAGCTTTTAGTCAAGGTCTTGGTTTATCGGTAAACCTACTTCTGATTATCTGGTTGAAGCTACAGACAGGTG
Organism: Lissotriton vulgaris; assembly: GCF_964263255.1. Taxonomy (NCBI): domain Eukaryota; kingdom Metazoa; phylum Chordata; class Amphibia; order Caudata; family Salamandridae; genus Lissotriton; species Lissotriton vulgaris. The sequence goes on along the minus strand of NC_141696.1, from coordinate 1,143,478,350 downwards.
TGGAGACAAGGTAGAATTTCAAAAACCATATTATTAAATCTAAACATGGTGCCGCTTAGATAACAAATTGCTGAATCCTGAATTCTTTGGAGCCCACATCCAGAGGATACTCTGAGCTACTTGCATGCGTCCTGTGCTTCTGATTTAAAAAGGCAGAAAGCCATCCTTCAGGAGATATTCATGGATGACCATATATATTTATATTTTTTTAATTCTATTTTCTTTTTTTTTTTAATTTCTTTTTTATTATTGAAAGTTCATAGCAGCATAGTGTACATTAGAAACAGCAAAATGTAATGTAATAAATAAGTATATATATATATATAAATATATAAATACACATGATACATATAGTGGAGACGAATAATAGCATGAAACATTATTTACAAGTAGAGAAAATTAATAAGGCGAAAGGGAATAAACCATTAAGATCATAGACAAGTCCGGCCATCAACATGAGCTATAGGACCCCACACCTGGACGTCCTCCACGTAGCCACTGGTGCCCATATCCGTAGCCCCATTTCCCTAGATTTAATTCCTTTTAGGGCATACAGTTCTGACTCAATGTTGTGGATCCCTAACAACCTACAAATCCACATTTGAAAGGTTGGGGGCTCGACATCCTTCCATGCAGCAGCAATTAATATCCTGAAGACGGCTGTCGATATAAAAACCAGCGCCTCAAACTCTGTACTCAAACCCAGCTTTGCATCACAACCAAGTATTAAAAGAGTAGGGGATAGGTCTATTCTGACAGCTAGCAACCCCTCTAAAAACTTTTCGATTTCCTTTTTAATAGGGCCCAAATTTTCACAACTACAGAACATATGCAATACATCTGCTGGCCCAATACCGCATCTGGGACAGTTATAGTCCGTCCTCTTTCCCCATTTAAACAATTTAGCTGGTGTGTAATATAAGTTAAAAAGGGTCTTAAAATGTTGTGCTCTTAGACTTGATGATCGCAAAAACCTTTTATCCATTGCTATTGCTCTATCAAGGTCGATGTCTGGATCATCCAATTTAGAGGCCCAACTTTCCTCTGTCTTGATCAAGTCATCGGGGGACTCTCCAGAAATAACCCGTAAAATTCCCTGATTCTACGACCACCACCTTTCATATAATCTAGTAGTGCACATCCTTTGGATATATTCAAGCGCGGACTTTTTGATTTAATTATATTAACCAGCTGCATATACTTGAACTCTTGACCGCCTAGTAATGAAAACCGTGTCCTCAACAATTCGAGGGGCCTACAAACATCTTTTATCATTACTTGGCCTAATGTAGTAATCCCCTGTCTTTCCCAGTGTTTCCATGGGCCATCGTCGCTTAGATGCGGGAATAGATCTGAGTTCCATAGTAAGGTATGCTGGTTATATCTTGGGATATTCTGATTTTTATGTATAGAGGACCATACCCCCCAGATATCTTCAAGTATCTTGTAACCAAATGACTTAAAAAAACGCTTGTCGTGATTCCTCAACAGTATCCCATATACTTCCCTCCCAAGTGCCAGATGATAGATAGAGGGAATGTCTCCCTGACTGTACCTAATGTCCTCTGGGAAGAAGAGTATAGTCATCTCTGTGAGGAGACAAGCCCAGTTGTAAAACCTGAGATTTGGTATTCCCAGCCCACCCTTTTCTTGGGGAAGGGACAGAAATTTATTAGATCTCCTGACCTTGCCATATTGCCATACAAAGTTCATGAAGATAGACTCCATTTCCTTAATCAGTGTGTCTTCTATTCTGAAGGGGATAGACCTAAATTTATATAGAATCTTGGGGAAGATGGACATTTTTATGACATTAGCCCTTCCTATAATTGATAGATGGAGCTTGTCTATTCTTCTTAGGTCCTGTTTGATCTTTACCAATAACGGCTCAAAGTTATCTTTGATAATATCCCTTGGCTGGGCATTGATTGTAATACCTAAGTAAACTACTGAGTCCACATATCTATTGTCCATTTTAGTTATATTGCTGGTACATAATACCTGCGTCTTGGCTGCATTTAAACGGTATCCGGATAATCTGCCAAATTCAGAGGTAATTCTAACTATTTCCCTCAAGGCGCTATCGGGATCCGTAGTTATTATAGCTACGTCGTCCGCGTAGGCGAGAACCTTAGTATGGAATCCATTGGTAACAACTGGCTTGATTTTACTATTCATTAAGAGAGTTATTAAGGGATCTATATACAATGCAAAAAGGATGGGCGAGCACGGGCACCCTTGTCGCGTGCCTCTTGATATGTGGATCTGCCCAGAGTGCTCACCCATAAGATGGATACTAGCCGTTGGATTGGAATACATAGCCCGAATTGCCTGCAAGAATCTAGGACCGAAACCTCTATCTCCCATCACTCTCCACAGAAAGCTCCACCTGACGCGGTCGAAAGCTTTTTCTGCGTCAAGGAGGGTCATCGCGACCCTCCCCCCCCCCAGCAGCGTGTATATCAAATAGTGTAATGGCTCTCCTTATGTGGTCAGTCGTACCCCTACCTGGAACAAAACCATGCTGCCAGGGGGAGACCAGGGTCCCGATGATCCTACCCAGCCGCGTCGCCATGATTTTAGCATATAATTTATTGTCGCTATTTATTAGCGATATTGGTCTGTAGGAGCCGGGGCTTACTTTAGGTTTCCCCTTCTTGTGGAAGACCACAATATTTGTTTCGGTCCAAGATTCCGGAATAACCCCGGTGTTCATAACCCCATTAAATAAATCCAGTAACAGAGGTATTGTTTCTTCCCTTAAGCATTTATAGACCTCCAGGGGTATGGCATCGGGGCCTGCTGCCTTACCAGTTGCTAAATCCTGTAGTGCCTCGGATAGTTCGTCTGTAGTTATGCTTCGTTCCAAAATTTCTCTCTGACTGAGAGTAAGTTTAGTACCCATTTCCGGCCAATTTATACCCAACTTGTCCATATCCGAATCTTCCTTATATAAATCTTGATAGAATCTCCTAAAAACATCAAGAATTTCATCTGACTTATTATAGGTCTGGTCCCCTTCTTTTATTTCAGTGATAATATTCCTTGATGTGGCCTGCCTTATCCGCAAAGCTAGGACCCTACCTGCACTTTCCCCTGTTTCATACATTCCTGCTCTATGGGTTTGATATACTGCTGCAGCTTTTTTTGCCAATTGTCTCTGGATTTCAGCCTTAATACTATTCAGCCGTTCTAAACTTGTGGTGCCCTGGATCCCCTAACATACATCTTTCCTGTGTTGTTCCTCTGCCTCTGCTAGTTTACCCAACAGACGTTCCCTCTCTATCTTGGTTCTTTTCCACATTCGGCCAGTATAGCTAATTGTCTCCCCTCTCAGGCCTGCTTTAAAGCTATCCCAAACAGCAATGCGGGAGGCACTATATCTATTAGCATCAAAGTATGACTGGGACCAATCTTTTAGGTGCGATATGTATTGATCATCTACCACCCTGCCTTACTCGCGCTGCTTCAGCGCTGTGTTTTTAAACCTTGTGTTATTTTATTTGAGCTTGTGTTCGATCTGGGTCTTACCTTTGTTTTTCACTGTGGCTTTGTGTAGTTTTAGCGTTCGCCTCCTGCCCCCTCACTGCATTTAAAAAGCGCACTTAGGTGCCTCCAATCACCACCACTTCGGTGGGTCCGGGCTCATGGGATCTTTTTAGGCGCCATTTTGGGTTGGGACTCTTCATCCTGCGGCGGCCGCCATCTTAGAGCGGACTTCGCGCGCGCAGGGTGATGTGAGAGCCTATTTAAGGCGGTCTTGTGTGGGGCTTGACTCTTGATCATCTACCACCCTGCCTTACTCGCGCTGCTTCAGCGCTGTGTTTTTAAACCTTGTGTTATTTTATTTGAGCTTGTGTTCGATCTGGGTCTTACCTTTGTTTTTCACTGTGGCTTTGTGTAGTTTTAGCGTTCGCCTCCTGCCCCCTCACTGCATTTAAAAAGCGCACTTAGGTGCCTCCAATCACCACCACTTCGGTGGGTCCGGGCTCATGGGATCTTTTTAGGCGCCATTTTGGGTTGGGACTCTTCATCCTGCGGCGGCCGCCATCTTAGAGCGGACTTCGCGCGCGCAGGGTGATGTGAGAGCCTATTTAAGGCGGTCTTGTGTGGGGCTTGACTCTTGATCATCTACCACCCTGCCTTACTCGCGCTGCTTCAGCGCTGTGTTTTTAAACCTTGTGTTATTTTATTTGAGCTTATGTTCGATCTGGGTCTTACCTTTGTTTTTCACTGTGGCTTTGTGTAGTTTTAGCGTTCGCCTCCTGCCCCCTCACTGCATTTAAAAAGCGCACTTAGGTGCCTCCAATCACCACCACTTCGGTGGGTCCGGGCTCATGGGATCTTTTTAGGCGCCATTTTGGGTTGGGACTCTTCATCCTGCGGCGGCCGCCATCTTAGAGCGGACTTCGCGCGCGCAGGGTGATGTGAGAGCCTATTTAAGGCGGTCTTGTGTGGGGCTTGACTCTTGATCATCTACCACCCTGCCTTACTCGCGCTGCTTCAGCGCTGTGTTTTTAAACCTTGTGTTATTTTATTTGAGCTTATGTTCGATCTGGGTCTTACCTTTGTTTTTCACTGTGGCTTTGTGTAGTTTTAGCGTTCGCCTCCTGCCCCCTCACTGCATTTAAAAAGCGCACTTAGGTGCGTCCAATCACCACCACTTCGGTGGGTCCGGGCTCATGGGATCTTTTTAGGCGCCATTTTGGGTTGGGACTCTTCATCCTGCGGCGGCCGCCATCTTAGAGCGGACTCCGCGCGCGCAGGGTGATGTGAGAGCCTATTTAAAGTTGCTCTCATACGCGCAGCGTGACGCGCAGGTTGACGCCCTCGCTGTGCCTGAGTCGTGCCGGAGTCCTGCCCGTCTGCGCCCGTCAGCGTCCCGGCGGCGTCGGGGCGGCGGGGGACCTTGACCGGTACTACTCTGGCTGCAATGATTTGCTATTCTGCTGCATCACTGCGGGACTTGCGGGGCCATTCAAGCTCCTGTCGCTCCGTTTTTCCTGGACGGTTTAGGGGCAAACGCTGCTGCCCGTCCTGCGGCTGGAGGCCTGCCTTGTCTGGTGTTACAGTTTCACGCCAGATAACGACTGATGCGAGGCATCTTTGTATGCTGCTGAACACAAGGTCGGTAGGTCGTCATGCCCTGCACATTCATGACCTTTTGGTCAGGGAAAATCCTCTGTGCCTACTACTGACGGAAACCTGGCTCGGAGAGGCTTCCCACCCGGATGTCTTCTCCGCCATTCCGCCAGAATACAACATCTTCCGGCAGGACAGAGCGAAGGTGAGGGGAGGGGGAGTAGCCGTGGTTGTGAAAAAGTGCGTCTCCTGCTCAGTACTTCCCTTGAACCCCATCGGGAATGCCGAGCCGCTTGCCTTCACGATCAGATTGTCCCCGGGTCAGGCCCTGAAGGGGCTGTTGATCTATAGACCTCCAGGTCCTGTGGGTTCCTTCTTAGAGGATCTACAGACAGTTGTCTCCGAGCTGGCGCTATCCACTCAGCACTGCATCGTGGCCGGCGACTTCAATTTCCATCTGGATGTGGCGGATGACCCCGATGCGGCCAAATTGATGGATGTTACATCTCCGCTTGGTCTTATTCCTTGCGTATCAGGGCCAACACACGAGAAGGGGCACACCCTGGATCAGGTGTTTTCATCTGTTCCGCTTATGGAGGTTGCTACCCTGCAGATGCTCTGGACCGATCACTGGTTGATCAGCTTTCTGGTGCTGGAATGCGCGCGTCCGGATCTCAGAGCGCCTACCTTGCTTAAACCAGCCTCGAGAGCGCTTCATAGAGTAACTCCTGACTTGCTCGAGCAGGCACTGCTGGAACACCCCTGTCCTCTCTCGGGTGACCTGGATAGTGACACGGAGACTCTGCAGCGTTGGCTTACCGATCGGTTGGAAGATCTTGCTCCCAAGGTTGTCCCCCGGTCTACGGTGGCTCGGCATTCTGCCCCGTGGTTTACGGAGGCGCTCCGTGTGGCTCGTAGGCAGTGCAAGGCGGCTGAGAGGGCCTGGCGCCTTGTGTACGATGGGGAGGCTAAACTTGCCTACAAGGCGGTGCTGAAGGCTTACCATCGGGACATTCTCGGTGCCAAGAGGGTTTATCTGGCTAGGAGGATAGAGGCATCTGCGAACTCCTGCAAGGAGATCTTTAATATTGTGAGGGAGTTTACGATCCCCAGCTCCCATCCGCCCCCACCAGCTTCGGCGGATGTTTGGGCCTGCGATCTCGCTGGTTTCTTCACAAATAAGATCAAGGCCATTCAGGCCACCTTCGTGGAGGAACCGGATGAAGGGAGGGGTGCGAGGCTGGACTTTGGCTTGCCGCAGACTGCGGTGGCAGTGCTGTCCGACTTCCCTACTGTTACCAGCGAGGCCTCTCTTACGCTGTTGGCCAACCTCAGATCTGGCTCGCCACTTGACCCCTGCCCTGCCAAATTTTTGGCTAGGATGGCGGCAGTGGTAAACCCTTTGGTCAACCCTATCCTTAATGCCTCCCTGAGGGAGGGACGGGTCCCTAGCTCTTGGAAAAGAGCGATGGTGATCCTCCTCCTAAAAAAAAACGGGCCTTGACACCGAAGTCTTGGCGAACTACAGGCCTATCTCGCTGCTTCCAGCACTAGCGAAGCTTACGGAAAAACATGCCCATGGTGCTCTCTCTTGTTTTTTGGAAGCTAATAATCTGCTCCATCCATCTCAATCGGGCTTCCGACCTAATTTTAGTACGGAAACAGCTCTGATAGAGGTGACTGAGATCATCAGAGAGACTCTGGACGCCGGCGGCAGGGCCATGCTGATCATGTTAGATCTCTCGGCGGCTTTCGACACCGTCCCCCACAAGACGCTTCTAACTAGGCTTTCTGACATCGGCCTGAGGGGGACGGTGCTGAGGTGGTTTACTTCTTTCCTGGAAGGCCGCCGTCAGACGGTCTGGGTCTCCCAGAGCTCCGCCGAGATGCCGCCATTGGGAGTTGGGGTTCCACAGGGTTCTGTGTTGAGCCCCACATTATTTAACATCTTTATGTCCCCTCTGGCGGCATTGGTAGAGGAGTATGGGGCCCAGATCGTCTCATATGCCGACGATACGCAACTCCTCTTCACATGCGGGAAAGATCAAGAGTTTGTGGGAGAGAGAATCCGGGACTGCCTTGCGCTGGTCTTCGACTGGTTCCAGCGGAACGGTCTGAGGGCCAACTCGGGAAAGTCTGAGATTTTATTCTTTGGTTGCGTCGCCGATCCTGAGTGGCAGCATTGGTGGCCGCCCGACATGAGTCCTCCTGCACAGTCCTCAGTGGTGGGCAAAAATTTGGGCGTCAAGCTAGACAATCAGCTGTCGCTCCGAACTCACATCCTTGGCCTGGCCGGCACCTGCTACGGATTACTGAAAATGCTCCGCAAATTCTTGCCTTTGTTATCTGAGGAGCACAGGAGGATTACAGTGCAGGCTCTGGTCGGTTCGAGGCTAGATTATGCCAATGCTCTTTTTCTCGGCCTTCCTGATTATCTGGTCCAACGCCTTCAGGTGGTGCAGAACTCTGCTGCCCGGGCGATCTTTGGTCTAGGGAGACGAGCTCGAGCGTCTGGGTTGCTCCAGTCGCTCCATTGGCTCCCCATTAGGAAGAGGATCCAGTTTAAATCCTTGACCCTGATGCACAAAGCTCTGCATGGCTCAGGAGCGGGATATCTGCCGCGGAGAATGACTTTTTATCGTCCAGCTCGTTCCCTCCGATCGGAAGCTCTGTGTAGAGCGGTGGTTCCACGGGTGAGGAAGGCCCGCGCGGGAGGGCGGTCTTTTAGCTGCAGAGCCCCCCAGCTTTGGAATTTGCTTCCTTTTTCTCTGCGGAGCACTGCTAATTTGCTCCAGTTTAGGAAGGGCCTGAAGACCTGGCTTTTCAACTCCTAGCCTGTTTTTACTGCCCATTGTTTTTTTGTTCTGTTTTGTTGTCTGTTTTTAGCTGTGTTGTGTTATTTCAATACGAGTTGAGGGTGGAAAGCGTCGGGACACTCCTTGTGAGTAGCTGTACGCTATACAAAAAACTCAATAACAAAACTCAATAACATAACATATTATCCACTAAAAGCTTCCTATCGAAAGTCCAGGGTCTAACTTTTTTCCCTTGTTTGTTAATGGCCATTGTTAGGACAAGGGGATTATGGTCCGATATTAACTTAGGTAACTTTGCTATTTCCACATTAGAGAGATGATTAGCTGTTATCATGAAATAATCCAATTTGGTATATTTATTGAAAGGATGTGAAAAATAAGTGAACCCCGGGTCGTCCTTCTTTAAACTTCCCCAGACATCAATCAACCCATGAGATTGTATGACAGAAGATACTGCTTTGAATACACGTGGCTTACGACCTGTATATACGATCCCATTTGTAAAGTCTGCTGAGATATTTAAATCTCCACAGATTACTATTGGTGCCGACCAGTTGGTTAATTCCTGCTCTATATGGTCCATCACGGCTGGGTCGTCAAGGTTGGAACCATATATTGAACATATAGTGATGCCTATGTTCATTTCACAAATTGCCCATCTTCCAGATATATCAGCCTTACATCTTTTGACCCCCCCCAGCCCTACCCTGCCAATGATTGCTACCCCCTTTATCATTGATGTTTGTGAGGAGCAAGATAAAATTTCATACCCCCTTAAATTTAACCAGTGTCTTTTTTTCCAAGGTAGGTGGGTTTCCTGTAGGCATAAAATGTCGGCCCCTATTATTTTAATGTACTCCTCCAACCTGCCCCTCTTTTTCCAATTATTCAAACCACCTATGTTAAGGCTTACAAAATTTAGCTTAGACATAACCCTGCAAAAGACATAGCCATTGGTCTAACCGATCAATTATTCTCCTGGACAAATCATGCGAATAGAACACCTTTGTCATTATTTCGATTGTACCAGTATACACTTTAACTGCATGAACTTTCTTTTCTTTTGCTTTCATCCCCCCCTGTCCCACCCTCCCACCCCACAACACAACACACCCCCCCCGGAACCCAGCCCCAACCCCGACCCCCACCCTGAAGGAGCGCGCAGACTAAGTCTGTGCGTGTGATGGATGCAGCGTAGCAGTGGGCTCTTTATACAAGCAAAGAAATTAATTGGAAACCTCCTTCCCCTGAAATATAAGAAAACGAACAGGAACCAACTGATTAAGCTGTAAAGTCCGTGGAAACAACCAGAAACTCAAACCTTTGGAAATCGTACATTGCCCTCAGCAACCCTTAGCAATCACTAATCTACCTCCCCTAGACTTATCGAATTAAGGGTTGCTCCTTAAGCATTAACCAATACTATACTGAATTTAAATAGTCCTGAGCTTTGATTTCTGAGGAGAAATATATAGTCTTCCCCTGATGAATTACTTTGAGCTGGGCAGGATTGATGAGGTACACCTGTATTTTTTTGTCCTGAAAAGGTTTGATTAACTGTCTTAGTCTCCAACGCCGTTCCACGGTAATGTGGCAGAAGTCTGGCCTTACGAAGAAGAGCCCCCCCTCGAAGGCCCTTTTAGAGTCTGGTCTCGCTTTTTCTGCAATAGATTGACGGAGTAGGAAGTTCCCTATGTATATCAAAATTGCTCTGGGCTTATCATCTGCTCTAGCGTTCTGCCTCAGCTTGAATGGTATTCGATGTGCTCTCTGGATTTCGGTAGTCCAGTTCCACCCAGCAACATCTGGAAAGGCTTTTTCGAAGATTTTAACGATGAAGGCTTTGACATCTTGCCCCTCACATCCTTCCGGAATCCCAAGGACTCTAAGGTTGTTCCTTCTTAGTCTATTTTCTAAGTCCTCCAGTTTCCACTGGACATCTTGTGCCTGTGTACCGAGAGATTCCACTTAACTAGTTGCTGTTGCCACCTCCGCTTCAGTGGCGACTATCCTCTCTTCCAGGTTTAAGACCCTATCTCCTACATTCTCACAGGCTTTCGAGAGCTTTCTGACCACTACTTTCATTTTCCTCATAGCGGCTTGGGCCTTGAGACTGTCTGATCTGGTTTCTTCACGGTGTGCTGTAATACCTTGATGAATTGATTCCATCATTGTCATCATTGAAATCATTGAGAATTGTGTAGTCTCGTGTGTAGCCTGTAAGGCATCCTGATTCTGTACGGAGCAAGTCGCCTGATTTAAATTTCCTTGTAGCGAGGTAGTAGGGGAATGATCCCATGTTAGATCGCTTGACCTTTTTGAGGAAACATTGTTTTCACGGCCGTTGGTGGTTCCCCCTCCGGATCACTTTCTGATTCTAGATTACTGCCATCGATATCAGAGCTATGCAGCTCCTCATCCTCATCGACTGACCAGTCGGCCTCCTCGGTAACAGAGAAAAAACACTCGCTGGGGGTCTTCTCTTTCTCTCTCTCCTTCTCCTTATCCCCTTCAGTCATGCCGCTCTGCGTGTTGTTTACTGGCTTTTGTCCTTGTCTTTGTTCCCCCGGGAGAGAAACCACAGCATTCTCCTCCACTAACTCGCCTGTGGCCGAGAGGGCAGAATCCTCAGATCCCGCTTGGTGAACACTCACGCGGCTGATATCTGCAGCTTGGGAAAGGACTTCAACTTCAACTTCAACTGGCTGCTCCATCACACCAGCTGAGGACATAGCTGTCATATCAGTGGCTGCCATAGGTGTATTAATCACATTGCCTACAGCTTTATCAGCATCCCCTGCCATTGGCATAGATCGTACCGAGGGATTCATTTCCCCTTGAGCCCTGTTGTCAACATCCTCAGCTGCCAGGTCCGGGCGAGGCTCTTGCACAAACTCCTCATTCTCATCAGCAAGTGAAGGTGTTACCCCCGTAGCGGGGGCCATCTCAATGTTTTTAAGTTTAAGTTTTTTGGCTTTTTCTTTTCGATTCATCAGCTCAACTATGCTTACAGTAGCAGTAGCGGCGGCTGTAGCAGCGGCTTGTCTCGTTCTAACGGCTGGGGGCCTCATCCCTTTAGGGGTGCCCACCACTGGTGTCAGTTGTTTTATCGGGGTCCCCACAGTTAATTCCACAGCGTTTTTATCACTGTCTATGACTCCATCTGTGGTAGCAATTGTAGCGCTTGTGGTGCTCGTAGCTACATTAGCATTAGCATTTCTCTTCTTTGAAGACAGCTTACCTCCGGTGTTAATCTTTGGAGCCATCCACGGGGGTAACTGCCGCTCAGCTCCTCTCTGTCGGTAACACTGTCGGCTGTCTCCAAACCTCTTGGTTATCGCGTTACCGCTACTGCTGCCATCACTGCTGCCTCCGACCCTGCTCAGCTCCGCCTGACCGGTAATGGCCCGCCCCCTGACTCCGTGAACTCCGCGGGCTCTGCAGGAGTCTCTGCCGACCAACCCGATCCTCAGGAGCAGTGCAGCGGCGGCCCTCAGAAGCCCGGGTAAGAGCGCCTTTCGATAAGATGCAATCAGAGGCATCTAACTTTCCCGCAATGTTGATTCTAAGCGTTACGGAGCGGTAGGGGCTCTCTCTCTTTTTTCTTCCCTGAGCTCCGTTCGCTCGATGAAGTATCAAAGTATCGATTCATCTTAACATATTTGTGGTGCCGAGAGGAGCCCCCGCTTAGTGAGCATAGCGAGCTTTGAGCACAACGATTACACAGGGGTATTTCCGAAGATAATCATATCTGAGCCCTCACTGCATAGCGCTGCAACTCAGCCGTGGGTCACGGCCGCCATCTTCCCCAAAACGTTCTTTTTAATTCTATTTCCAGTGCATACCTGTAATTAATTGGTGCCATTATTTGAGACCTGGATTGAGGCGCTGGTGATGAAGAGAATTCCGCTGCCACTGACTACATCCTCTGAGTCGTGCTTTGCCTCTGATCCTCATTTTTATATGAATTTGCATGTAGGTAGCATTGTGCAGTCAGCTAAGGTTCTTAGTCATTGATACCAAAATTAGATTTTCAGTCAGTAGTAGCAGCTCATGCCGTATACATGTTAGACTTTGGAATGATTGGTCAACCTAAATTCACCCCGATCATCTATATGCATCTTCCATTCTAAAGTCAGACTCACTATATGTTTCAGGTGCCGTGGCATTTACATTGACTTGTGCATGCTTCTTCGATTGAGGTCAAAACAGGCAGCAGCTCCTCCACTAGAGTGGAGGAGAGTTGTCCCACTGCTTTGTCGCAGTGCGAGAAGCAGAAACATAAAATGGTAAAACTACCATTTTATGTTTCTGCTTCTCACACTGCGAGAAAGCAGAAGTGTTTGGTTTGGGGCAGTCGGCTGGGCAGGGCTGGTCTGGGGCAGGGGAGGAGTGGCTTGCCCACTGCTGACGGGGCTGACTGTTTGGTCGGCCCTCTTGGGCCGACCAAACCATTCATGCTGCCTTTTCTCCATGTTGGCCTACATGGAGAAAATGGCCTCCCCATAGGTACCTGGCTGGTCAGCGTCCCGACCAATCACAGGTAAGTTAACTTTTTTTTTTTTACTAACCCCACCCTCCCGCGTGACCCCTCACTCCATCACACCCGTGAGTCATGCCACCCGCATGTGAAAACAGGTGGGCTCACAGTCACGGCATTTCATTTATTTACTTCTCATTTGACTGATAAGTTAAAGAATTTTGAGAGTGTCCGAGATTAAACCAGAAACTGAAGTCCCACGATTTCTGAAATAAAAAAGTCATACATAATTTCGTAGTATTTATTCTTCTTCCAGTTGCTGACAGATGATCTGGCTATCCAGAAAAGTTAGAAAACGTGGTGTTTAAGTAATTTATTTATGTATCTATATTTCTGTAATGACCATGTGCTCTGCTATGCTTTGTGTCACTTTGTACTTTTTAAGATTTTGCTTAATTATTTAAATATATATATATAATATTCTTAATTGCATTAATTAGCTATGCAGCACCTTTAGTGCCTGATTCAGGCAATATGAAAATAAATAAATGATATACTTTTCATTACTTATATACATGATATGTTGTTTATTTCTAGACTTTTTCTGCTTACCAATCTTGAAGTCCTGGATGTCTCGTACAATACCATTGCTTCTATCCCTAATGACATTTCCAATCTGAGGTATAATCTTTCTTAAATTTCACAATTTAATGTTCTGTAGAATACACACTGCTTGCATTTGTAAAATGTTCCCATAAATATACAAACTGAATGTATCAATGCAGTTAATTCTACTTTAGTAAGATGGCCCCCAAAGTGAATCTCTTGCATGTTTTTGTGAATTGATCAACACTATTGGCTCTTCCTCTACATCACATATTCCAGCTAGACATGTTTGACCATATTGTATAACATAATAGCCTAATGCTGAGGGATAAAGATTGTAAAAGGCCCTCTTCTCAAGTTATAGGTCCAAACTCCAGGTGAAGGCCTATAACTAGGAAGTGGGCCTTTAACAACCAGTAGAACCCAAGGCAAAAGGGGCTATAATGGTTTTAGAATATTCGACCCAATGATTCTAAAATAAGCAGTGTGAAACAGAAAGACGGTTATTGGAATGATGGAGCAGAATAAATGTATTGCCATTATTAACCCCAAGCCACTTCATTGTCTTCTGGGAAGCGCTAAACTTTTAAATATTCTAATATAACCTTACAGCCCGCAGTCAAGTCAAGTCAAGTCAATAGATTTATATAGCACGCTACATACCCAGAGGGTCTCAAGGCGCTTGAAGAAGGGTGGGGAATTACTTGTCGAATATCCACGTTTTAAGTTGCTTTCTGAATGCTAGGTGGTTCTGAGTAAGGCGAAGGTGAGTGGGAAGTGAGTTTAGCTGCCAGGTAGGAGAAGGATCTACCTCCCATGGTGGTTTTGTTGATGCGAGGTACAATGGCGAGGGCTTGGTTGGAGGATCGTAGCTGGCGGGAGGGGGTGTAGAAGGACAGTCGTGTGTTGAGGCATTCGGGTCTGATTTCGTAGAGTGCTTTGTGTGCGTGGGTTAGGAGGCGGAAAGTAATCCTCTTATTGACGGGGAGCCAGTGGAGGTTTTTCAGGTGACCAGAGATGTGTTCTTTACGCGGGATGTCTAATATGAGCCTGGCTGAAGCGCTCTGGATGCGTTGGAGTTTTTTCTGGAGTTTTGCGGTAGTACCGGCGTAGAGGGTGTTTCCGTAGTCCAGGCGGCTCGTGACCAGTGCGTGGGTGACCGTTTTTCTAGTTTCGGTGGGGATCCAGCGAAATGTTTTTTTGAGCGTGCGAAGGATGTTGAAGCAAGATGAAGAAACGACGTTGACTTGTCTGTTCATCGAGAGTGAGGAATCCAGGATGACGCCCAGGTTACGTGCGTGGTCCGTCGGGATGGGTGCTTTTCCAAGGGCCTCTGGCCACCAAGAGTCATCCCAGGCGGAGGGGGAGGTGCCTAGGATGAGGACTTCTGTTTTATCTGAGTTCAGTTTCAGACGGCTGTGCTTCATCCATTCGGCTACTTCTTTCATTCCTTCATGTAGGTTGGTTTTGGCAGTGTTAGGGTCTCTGGTGAGTGATAGGATCAGTTGAGTGTCATCGGCGTAGGAGATGATGTTGAGGTTGTGTTGGCGTGCGATGACCGCGAGGGGGCTCATGTATACGTTGAAGAGGGTGGGGCTGAGTGAAGATCCTTGTGGTACGCCGCAGATGACTTCAGTGGCCTCTGACTTGAATGGTGGAAGGCGGACTCTCTGGGTTCTTCCGGTGAGGAACGAGGTGATCCATTCCAGTGCTTTTCCTTGGATTCCGACGTTTCTGAGGTGCTGTAAAAGGGTGCTATAACAGACTGTGTCGAAGGCTGCGGAGAGGTCGAGGAGGATGAGGGCGACTGTGTCTCCATTGTCCAGTAGAGTTCGAATGTCGTCTGTTGCTGCGATGAGGGCGGTTTCAGTGCTGTGCTTGGCTCGGAAGCCGGACTGTGAGGAGTCGAGGGATTTGTTGGTTTCGAGGATGGCGGCAAGCTGGTTGTTGACCGCTTTCTCGATGACTTTGGCCGGGAATGGAAGGAGTGAGATAGGGCGGTAGTTTTTGAGTTCGGTGGGGTCAGCTGTGGGTTTCTTTAGGAGGGCGCTGAGTTCGGCATGTTTCCAGCTTTTCGGGAAGGTTGCGGAGTTGAGGGAGCAGTTGATGACGTCTCGGAGGTGCGGTGCTATAATGGAGTCTGCTTTGTTAAAGATGTGGTGAGGGCATGGGTCTGTGGGGGATCCTGAGTGGATAGAGTTCATCAGACGGATGGTGTCCTCAGTGGAGATTGGGTTCCAGTCATTGAGGATGTTCAAGGGGGGTGGGGGTCCTGCAGAGGGTTGGGTGGGTTGGTCTTCGGGTCGGTTGTCGAAGCTGTTGTGGATGTCTGCAATTTTGTTGTGGAAGAATGAGGCTAGGGAGTCGCAGAGGGCTTGAGAGGGGGTGATGTCGTTGGAGTTGGCTGAGGGGTTGGTAAATTCCTTGACGATGTTGAATAATTCCTTGCTGTTGTGGGCGTTGCTATCTAGACGGTCCTTGAAAGCGGCTTTCTTGGCGTTCCGGATCAGTTGGTGGTGAATGCGGGTGGCGTTTTTGAAGGCGTCCTTGGTGCTGGTGTTTGGGTCTTTTTTCCAGTTCTTCTCAAGGGAGCAACAGAGTTTCTTGGATTTCTTAAGATCATCGTTGAACCAGGAGGCCTTCTTGCTGCCTAGTTTGATTTGCCGTTTTTTCAGTGGTGCTAGGATGTCGGCGCTGTTGGATAACCATTGGGTGAGGTTGGTGGCTGCTTGGTCGGGGTTTGAGGAGTGGGCGGGGGGGTTTTGAAGAAGCGATGAGGAGATCTGGTCGATGGTGATTTTGTTCCAGTTTCTTCGCAGAGTGGGTTGGGGGTGGTTGTTGGATGTGGACTTGTTGTAGGTGAAGTGAACGCAGCTGTGGTCAGTCCAAAGGAGAGCTGTGGTGTGGCTGAAGGAGACATATTTGCTGGAGGTGAAGATAGGGTCGAGTGTGTGACCTGCGATGTGAGGCACACTTCATTGTTATTAGCCCTAGATGAAGTTAATAGCATGCTTCTCATCACCTCATGCAGCCTCCATTAGTGTTGTGCACCCTGAACTGTTTTCTGTAGGTAGGTTAGATTAAATGAATACAAGCATATACACACATTTTGAAGGTCCTAAATATAAGCTCTTTAATTCTCTACTTTGTCCACCTTTAATATCAGAAATAGGCCTGGAGTACCTGAGCAGACTTAATGAAGTGCACATTTCACTGAAAATGCAATACATTTCAACTCGTTTTCACTGTGTGTGACTGCACTATTGGCCAAGGGCCTCATTCAGAAAAAAAGGAAGTCTAGTTGCAAATACTTACACCTACATCTATATTTGCCCCAATTTACTCATTTTTCAGAAGTGACTTAATCCTACAGGGTTATCCTCAAAATAAATGAGTTTCATAGAACTCCAAGTGTATGCTTTCTATTCTACACTAGGAGTGCTGAATACTAACAAACAATCCACTGGTTTGGGACGGTAATAATGTGCATTTTGCACATTTTGTAACCTCTTTCTCCAAAGGGATCACATTTTGTCCTGTGGAGAAAAGCCTTCTCATAGAATCACATGAAAAGATTGTTTTTTTAAATTCTCTTTTGCACCCTGGTAACACAGGTACTTTTTTATGCCGTGTTTTAATAAATACTGAGAAAGGTACAACTTTATTGGTGTGCACCGTGATTTGCATGCATGTTATACCTGTCAGCCTTCATGTGGTTGTTGCCGAAGCTTTTTGCCTTACTCCCCCATTTTTGATGATCTTGTTTTTGTTGGCCTTAGGACTGCGCTTTACTACTGTTACCTAGTGCTAAAGAGCATGTGCTCAGTCCCTAAAACATGGTAACATAGGCTTACACCCTATTGGATCATTTAATTTACTTATACGTCTCTAATAGAATTCTTCTTCATGTACCCAGGGCCTGTAAATTGAATACTACTAATGGGCCTTTACCACTCATGTGTCACACACTTAAGCAGCCTCTTAGACATGTCTTGGGGTTTCCATTACAGCCTGTAAATTTTCTAATCTGCCATTTGGACCTGGCAAGATACACCTCTTGCCAGGCTTAAACCTTCATGTTTAATACATATATGTCACCTCTAAGAAAGCCCCTAAAGAGCCCATAGGGCAGGGTGCTGTGTATTTATAAAGTTGAGCATGTACTTTTAACTTGTATATGTCCTGTTAGTGAAAAACTCTTAAATTAATTTTTTACTACTGCAAGGCCTACCTCTCGCATAGCATAACTTTGGGTTACCGTATTACATTTAAGATAACTTTCAATTAGGGGCAGGTAGGAATATCGAGTTTGATGTCTAAAGAGTTGTAATTTAAAACCCTCTTTAATGGTAAGGCCGGATTTTAAGCCACAATTCTAAAAATTCCACTTTTAGAAAGTTGACATTTTCTTGTCCCAACCATTTGGTACCTGCAGCATGTATCCCGGGTCACATAAATAGGTGTAGCTGGCTGGTGGTCTTTATATATTGCTTCCAGGCAGTGAGTCAAAGGGGGGCAAGGTGTTAGCAGGATGGGCTATCTCTGACTTGATGAGGGGGAGGAGCTGTCACCTACCACACTTACACATGACAAAGACTTTGCCCAGCCCTCTCACAAAGTGTTTACTCTTGTCTTTTGTGCCCCCAGACAACCTGGGGCCAGAGCAGGGAATCAGGAAATTTCAAAACATCTCTGGGGGGTGGAAAAATCAAAAACTTTCTCCTACTTCAAAGCTGGCACCAAGTGTAAATATTGGACCCTCAGGTCCAACTCTTCAGTGCACCCTGGCTATGGAAGACTCAGAAGGACTGCTGTGTTGCTCTGCTGCAAGTAGGGCTGTTCCTACTGTGCTTCATAAACACTTTACTCATTGCCTTTAAATTAGGCTTGATTGCTTGTGTGCCAAACTTCCTGAGGGTTAAGTAAGGTAATTTGGGGTGGCTTGTGACTTCACCCTGGCAAGAATTGTGGTTGCTGCTTGAGTAGGCTTTCACCCCCACCCCCAACTAGTAACCCTATTTCCTACAATGCCCATCCTAAACATGCATATATGCCTCTTTTCTCATTACTTACTCGTGTGGCAAGGCTGCCTAAAAAGATATCCTTTCCACATGGTTAAATAGATTTCCGCATAGCAATTCTGATTCTATGAGTCATCATTTCTGTTGTAGTTGTGGGATTCCATTTCCTTTACACTAGTGCATTACACACGTGGCATACAATCATTGCCAATTGGACACCATGTCAATATTATTGCTAATTTTTTATAAACATTAAAAGAAAACTCTCGATGAGCACAAAATTTGGTTCTGGGAGAATTGACTAAGGCCCTCTTTAAGTTGACTGATTTTTGTAAAAACTCCCGGATATCTTCAGTAAATTAAGCTTGAAAATTGCTAGTATTCAAAATTACACATGTAGATCAATTTGACTTTATATCAACGTATTCCTATCAACTTCCTAAATATTCTGTGCCTGAAACCTCAAGACACATTTTACCACTTATGGGGAACTGTTTCTGTAGTTGATTCAGGTGATACACCTCTAAGCTAAGTGTTGGTATATGCCCCATTGAATCCTTGAGGGATACAGCTACAGGTTTCCTTCGCTTTCGTCCAACCTCTCCTTGCCTCACGTATTACATCATTGTCTGATGTTATCATTTGACTGGCTTTGACAAAATAGAATAAAATAGACGTTAACAGTTGTAGATTATATCCTCTGTACAGAGGTTGGGAGTGGGGAACAAAGGTACTACTTGATGACACTCCCATGCTGCTTTCTTTAGAGGTTCAGAATTGCAGCTTCACAGGGTATTTTTCCTAGCAAATGTAACTGTCCTTTCGAATTAACTTCATATATACAGATAGTATAGAAAAACCTTTATGAAGTACAATAGTTGTACAATGGGAAATATATAAGAAGCAGCTAGAAATGTATATTTATTTTCTAATTTACAGCTTACTGACATTTCTAAATGTAGAAGGTAATCAACTGCCTGCTCTTCCGTGTGGGGCTTTGAAGCTTCATTTGAAGCAGCTCAGAGTAAGCAATAATATGATGCATCCCTTGTTGTGGAATGAGAATAGCTGGATAAAACCTCAGAGACTGGTGGACTTGGCTGCCCTGTCTTTCTCCAGGAACAACTTATGGCAGTATTACAGCATAATCCCCAAGGATGCAGAAAACATTCTAAGCAAGTAAGTAATTGAAATGTATGTGTATGATACTTCTAATTTGTACTCTGTATGCCAGCTGCCTTGTGAAATTCAGCATAAAATTCTATCATTCTATCATGTGCGTTCAACGCCCTTTAGCATTAATTAAATAGTACACTGCAAAATTACGAGTGAAAAGGGTGAATAACATCTTAATGTTGTTGGTCATATGGACTATAACATTAGCGCACTAAACCCGTATAATTTCATATGGCTTTGGTTTTCAGATCATGTGATTGTGGAGAGCCATTGAGCATCAGTAATTTCTTTTAAATATGGACTTAATACATTGGTGTTGCATGGAGGACCCGAATTATCTGTGATTTTGCATTCAAGACTCAATGAAGGAATCAAATATGCGGCACAACTAAAACTAGCCATTTGTACAATTAACTGATTTCTGTGTTTGCCCCTAGGTCTATTTGATAATATATCTATTTACCCCAGTGCCTTCTCATTGCTTTGTTCTTATTGATTTCACCACTGCTCCTCCTAGGTGGACTATTCCATGCAAATAATGTGGATGGTTATATAATGTCCATTTCTAATGATGGTTAAGGTAAAGAGAAGCTACAAGGGATTTTATTTGTTGACTGAGTATACTTAATTTAACAAAAGTTGAATATAGGGTCCATCAATTATTTAGACCCATAAGCATCCATAGGATAGCTGAAACATTCAAAAGTTGTACAAAACATGCATTCAATGAGTCATCATGCGAGGAGGAATGAATGATAAGAAGCATACAGCAAGCTAATTATATCTGAAAAAATGATTGTATTTGACAGAAATCAAAAGATCTGAATCACGGGGTTATACAAGATTCAATCATATAGTAAAAAGTCACGAATAGCTGTACATAAATATTAACAAATCAATTCACAACATGTCATCAGCTCCATTAATAATAAAGGAAGAACCAATTCATAAATGTAAAAAAGGTTTCTTTCAATGCAAAAATGTTGTGGAGATGATGTATTGGTCGACGTTTCGGTCTTCCTTGGTCACATCTATGAGACCATCATCAGGACTAGAGTTTTTCATAAAGAAAGCCCCTTTAAAAGACTGAGCGCTGACGCGACTTGTCTTCAGTTTCGGGTTTATGTTCATCCACTGGATCCGCAGTGGCGTTATTAATCGATCAGCGTTGCTGTTTCACCAGAATTTCTGATTGGCAGGCTAAACTCGTGGTATAAATCGCACAGAGCACAGCCTCACAAACGCAATCCTTCAGTGTCTCGAGTTGGCGAGCATTCCTAATGATGGCACTCCACCGCTCCTGGGTGTGCTCCTCAGGCACATAGTCGAGCTGGTGGCATTACGGCTGCTTCTTCGCTGCTCCTGGGTGGAATTCTCAGGGCATATGCTGTGACTGGCTGCATAGTGCCCATTCCTATATATTGCTCCTTGCCGATCATGGGTAGATTCCTCAGAGCCCATTTGTCTGGGCTGTTCCTTTGTCCCACCTTGGTAGACAACTCTGAACATATTCTATAGCTGGTGGCATAGGGACTGCTTCTCTGATGCTCCTGGGAGGATTCTTCAGAGCATATGCTGGATTATGGTCTGGGAGTCCTCTCAGGAGCGTCAGAGAGCAAACCAGTCAGAATAGGCAATAAAACTAGCCAGATTATATGCTCTTAGGATTTCACCTCCATGTGGCTGAAGAGAAACCCATAGGAATGGGCATTATACAGTATCCTAACTAAATGTTCATTGAAAGGCAACCGTGTAGCAGCAAAGATAGGGCCTGGGAGGATTCCCAGACAATAAACCAGAGATGGGTGTGCACTGCCAGTTTTAGCGAGTTGTTTCTCTATCGTTAATGGGTGGGTTCCTCAGACTGCAAACCATGGCTGTTTCTATAATACCCATTTTTATGGATTGCCCCCGCCACACTTGGGTGGACTTTCCTTCAGCATATACTGTAGTTAGTTGTATAATGTCCGACTCTATGTGTTGATTCCTGCCACTCATGGTTGGCCTCCTCAGGCTTATGACTTCTGGCATAGGAACTGCTCTCTGCCACTCTTGGGTGGGCTCCTTAGAGAACATACTGTAGATCAATGGTTCCCAAACGTTTTAGAACTACAACCCACTTTTTACAACAACTAACATACGTGACCCACGTACCTTCAATGCACATGATGCAGGGCGATTCGTGAATGATACCAAAGCATTTTGTGGTAGCTCACTGTCATTTACAAATAGCATATTTTCCATTGAAATGGCCATGAAATCTGCACAGACATATAGTTTTACTGATAAAACTATATATCACTCAAATTATGATACGAGGAAAATGGGTTTCTGTTAATATATTTCATTTATACATCACCAAGTAAGAGTCTTGATTTGTTTTGATCCTATTAAAATCTCTATTTCCAGAACACTTCAGACTCACAAAAAGTGCTTCATTTTTGCTTTTGTAACTGCATACAGTTCATTTACAGGTATTTACAATATGTTTTGTATTGCAAAGAACAACATTCTGCACTGTCACATAAATCGCTTTAAAAACGTCCCTCACTTTGCAGTCTGAGAAAGCAAAGTAAACACCAATCCCCATGTTAAAAGAATAAACATGAATCACCACAAATGTGAATGCAGAATTTAAAAGCATTTTTGTTTATTGTATATGACTTTCGTGACCCACCAAAAATTAGCTTAAGACCTACCAGTGAGTCATGACCCACAGCTTGGGAAACACTGCTGTAGATAGCTGTATAATGTCCATTCCTATCGACTGCTCTTCTCCCGCTTTTAGGTTGACTCCACGGAGTATATACTATAGTTAATGGAAGATTATACCTCTCAATCCCAAGGATAGCTCCCTTAACGTCTAGGCAGGTATCCTTTGTTCCATAGAACAATAGGATTTAAACTTTATAATACTTTATAATACTGGCCACTCCTAAGTTGACTGATATCCAGATGCAAGACCATGCCCATGTCCATTCTTAGATTTTTCACCTACACTCTTGCTTAGATTCAGCTACATATTCGCTGCTCCAGCTCCACTATATGATTGATTTCTGCCATACATGCTCAACACCAAAGCGCTTTCTATATAGATCACTCTGCATTCACTCACTTTTGTCATTCATCCATCCATGCGCAACTGCCCCTATCTTTTACTTCTTATGGAATTCATGTACACCAATGAGTTGTGATAAAAGCATAAGTGTACAACTCCGGACCCCATGCATAATAGCAAAACACTTCCCATAAACACTAGATGACGGACACACACTCTTCCATCTAAAGGTTTTACACCAAGTAGCGTGCTGCCTGTTCGCAAGTGCCCCCTGGTACAAGCACAATATAAATGTAAGTAAAGTACAATAACATATCATTTGATTTTCTACTTCCATGTCCCTACATGACCATATTTTTATTTCTCTAATGTACCAAATTTGCCTTCTCGAAGGTGTATATGGTTTTCGGTCTGCCTACTAATTTTTCCAAGAGTACAATTTCATTTTACAGAGGTGTAATTCTGTCCTACTTCCTTCCACACCAGCTTACAAATGTGTTTGTCATCCGAGCCTTTGTGCCCTTTCTATTAATTTTTTTGTCAAAAAGATTTTACCACAGGTGTTAGTAAACCAGAGTAATTTAGTATGACTAATTCATGATTGCTTATACCATTGATACATATGATGCAGACCATATCAACTCAAACGAGCAACTCACCCAGAGAGCTAGCGATTTTGATTTCCATTAGAGGAAATAATTTCATGCTACTGTGAATGAAGGGCCAGACACCCCCACTTGCAGAGGGTTTCAAGTTGAGTAATATTGTGCCACAGTATACAAAATGTTGTTATATTGTCTTTTTTCCTAATCATATAAGCTAGCATCGTCAAGACAGATAAGAGGGATATTTTTCTAAGAGTCCAAAATGGATCTCAGTCAGTCGATGGGTTCGAGATATCCGCAGATAATAAGGGCCATGGGTTTTCGCCAGTGCGTCTACTGCACTGATTCACAAATGACTAATTTACCTTTATGCTAAAGGGTTTAATATATTGGAGAGCACAAAAGGCTTTAAAAACTTTTCAGATGGCCAATACCAATATCTAATCACAGGCTGCTCAGGATTTATATCCCAGCTTGACCTAGTTCATTGCTATTAATTGCTACTGTTTCAGGACTTCTTAGAAAAAAAAACAAAGTGGAATGTAAATGCCCCAAAGAAAAAAGTAATAATGGACAAGATTTCATAAAGCACTCCAAAATATCACTTCCAACTCTTTTGACCCAATTGATGTCGTTTTTTTATCTGGGAGTAGATGTGACTTACTCATTTCTTAGGTATGACTAGCTCAAGGCCTTTGCGAGTCACCCATCTGCTTTCAAGGGTAATAAATGACTGTAATTCACAACGCTCAAAAACCTTTTTTCCATGACTAAGAGTGTTTGTTACTCCTGGAAATTTATCAGATAGTCAGTCAAGTCAAATCAGCTGTATTCGGTGTAAAAAAAAGTGCATCCATAAAAGCATACTAAAAATACAATAAGGAATTTATACTTTACAATTTCATGCAAACCTAAAAAGCGTCCATATTGTTTATCACTCTATACATCATCTACAATATACGATGTTAAAACAGACCTACATCATAAAATACCTAATGTGCAAATATTGTCGTATAACAGGCAATAGGGGTAATATCACATAAAGTGCAGTATGTTTACATAAAAATTAAGTTTAAAGTGCATTATTTCATATGACTACTTAAAACAAGGTAGCAATTTGTGTCTAAATAACTTATTAACATAGCTGAAAAGTATAGTAGAGACAGTGCTAAAAACAGTCGTCCGATTGTTCATATATTAATGCATTCAGATGTGACAAAGCATTTCTTTTCCTGATTGCACGTTGTATAAAATAAGTAACAGAATTAATAGTTTTTATGTTATCAAGGCTACATAGAAGGTTGAAAGCTTGTGTATAATGAAAAAGCATATTGGTTAAAAAGAGTGGTTTTAAAAATAAGTTCCGGATATCCCTGTAAAACCTACTAAAAAGTATCAAATACAACGTGGACTGGGGGGTCTTTCCATCACACGGACAGATCGG
Source organism: Lissotriton vulgaris (assembly GCF_964263255.1). Classification (NCBI taxonomy): domain Eukaryota; kingdom Metazoa; phylum Chordata; class Amphibia; order Caudata; family Salamandridae; genus Lissotriton; species Lissotriton vulgaris. The sequence goes on along the minus strand of NC_141696.1, from coordinate 1,143,454,062 downwards.
GAGGTTATGAGACCACTTTTTCATATTACCAAATTTGAGCCTAGTTAAAAATAAATCTATATTGAACGTTTTTTTTACCAGAATTAAATATATTGGAAACCCCATATCAGAAAGTGATAATTTCGCCTGGAGTAACACACAACTACACTACTCACAGAAAAGCCATGTGAATTGGCCCCCATGGTCATATTTTCTTAAAGAACAAGGGCTAGCAAAGGGATGTGCAGTCTGGGCTTGTTAGTGGAAATATATTGTCTGTCAATTGTAAGTGATGTTTCTCAAACGAAGGAGTAATCAACATTACTAGCATCCTTAAAGATGAGGCCCAAAAATACAATTTATTTGACACATGCCAACTTCACTTCCATTAGACAGCACAGTATCTGCTTTAATGCAAATGTAATCTGGATCCTATCAATCCCCGGCAAGCAATCATTTTATATATTTGGTGTGACTGATATAGTGTGAGAAATTGGGTTGTTGGTTGACTAGGATGAGAGCCCTGGTCAAACAACAACCTAAATTAGCCTGTGCGCCACCCTCTGGTGGTGTGGCACAAAGCAGACAGGCTTAACTTCGAGGCAATGTGTAAATATTTGTGCACCTCTTTAAACAGCAAAAAAATGTAAAACACCACAGAAAAAGAATCCCACACCAAGTTAGAAAGATAGAGTAAAACTTAATAAATTAAACAAGATCAAAACAACAAACATTTAATCAGTGGAACCGGAGTTCTGAATTCGTAAAAGTTTAGCAAAAATTGAGCCAAAAAGCACAAAGCACCAACTCAGGATATCTGATCATTCTGGACCAGGTCAAAGTCACACTTTAAGGACAACCATGATGGAGTGCAGGTCAAATACTGTCACCAGGTTAGGTCCACTGAAATTTTCCTTCTCAAAGTCCATGCCAAGAGTCCTGTTTTCATCGGAGGGGGCCGCGGGTAGCAGGCAGAGCATCATGGGAGGATGGTGGCATAGCGCAAAGAGCAGGCTCAGCATCGCGGGCGAGCACTCCTGGAGCTTTGTGTTGGCGGACCCTGCGGCGGTCGATGCCGCAGTGCAAAGAGTCAGACTGACAGGGCATTGTGCTGAATCATGGTGCAAGCAGAGAGGTCTCGGTGCAAACTGACCCATTCGTGAAGAACCCATAAACTTAATTTCAGATTGATGCGCCACGCCACGGGTCCAGGACGTGAGGGGCTCCACTTGGGGGGTGGGTCAGGAACTCACTTCAGCTGGGTCCAGTGGCTGTTGCAGGATGTTGGGGATTCCTTTATGTCCCGGAGGCTCTGATCAGGAAACCAACAGACTAGATGTTAGAGTCACTCTGGTGTCTTGGTTTCAATATGAGGTTGCAGGTCTGGTCCTTCCTCCCCCGGCAAGAGGACAGCAGGTCAGCACAGCAGTGCAGCAGTGCAGCAGTTCCTTCAAGTTGCAGTCCATCAGAGTGGCTGTCCTTTCAGCAGCACAGCAGTCCTTCTTCCTTCAGAGTATCCCCAAGTCGAGAACTTTACTGAAGAGTTGGTGTCTGAGGTCCAGTATTTATAAATAGTTGTGCCTTTAAAGTGGGTAATCTCATAGAAGCATACGTTTGAAGTGCACAAGTACCCTGCCTTCCCTCCCTGACTGCAGACGAAGTACATCGGGTATGTAGCCATTTGTGTAGTCATAGACTTTTCAAGTGTAAGTGGGGCTGGGTCCAGCTCCCCCCTCCCATTCTGCCACAATTGGCCCATTCAAGCACACATAAGCTCCCTATTGTGTGCGGCTGTCTAGGAGGAATAATCAGAGCCCAACTGCCAACCACATCCAGTCATGTGACCCACAGACAGGCTCCATACATCACATGGCTAAAGCAAGAAAACAGCAACTTTCTAAAAGTGTCATTTTCAAAATTGTAATTTTAAAATCTGACTAGCATTTCAAATTATAATTCCAGAGACGCCAAACATGAACTGGGCACCTGCTCTAATTTGTAAATTACACTTATAAAATGTAATAAGGTAACTCTAATGTTATTCTATGGGAGACATAGGCCTTGCAGTAGTTCAAAGTTAATTTAAGAGTTTTTCACTACCAGGACATGTAGAACTTAAAAGTACATGTCCTACTTTTTTAAATACATTTCACCCTGCCCTCTAGGCTGCCTGAGGCCTACCTTAGGAGTGACTTATAAGAATTAAAAAGGAAGGTTTGGTCTTTTCAAAAATCTTGTTTTGCCATTTTATTTTATTTTTACTGAGCAGAGCAGAGAACAAAAAAAACATACCATTGGTCATCAGGAAGCAACAGCACTTATATATCCATATTTGATGCACATATATCATATATACATTTAAGAACTGGAACCCTTCAAACCAAGATATACATATTCTCAAATAAAGTGAAACAAAGAGTCTGGTACACCCTATATTCATAAGCATAAAGAAAGCAATTACACCTTCCACATCTTAAACTACCCTAAAGTGGCTAGTGCCTAGTGATCATCAAGAATACGAGTAAAATCAGTTGGATTATCTGTAACTTTTTTTTTGTCGTGTGCAAAATCTTTGCATTATTACAGTACAAAACTTTTTTCCCTTATTAGGGGTTCAAAGTACAATGCATTAAAGTGCTTAATTTTCTAAAGTGCAAATGTGCTAAAGTGCTAAGATTCCTATAATACAGCCAAATTGTCAAAGAACTTCCAAACCACTGCAAACCTTTTTGTTGCACCAACTCGTTTAGCATAGGCTTCCTCAAATCTCCGTATTCTTGCCATTTTATTTACACATTTAGGGTAAGATGGAATCTCTTCCGACCTCCAATTTTGGAGAATTAATGAGCGTGCTACTGTAAAGCAGATGGATATATATGTCTCTTCAGCTTTGGTCAAATCTGACCTAACTTTAGAGAGTCCAAAGGGAGCCACTTCTGTCTCGGCGTTGATCTTTTTTTAATTGTCTGGCTCATTGATAAAAAAATGTTTTTCCAAAAGGTTTCAAGCTTCGAGCATGTAAAAAATATATGAAGCCAGTCTCCCTCACCTTGGGAGAGACATCAAAAGCATTTTTTCCACTTCCGGATGACATTTAATGTAGCTTTTTCGCCACGAAGGCAATCCTTTTAAAATTAGCTGCTCTCAGGGCCTTGCTTTGTAGCTGGGCTATAGCCTGCCATTCCTGATAAGAGAAGGAACAATTCGTCTTCGAGTTATTTTTCCCAAGAATTCATCAACCAAGGGAAGTGCCTTGTATTTCATACTTAAGGAATACCAATTTCCCACTCCCTTTAATTTTACTTTAAATAGAGCATTTACCAGGGCGATTGAAACCCCGCTTAACAGGAAATTATATTTTTTAATAAAGTTTGTGAAATGCATATATTCCAAGAACCCTGGCTTTATTCGTTTCCCTGCTCTACCTAGTACTCCTTCCCAGGAAATCACTGTGAGGCAGATGTATCAAGGTAATTTTTAGTCGCAAACGCTACGATTCGCAAAAAAGCAGACTTTGCGACAACAAATTCGCTATTTGGAATGTATGAAGCAAAATGCATAGCATAATTAAGGAATCGCAAAATTTGCGATTACTTAATTTTGCGTAAGGATTTAAAGAATCACAAATTGCGATTCCTTAAATGCTATGCATCAAGCATTTCAATTTAGCGATTTGCCCTTAAGAAATCGCAAATTACCACCAACTTGTAGTTTGTGGTAATTTGCAAATTCTTTTACAAATGCACTTTTTGGCATTTGTAAATGTGCCATGTGGCGCTCAAAAATGCCCTTAGGGCATGTATGTGCACCATATGCGCACACATGTAAATTTCAGGGGTGCAGCAGGGTGTCCTTAAGACACCCTTGAAATTATTCTCAATTTGCGATTAGCAAATTGCATATCGCAAATTGAGAATAACTTCCCATTCCTTCCTATGGGCCTCCTGGCCCGTAGAAATGAATGGGAAATTATTCCTTAATTGCGATTAAGGGATTTTAAGAAATCGCTAAAAAATGGTGAATTTTTACATACATACCATTTTGCTACTCTCAAATAGCGATTCTCAAAAAATCGTTATTTGAGAATCGCAAATAGGTATTTTGATACATCTGCCCCTGTATTACCAATGAAAAAATGGCCCAGATTCTCAAAGCCAATATCCTTCCATCTCCTAACATGACTTGAATGAATATGCAGGCCAAACCCCCTACATTCATCCAATTTCAAAAAGGCAAACCCAGACGAGTTCGCCTGTTTAAAAAACAACTGGAGTTGGTTGGAATAATCACGAACAGCCTTATAGCGGGACTTTTTCGGTAGTTTAGATGTTTTTAAAAATACTGGAATTTGTGTGCCAGCCTCATCAATCATTCTTTAAACAAAATATGTGTCCCTCTGGTCATTGGGTTCCGATAGGCATGCCGTAAGATCTAATAATGCAGCCTCATAGTATGTGCGGATGTTTGGTAAGGCTAAGCACCCTTGATTTATCTCTAATTGTAGTATGGGCAGTTTAACCCTTGACGCCTTTTTATTCCAAACAAATTCCCTAAAGATAGAGTCGATTTCCTTGAAATATTTAGCATTCATTTTTAAGGGTACATTAACAAACAAAAATATTAATAGTGGCAGAATTTTCATTTTTAGGAGTGCTACACAACCAATCAGTGTCGGAGGCAGAAGGGACCATTTGTCCAATAGGGTTTTAATTTTAATTCGCCCAGCTATATAGTTCAGCTTGAATAATTGATCTATGTGGCACGAGACGTTAATACCCAAGTATCTAATTGGCTCTTCTTTCAAGGCCTGAGTTCTTAAAATCATGGGTAAACAATCACAATTCGAGTTCAACACTAAAATCTCAGTTTTATTTTGGTTTACTTTATAGCCTCCTATTTGTTCAAATTTGCTAAATTCTAAAAGAGCTTCTTCCACGATCTTTTTATCCGGGCAAAGGTACATAATTATATCGCCTGCAAATAATTTTAACTTTGGCATCCCTTCGCATGGAGCTCTAATTAGGGGAGTTCCGCGGATTCTTACAGCAAGCGGTTCAATGAAAAAAGTGAAAAGAAGAGGTGACATCGGACACCCTTGTCTAGTACCGCGGTTTATTTCCACGGTCCCTATTGAGTCTCCATTAACTATCACCCTGGCTTGAGCTCCTTGGTAGATATTTTTCAACATATTTAAAACTTGAGCCAGAATGCCGAACTTACCTAAACCAAAAAAAAAGTGCGTCCCAATTTACCAGGTCGAATGCTTTTTCGGCATCGACCATGGCAAGGAGGGTAGGTATTTTATTGTTTGTCACATAGTCAAGAGCTTGAATTAAAAATCAAGTATTTGTGGACATGTACCATCCCGCTACGAACCCAGTTTGGTCAATAGGGCAATAGGGCAATAGGAGTTAAGCGTTGTGGCCAAATCTTCATTAGTATTTTAAAAATCCACACTGAGAAGACTGATGGGCCTATAGCGCGGCCTTTGATACGGTTGATCATCGTATCGTCATTCGGCACCTCAGTGGTTTGGGAGTTATGGGTTTGGCTTTGGCATGGTTGGAATCCTTCATTAACAACAGAACATTTCAGGTCTCGGAAGGCAACATTCGCTCTAAATCTATCCCTCTCCAGTGTGGTGTGCCACAGGGCTCATCCCTGAGCCCGACACTTTTTAATGTGTATATGTCCCCACTGGAAGATGTGGTTTCCCCTTTTGGGATTAAATTAGTCACCTATGCAGATGACACACAATTGGTCGTCTCACTCAAACAATCTGAACATTGCTCCGAGAACCTTAGATCCTGCCTATCAGAGATCTTTGGCTGGGTGAATGATTCCCTGCTGAAGCTAAATGGGGATAAAACGGAGCTAATGATCCTGGGACATAAGTCCACACCCATCTCCAGTCTCATGTGGCCCACGTGCATGGGAACAATTTCCACCCCTAAAGGTGAAATCAAAAGCCTTGGTCTTTGGCTGGACCAAGATCTCTCGCTTAAAACTCAGGCAAAGAAAACTGCTTGTGTGTGCTTTGGGTTACTCCGTACAGCGCGGAAAATTCTTCCCCTATTACCTCCCCATTTAAGGAAGCTCCTTATTCAGGGCCTAGTCCTGTCCAGGTTGGACTATAGTAACGCCCTATATCTGGGGGCCCCTGAAGCCACTATGAAAAGATTACAATTTGTCCAGAATGCAGCAGCTAGACTGCTAACCGGATCATCATCCAAGCTCTCAGCCAAACCCGCCCTTACCTCGCTACATTGGCTGCCAATAAGGGAGAGAGTTCAGTTCAAATCCCTGTGCATTATGCACAAATGTCTACAGGGCAAGGGCCCTCCCATCATGAGAAGTTTGGTAGGCCCCTACAAAGCAAACAGGGCTTTCAGGTCGGATCATCTGTATCTGACCAATGTTCCCTGAATAAAGAAGACTCAAACAGGAGGACGGCGTTTTGCCGTCAACGCCGCGACACTCTGGAACTCCCTCCCCCTCAAGATTCGCACTGAACCCAGCCTTCAGAAGTTTCTTGGGGCTCTAAAAACTTTTATTTTTCAGAGGGCTTCTTGATTTTCCACTTTCTCTTGGTATTCCTGACTTTTAGCGCTGGACGCCTACGGGTAGCCATGCGCTCTATAAATCCGTTTTCATTTCATTAATTTCATTATACGAGTTAATATCTTTGCCATTTTTACCCTTTTTAACGCAACTAACCTATATGGATTCCTTAAAACTTTGGGGAACACAGCCTCCTTGAGTGAGGTTGTTAAAAAGGTTTACCCAAAAAGGGGTCAGCTCTTTAGAATTTTTTTTATAAAACTCTATTTCCGCAGGCTTTTGCTCCTGAAATAGACTTTATAGCACCTTTAATTTCTTCTTCAGAAATGTCTAGCAGCAGCTGTTCGACCATAGGCCCTGAAAGAGTAGCAAGCTCGACCCCATCATAATAGTTGATGATTTGACTTGCTCCAGCTTTACATCTAGTTGTGTATAACTGGGAGTAATGATCTAGAAAGACTTGAGCTATCTCCTCTTTACCCGTTAAAGACAATCTAGTATTGGGGTCTATAATTTCTGTGATGGTGGCTGCCTCCTGTTTGGTTTTCGTGCTACCAGCAAGCAGCTTACCAACCATCTGACTCTCCTCATATACACGCTGTAGATAGGTTCTGGAGCTGGCAATCGCTTCCAGAGTGAAAAACTCCTTTAACTCATATTTGGTACTGTCTAGCTTTGCTTTAGCGTCCCCTATACCTGCGGACTATGCATATCTAACTTTTGTTGCTTCTACTACGGCCTGCTGAAGTTTAAAAATGTTATCTTTCCTCGATTTAACTAAAGAGGCGGATAGTGCGATCATTCGCCCACAAAGGGCAGCCTTAAACGCCCCCCAAACTGAGACAATTTCTGCCGTATTCACATTGATCTTAAAAAATTCAACAATCCAATCTTTTGTATCAGCCACCCATTGATAGTCCTGCAAAATGAGCCGATCCATCTGCTGCCTGGGTCTTGGCCTCCTGTTTACCCCAATGTCTATACTAAGTTTAATGAGGAATGGTCGAAAAATGTATTAATATTTATATATATGGTAATACAGCCCAGGGATTGTGATATTAAAAAACAAAATCAATTTGAGAAGCCGTATGGAATGGTTCGAGTAGCATGAAAATTCCAATTTCGATAGATTGGCAACACGCCAGGGATGCATCAAAATATGTTCCTGTTTTTTTTTTTTTTTTTTAAACCTTTATTTATAAAAGCACAGTACACAGCGTCTGCCTACAACCCCGCGGGGCCGGCCGCTATGACACAAACAGGATGGATAAAAAGGAAATTAGGAGACAGTACGCTGTTAAAGCAATCTCTTGAGCATACACTGTCATGTGGAACATAGCACCATATCAAATAGGATAAAAAAGGTTTAATTTTATGATTTTGTCGAGAAGAACAACAACACACAAACACATGGTATCATACTGGCAAGGGTCGTAGGAGGGGGGATAAAACAAAGAGATAAAGGAACACATCTGGCGAGGGGGGGCGAGCATGAAGGGGAAAAACAGAGGAAATACGGAAAACTGGGAACGGAACATCAATCATGGAGAAGAGGGGAGAGGAGCCTCATAATCAAGTGGAGGGGAGAAAATATCTCCGCGGTACGAATTCCACTGAGCCCAGACCCTGGACCATTTCTTGGGACGCCCCCGTGCCTCATACACAGTTTTTTCTCGGAACATGCACCAGTCCATGTTCTCCTTCCAGGCACTGAGCAATGGTGGTCTAGGGGAGCCCCAGAGCTGAGCTATACCTCTCTTCGCGACCATGTTGCCCAGAGTGACCCAGAGCGTCTGGGCAGCGTTGCAATCCGAAGGCTCCCACACATTAAGCAGACAACGTCGTGCTTCGGGAAGGAGGGGGATCCCGGTGACACGACCCATAACATCATGCACTCTAGACCAGAAGGCCGCGATCATTGGGCATTCCCACAAAACATGAAGGAAGGTACCATCCATACCGCACCCACGCCTGCATCGTCCATCCGAAACTAAACCCATTCGTACCAGACGCATTCCGGTCACATACACACGGTGGAGGATCTTCAGCTGGACAAAACGAAGCCGAGCCGGGATAGCCACCTCCTTAGGGGAGGATACAGCGGACTGCCAGTCCTCGTCGTCGAGTTCGAGCCCGTCAGCTGTCCAAGAAGCACGAAGTTTCTCAAGTTGGTCAGCCCTGTTGTTGACGAGCTTTTTATATATTAAGGAAATCGTGCTATCGGGGACATGGCCGTCCAAGACACGATCCTCCAAAGGGGATGACTGCGGAATATCGGTGCCAGGGGGAAAGACGGAGGACAAGGCATGTCGAACCTGCATATATCGGAAGTGCTCCCTGTCATCGAGCCGGTATTCCAGTTTCAAAACAGCGAAGGACTTCACAGCGCCCCGCGCCCATAGATCCTCCACCTTACTAATCCCAATCATGTCCCACTTATCAAACCCTTTCGTCTTCCACAGGTTGCCTAACCGATCCGAGTCATACAGTGGCGTCATACGCGTCAACTTACCACCCCAGCCCGTGGCCACAGTAGCATCCCTCCAGGCCCGCACCGCACACTTCGTTGGACCTGTAAGGAGCCGGACGGGTGACTTTGAGTCCAGAGCCCTATTAAAGTTGCCACCGGGCAATAACAGTTTATCCAGAGCAAAGGCGGGGGCAGGTTCCGAAGAGTACGTCGCATGGTTAATAGCGCTCAGGTGTGAGGCCCAGTAATAGCGTCTAATATCCGGCAAAGCAATACCACCATCGTACCATGAGAGGGTAAGCTTGGACAATGCAATACGGGCACGACCATCCCAAATAAGTTGTCGCTGTAGACTCTCGACCTCACGAAAGTAGCGAGCAGGGACATGGTCGAAAAAATTCTGCAGGGCGTAAAGAAATCGGGGGAGCGACATCATTTTGAAGAGCGCCGCTCGGCCCAATGGAGATAGGGGCAATTCACGCCACCTTCTTACATCCTGCTTGAGTCGGCGGAGCGGGGCATACAGGTTCCGCTCATAGCGGACCGAAGAGACCGTAGAGACATAGATCCCCAAATATTTGAATCCGTCCGTCACCACCAAAATGGGGAACCTGCGAGGCAGAGGTGGCAAAGCCCCGGCTATAACATAAACACAGGACTTGGTCCAATTGATGACTAATCCAGAGTTCTTACCAAAGGATGTAAGAACGTCGAAGAGGACGTTAAGAGACTTTTGAGGGGAAGTGAGATAGAGAAGGATATCATCGGCGTACAATGAGACGCGATCCTCGAGATCTGGCGACCACCGGATCCCCTTAATCGAGGGTTCCCACCGAAGCCACGCCGCAAGGGGTTCAAGCGCGAGCGCAAATAGAAGCGGGGAAAGCGGACAGCCCTGACGAGTGCCACGACCTAATGGGAAGGGGCCAGAGCATCTGCCATTTACCACAACCTGAGCCAGTGGTCGTTCGTAAAGGAGCTTGACCCATGCAATAAAATTAGGACCAAAGCCAAACTTAGCGAGGGTCGCCCAGAGATAGGGCCACTCGATGGTGTCGAAAGCCATAGTGGCGTCTAGGGAGGCCACCACCGCCGGCTCCGTGAGAGTTGCAGCCCTCGCGAGAACACCATAAAGCCTACGCAGGTTAAGGGCCGTGTTCCTGTGCGGAATAAAACCGGATTGATCCGGATGGATCAGGTCGCAAATCACCTTCAACAACCGATTGGCCAGAACTTTGGCCAGGATTTTGGGTTCCGCGTTTAGCAGGGAAATGGGGCGGTAGGAGGTACAACGGTCACGAGGCTTGCCATCTTTATAAATGACCACTATGGTAGCTAGGCGCTGCTCAAGTGGGAGGCTACCAGCCTCAACCGCATCGAGAAACATGTTGCGCAGATGGGTGGCCATCTTGTCCGGGCAGAGTTTGTAAAGTTCGATGGGCAACCCGTTCGGGCCCATCGCCTTACCCGAGCGCAACGATCGGATGGCAAGGGCAATCTCATCTACGGTGAAAGGGGCCTCCAAAACAAGGCCATCGTCCTCCGATACAGTAGGCAGAGCTATATCACGCAATAACAGCCTGGAATCGGCCTCATCACGATCACTAACAGGAGTATAAACCTTCCGGAAGTGGTCCACAAAACAATCAACAATCTCGCCTGGGTCGGAGACATTCTCACCAGATTCGCGAACAATAACAGGCACAACACGACTCGCTCGTTCAGCCTTATCCAGCCATGCCAGGAGTTTGCTAGCTTTGTCACCCACATCATACAGCCGGCCCAGTTGATTCGCGCGCATTAACTTAGCAGCATCAGTGACACAAGCCCTGTAGTCAGCCTGTTTTAATTCCAGAGTGTGCAACAGTGCAGGCGTGTCGTCCCCACCCAGCTCACTTTCAAGCGCAGTGATCTCAGTCTCAAGGCCCAGAACAGCCTCCCTTTTAGCCCTACGCTCAGCAGCAATGAGAGATAATGCGGAACCCCTGATAACCGTCTTAAAGGCCTCCCACAGAACAGTAGGGGAGGTGACCGAGCCCACATTCTCATCAAAGTAACAGTCAATTGCCTTCACCATATCTGAGCGGAGCCGGGGGTTTCAGAAGTGCCAGGGAGGGACAGGGGGGATCCTGTTGCCGAGCAGACCACCCACCGAAATCCTGACCACCAAGGGGGAATGGTCCGAGATACCCCGGGGAAGATGTCGAACCTCACGGACAGTGGACAGAGTGGAGGCCAGCATAAAGAAATAGTCTATACGAGAGAGGCTGCCATGTGCACCAGAGTGGAAGGTATACTGCAGGAGCGACGGTGTGTAGCGAACGCCAAACATCCACCAGACCAAAAGTATCTGCCATCTCATTGAGCCACATCTGGGATGGCGGCAGGACTCTAGAGGGCAGCCGATCAAATTCGCCAGACATAACAGAATTGAAGTCCCCGCCCATGATTAACAGTCCATCAGGGAGACCAAGAAGAGTCTTGCCGAGGTCGGCGTAGGTGGTAGCTTGCAGCCCCGGGGGAATGTATACAACCACTAGCACAATTTGTTTACCCTCCCACCTCCCGGTGACAGCAGCATACCGCCCCCGATCGTCCAATATAACATTGTCAATAGCAAGGGCTAGGGAGGACTTCACCATGATACCCACTCCCCGGGACCCAGAGGTGAAACCAGCATGCGCGACCAATCGGTAGCCTCAACGGTCGAGAGCCTTACAATCATTACCGATTAAGTGGGTCTCCTGAAGGAACACAACATCAGGGGCATGTCGCCTCAGTAACTGTAACACAATGCCACGTTTGATTCTGTCACCCAAC